>NW_027480554.1:640069-960103 GCF_051401765.1 Calliopsis andreniformis | reverse complement strand
AGGATTGAGTGTTGAAAGTTGAGGATTGAAGGTTGAGGATTGACGATTGAGGATTGAGGATTGAGGATGATGGCTGAGGTTTGAGGTTTGAGGTTTGAGTATTGAATCCTGAGAAGTCAGGATGTTCTATTGAGTATTGAGAATTGGGGATTGATGGTTTAGTATTGAGGATTCAGGATTGAGGATAGAGGATTGAGTATTGAAGATTCAGGATTGATGATTGAAGATTTAGGATTGAGGATTGAGGATTGAGGATTGAGGATTGATAATTGAGTATTGAGGATTGATGGTGGAGGACTGAGGCATAAGGATTGAGGACTGAGAATGAGGGCTGAGGGTTGAGGATTGAAGTTTGAGGAGTGAGGACCTAGGATTGAGGATTGAGAATTGAGGATTTAGGACTGAGAATTGATGATTGAGGATTGGGTATTGAGGATTGAAGAATGAGGATTGAGGATTGATGATTGAGGATTGAGGATTGAAGATTGAGTATTGGGGATTGAAGATGGAGGATTGAGGATTGAGGATTGAGGATTGAGCCTTGAGGATTGAGGATTGAGGATTGAAGATTGAGTATTGAGGATTGAAGGTTGAGGATTGAGGATTGAGGATTGAGGATTGAGGATTGAAGATTGAGGATAGGGGATTGAGGATTGACGATTGAGTGTTGAGTATTGACGATTGAGAATTGAGGATTGAGGATTGAAGATTGAGTATTGAGGATTGTAGATTGAGGAGTGAGGATTGAGGATTGAGGACTGAGGATTGAGGATTGGGGATTGAGTATTGAGGATTGAGGATTGAGTACTGAGGATTGAGGATTGAAGATTGAGTATTGATGAGTGAAGATGGCGGATTGATTATTGAGGGTTGAGGTTTGAGGACGAGGACTGAGGGTTGAGGATTGAGGTTTGAGGACAGAGGATTGAGGATTGAGGATTGAGAATTGATAGTTGAGGATTGAGGATTGAAGATTTAGGATTGGGTATTGAGGATTGAGGATTAGGGATTGAGGATCTAGTATTGGAGATTGATTATTTAGGATTGAAGATAGAGGGTTGAGGATTGAGGATTGAGGATTGAGGATTGAGAATGAGGGCTGAGGGTTGAGGATTGAGGTTTGAGGAGTGAGGTCCGAGGATTGAGGATTGAGAATTCAGGATTGAGGATTGAGAATTGAAGATTGAGGATTGGGTATTGAGGATTGAAGAATGAGGATTGAGGATTGAGGATTGAGGATTGAGGATTGAAGATTGAGCATTGAGGATTGAAGATGGATGATTGAGGAATGAGGATTGAGGATTGAGGATTGAGGGTTGAGGATTTAGGATTGAGAATTGAGGATGGAGGATTGAGGACCGAAGATTGAGGATTGGGTATTGAGGATTGAAGAATGGGGATTGAGGATTGAGGATGGAGGATTGAAGAGAGAGGACTGGGTGTTGACGATTGAGTGTTGAGAACTGATGTTTGAGGGTTGAGATTTGATTATTGATTATTGTGGATTGAGTATTGAACGATGTGAATTCAGGGTATTCTATTGAGTATTGATAATTGAGGATTGATTGTTGAGTATTGAGGATTGATGGTTGAGGGTTTTGTGTTGAATATTGAGGATTGAGAATTGAGGATTGAGGATTGAGGATTGAGGATTGAGGATTGAAGATTGAGTATTGAGGATTGAAGGTTGAGGATTGGGGACTGAGGATTGAAGATTCAGGATTGAGGACTGAGGATTGAGGATTGAGGATCGAGGATTGAAGATTCAGTATTGAGGATTGAAGATTGAGAACTGAGGACTGAGGATTGAAAATTGAGGACTGCGTGTTGAGGGTTGAGTGATGAGAATTGATGTTTCTGGATAGAGATTTGCAGATTAGAAGATTGCAGATTGAGTATTGAGTAGTGAAAACTGTGAATTGAGGATATTCTATTGAGGATTGAGGATTGGCAGCTGATTGTTGAGGACTGAGGGCTGAAGATTGAGGATTCAGGAATGAGGATTCAGAATTGAGGTTTGAGGACTGAGGATTGAGGATTGAAGATTGAGTATTGAGGATTGAAAATTGAGGATTGAGGTTGAGGATTGAGTATTGAGGATGAGGGCTGAGGGTTGAGGATTGATGATTGAGCATTGAGGATTGAAGGTTGAGGATTGAGGATTGAGGATTGAGGATTGAGGATTGAGGATTGAGGATTGAAGATTGACGATTGGGGAATGAGTGTTGAGGGTTGAGTGATGAGAATTGATGTTTGTGAAAGGAGATTTGAAGATTGAAGATTGAGGATTGAGTATTGAAAACTGAGAATTCAGGATATTCTATTGAGTATTGAGAATTTTGGATTGATGGTTGAGTATTGAGGATTGATGGTTGAGGGTTGTGTGTTGAATATTGAGGATTGACGGATTGAGTATTGAAGATTGAGGACTGAGGACTGAGGATTGAGTATTGAGGATTGAAGATTGAGGATCGAGGATTGAGGATTGATGATAGGGGATTGAAGATTGAGTATTGTGGATTGAAGATTGAGTATTGATGATTGAAGATTGAGGATTGAGTATTGATGGTTGAGGATTGAAGATTGAGAATTGAGGATTGAAGGTTGAGGATTGAGGAATGAGGATTGAGGATTGAGGATGAGGGCTGATGGTTGAGGGTTGAGGTTTTAGGACTGAGGACTGAGGACTGAGGATTGAGAATTGAGGATTGAGGATTAAGGATTGAAGATTGAGGATTGGGTATTGAGGATTGAAGAATGAGGATTGAGGATTGAGGATTGATGATTGGGGATAGAAGATTGAGTATTGAGGATTGAAGATTGAGTATTGATGATTGAAGATTGAGGATTGAGTATTGAGGGTTGAGGGTTGAGGACGAGGACTGACGGTTGAGGATTGAGGTTTGAGGATTGAGGGTTGAGGACTGAGGACTGAGGATAGAGGATTGAGGATGGAGCATTGAGGATTGAAGATTGAGGACTGGGGATTGAGGATTGAAGATTGAGTATTAAGGACTGAGGGTTGGGGATTGAGGATCTAGGATTGAATATTGATTACTGAGGATTGAAGATTGAGGATTGAGGATTGAGGATTGAGAATTGAGAATTGAGGATAAGGACTGAGGGTTGAGGATTGAGGTTTGAGGAATGAGGATTGAGGATTGAGGATTGAGGATTGAAGATTGAGTATTGATGATTGAAGATTGAGGATTGAGGATGAAGGGTTGAGGATTGAGGACGAGGACTGACGGTTGAGGATTGTGGTTTGAGGAATGAGGATTGAGGATTGAGGATTGAGGATTGAGGATTGAGGGTTGAGTATTGAAGGTTGAGGATTGATGACTGAGGATTGAGGATTGCGGATTGACGATTGAGGATTGAGGATTGAGGGTTGAAGGTTGAGGATTGAAGGTTGAGGATTGACGATTGAGGATTGAGGATTGAGGATAATGGCTGAGGTTTGAGGTTTGAGGTTTGAGTATTGAATCCTGAGAATTCAGGGTGTTCTATTGAGTATTGAGAATTGAGGATTGATGGTTTAGTATTGAGGATTCAGGATTGAGGATTGAGGATTGAATATTGAAGATTGAGGATTGATGATTGAGGATTTAGGATTGAGGATTGAGGATTGAGGATTGAGGATTGATAATTGAGTGTTGAGGATTGAATGTGGAGGACTGAGGAATAAGGATTGATGATTGAGGATGAGGGCTGATGGTTGAGGATTGAGGTTTGAGGAGTGAGGACCGAGGATTGAGGATTGAGAATTGAAGATTGAGGATTGGGTATTGAGGATTGAAGAATGAGGATTGAGGATTGAGGATTGAGGGTTGAGGATTGAAGATTGAGCATTGAGGATTGAAGATGGATGATTGAGGAATGAGGATTGAGGATTGAGGATTGAGGATTGAGGATTGAAGGTTGAGGATTGCGGATTGAGGATTGAGGACTGAGGATTAAGGATTGAGGATTGGGGATTGAGGATCTAGGACTGAAAATTGATTACTGACGATTGAAGGTTGAGGATTGATGGCTGAGGATTGAGGACGAGGACTGACGGTTGAGGATTGTGGTTTGAGGGTTGAGGATTGAGGATTGAGAATTGAGGATGAGGACTGAGGTTTGAGGATTGAGGTTTGAGGAATGAGGATTGAGGATTGAGGATTGAGGATTGAGGATTGAGGATTGAGTATTGAAGGCTGAGGATTGATGACTGAAGATTGAGGATTGCGGAATGACGATTGAGGATTGAGGATTGAGTGTTGAATGTTGAGGATTGAAGGTTGAGGATTGACGATTGAGGATTGAGGATTGAGGATGATGGCTGAGGTTTGAGGTTTGAGGTTTGAGTATTGAATCCTGAGAAGTCAGGATGTTCTATTGAGTATTGAGAATTGGGGATTGATGGTTTAGTATTGAGGATTCAGGATTGAGGATAGAGGATTGAGTATTGAAGATTGAGGATTGCTGATTGAAGATTTAGGATTGAGGATTGAGGATTGAGGATTGAGGATTGATAATTGAGTATTGAGGATTGATGGTGGAGGACTGAGGAATAAGGATTGAGGATTGAGGATCAGGGCTGAGGGTTGAGGGTTGAGGTTTGAGGAGTGAGGACCGAGGATTGAGGATTGAGAATTGAGGATTGAGGATTGAGGATTGAAGATTGAGGATTGAAGAATGAGGATTGAGGATTGAGGATTGATAATTGAGTATTGAGGATTGATGGTGGAGGACTGAGGAGTAAGGATTGAGGATTGAGAATGAGGGCTGAGGGTTGAGGATTGAGGTTTGAGGATTGAGGACCGAGGATTGAGGATTGAGAATTGAGGATTGAGGACTGAGAATTGATGATTGAGGATTGGGTATTGAGGATTGAAGAATGAGGATTGAGGATTGAGGATTGAGGATTGAGGAGTGAGGATTGAGGATTGAGGACTGAGGATTGAGGATTGGGGATTGAGTATTGAGGATTGAGGATTGAGTACTGAGGATTGAGGATTGAAGATTGAGTATTGATGAGTGAAGATTGCGGATTGATTATTGAGGGTTGAGGTTTGAGGACGAGGACTGAGGGTTGAGGATTGAGGTTTGAGGACAGAGGATTGAGGATTGAGGATTGAGAATTGATAGTTGAGGATTGAGGATTGAAGATTTAGGATTGGGTATTGAGGATTGAGGATTAGGGATTGAGGATCTAGTATTGGAGGTTGATTATTTAGGATTGAAGATAGAGGGTTGAGGATTGAGGATTGAGGATTGAGGATTGAGAATTGAGAATTGAGGATGAGGACTGAGGTTTGAGGATTGAGGTTTGAGGAATGAGGATTGAGGATTGAGGATTGAGGATTGAGGATTGAGGATTGAGTATTGAAGGTTGAGGATTGATGTCTGAGGATTGAGGATTGAGGATTGAGGATTGAGGATTGAGGATTGAAGATTGAGTGTTGAGGATTGAGGGTTGAGGATTGAGGATTGAGTATTGAGGATTGAGGATGAGGGCTTAGGTTTGAGGTTTGAGGTTTGTGTATTGAATCCTGAGAATTCAGAATATTCTATTGAGTATTGAGAATTGAGGATTGATGGTTGAGTATTGAGGATTAAGGATTGAGGATTGAGGATTGAGTATTTAGGATTGAGGATTGAAGATTGAGTATTGAGGATTGAAGGTTGAGGATTGAGGGTTGAGGATTGAAGATTGAGTACTTAGTGTTGAGGTTTGAGTGATGGGAATTGATGTTTGTGGATTGAGATTTGAAGATTGAAGAATGGGGATTGGGTATTGAAAACTGTGAATTGAGGATATTGTATTGAGGATTGAGGATTGACAATTGATTGTTGAGGACTGAGGGCTAAAGATTGAGGATTCAGGATTGAGGATTCGGGATTGAGGTTTAAGGACTGAGGACTGAGGGTTGAGGATTGAGGATTGAGTATTGACGCTTGAGGATTGGGGGTTGAGGATGGAGGATTGAAAAGAGTGGACTGAGTGTTGAGGATTGAGTGTTTAGAATTGATGTTTGAGGATTGAGATTTGATTATTGAATCTTGTGCATTGAGTATTGAACCATGAGAATTCAGGATACTCTATTGAGTATTGAGAATTGAGGATTGATGGTTGAGTATTGAGGATTTGTGGTTGAGGGTTGTGTGTTGAATATTGAGGATTGAGGATTGAGGATTGAGGATTGAAGATTGAGGATTCGGTATTGCGGATTGAACATTGAGGATTGAGGATTGAGGATTGAGGATTGAGGATTGAGGATTGAAGATTGAGTATTGAGGATTGAAGATTGAGGATTGAGGACTGACGATTGAGGATTGAGTATTGAGGACTGAGGATTGGGGATTGAAGATTGAGTATTGAGGATTGAAGATTGAGGATTGTGCATTGAAGATTGAGTATTGAGGATTGAATATTGAGGATTGAGGATTGAGGATTGAGGATTGAGAATTGACGATGAGGGCTGAGGGTTGTGGATTGAGGTTTGAGGACTGAGGACTGAGGATTGAGGATTGAGAATTGAGGACTGTAGATTGAGGATTGAGGATTGGGTATGGAGGATTGAACATTGAGGATTGAGAATTGAGGATCAAGGATTGAGGATTGAGGATTGAAGATTGAATATTGATGATTGTAGAATGAGGATTGAGGATTGAGGGTTGTGGATTGAGGACGAGGACTGAGGGTTGAGTATTGATGTTTGAGGTCTGAGGATTGGGGATTGAGGATTGAGAATTGAGGATTGAGGATTGAGGATTGAAGATTGAGGATTGGGTATTGAGGATTGAAGAATGAGGACTGAGGATTTAGGATTGAGGATTGAGGATTGAAGATTGAGGATTGGGTATTGAGGATTGAAGATTGAGGATTGGGGATTGAGGATTGAGGATTGAGGATTGAGGATTGAGTATTGAGGATTGAGGATTGAAGATTGAGTATTGATGAGTGTAGATTGCGGATTGATTATTGAGTGTTGAGGTTTGAGGACGAGGACTGAGGGTTGAGGGTTGAGGTTTGAGGACAGAGGATTGAGGATTGAGGATTGAGAATTGATAATTGAGGATTGAGGATTGAAGATTTAGGATTGGGTATTGAGGATTGACGATTAGGGATTGAGGACCTAGTATTGGAGATTGATTATTTAGGATTGAAGATAGAGGGTTGAGGATTGAGTATTGAGGATTGATGGTTGAGTATTGAGGATTGAGGATTGAGGATTGAGGATTGAGAATTGAGGATTGAGGATTGAGGATTGAAGATTGAGGATCGGGTATTGAGGATTGAAGAATGAGGATTGAGGATTGAGGATTGAGTATTGAGTATTGAAGATTGAGGATTGAGGATTGAGGATTGAGGATTGAGGATTGAGGATTGAGGATTGAAGATTGAGGATTGGGGACTGAGGATTGAATATTCAGGATTGAGGATTGAGGATTGAGGATTGAGGATTGAGGATTGAAGATTGAGTTTTGAGGATTGAAGTTCGAGGATTGAGGGTTGAGGATTGAAGATAGAGTACTTAGTGTTGAGGTTTGAGTGGTGGGAATTGATGTTTGTGGATTGAGATTTGAAGATTGAGGAATGGGTATCGAGTATTGAAAACTGTGAATTGAGGATATTCTATTGAGCATTGAGGATTGACAATTGATTGTTGAGGACTGAGGGCTAAAGATTGAGGATTCAGGATTGAGGATTCGGGATTGAGGTTTGAGGACTGAGCATTGAGGGTTGAGGATTGAGGATTGAGGATTGACGCTTGAGGATTGAGGGTTGAGGATGGAGGATTGAAGAGAGAGGACTGCGTGTTGAGGATTGAGTGTTGAGAATTGATGTTTGAGGATTGAGATTTGAGTATTGAATATTGTGGATTGAGTATTGTACCATGAGAATTCAGGATACTCTATTGAGTATCGAGAATTGAGGATTGATGGTTGAGTATTGAGGATTGGTGGTTGAGGGTTGTGTGTTGAATATTGAGGATTGAGGATTGAGGATTGAGGATTGAGGATTGAGGATTGAAGTTTGAGTGTTGAGGAATGAGGGCTGAAGATTGAGGATTGAGTATTGAGGACTGAGGATGAGGGCTGAGGTTTGAGGTTTGAGGTTTGAGTATTGAATCCTGAGAATTCAGGATATTCTATTGAGTATTGAGAATTGAGGATTGATGGTTGGGTATTGAGGACTGAGGGTTGAGGATTGAAGATTGTGTATTGATGATTGAAGATTGAGGATTGAGGATTGAGGGTTGACGGTTGAGGACGTGGACTGACGGTTGAGGATTGATGTTTGAGGATGGAGGGTTGAGGACTGACGACTGAGGATAGAGGATTGAGGATGGAGCATTGAGGATTGAAGATTGAGTATTGAAAATTGAGTATTGAGGATTGAAGATTGAGAATTGAGGATTGAGGATTGAACATTGAGGACTGAGTGTTGAGGGTTGAGTGATGAGAATTGATGTTTGTGGATAGATGTTTGAAGACTGCAGATTGAGCATTGAGTATTGAAAACTGTTAATTGATGATATTCTATTGAGGATTGAGAATTGACAACTGATTGTTGAGGACTGAGTGCTGAAGATTGAGGATTCAGGATTGAGAATTCAGAATTGAGGATTGAGGACTGAGGACTGAGGATTGAAGATTGAGTATTGAGGATTGAAGATTGAGGATTAAGGATTGAGGATTGGGGATTGAGGACTGAGGACTGAGGATTGAGTATTGGGGATTGAGGATTGAGTATTGAGGATTGAGGATTGAAGATTGGGTATTGATGAGTGAAGATTGCGGATTGATTATTGAGGGTTGAGGATTGGGGATTGAGAATTGATAATTGAGGATTGAGGATTGATGATTTGGGATTGGGTATTGAGGATTGAGGATTGAGAATTGATAATTGAGGATTGAGGATTGATGATTTGGGATTGGGTATTGAGGATTGAGGATTGGGGAATGAGGATCTAGTATTGGAGATTGATTATTTCGGATTGAAGACAGAGGGTTGAGGATTGAGGATTGAGGATTGAGGATTGAGAATTGAGAATTGAGGATGAGGACTGAGGTTTGTGGATTGAGGTTTGAGGAATGAGGATTGAGGATTGAGGACTGAGGATTGAGGATTGAGGATTGAGGATTGAGTATTGAAGGTTGAGGATTGATGACTGAGGATTGAGGATTGAGGATTGAGGATTGAGGATTGAGGATTGAAGATTGAGTGTTGAGGATTGAGGGTTGAGGATTGAGGATTGAGTATTGAGGATTGAGGATGAGGGCTGATGGTGGAGGGTTGAGGTTTTAGGACTGTGGACTGAGGACTGAGGATTGAGAATTGAGGATTGAGGATTAAGGATTGAAGATTGAGGATTGGGTATTAAGGATTGAAGAATGAGTATTGAGGATTGAGGATTGATGATTGGGGATAGAAGATTGGGTATTGAGGATTGAAGATTGAGTATTGATGATTGAAGATTGAGGATTGAGTATTGAGTGTTGAGGGTTGAGGACGAGGACTGACGGTTGAGGATTGAGGTTTGAGGTTTGAGGGTTGAGGACTGAGGACTGAGGATAGAGGATTGAGGATGGAGCATTGAGGATTGAAGATTGAGGACTGGGGATTGAGGATTGAAGATTGAGGATTAAGGACTGAGGGTTGGGGATTGAGGATCTAGGATTGAATACTGATTACTGAGGATTGAAGATTGAGGATTGAGGATTGAGGATTGAGAATTGAGAATTGAGGATAAGGACTGAGGGTTGAGGATTGAGGTTTGAGGTATGAGGATTGAGGATTGAGGATTGAGGATTGAAGATTGAGTATTGATGATTGAAGATTGAGGATTGAGGATTGAGGGTTGAGGATTGAGGACGAGGACTGACGGTTGAGGATTGTGGTTTGAGGAATGAGGATTGAGGATTGAGGATTGAGGATTGAGGATTGAGGGTTGAGTATTGAAGGTTGAGGATTGATGACTGAGGATTGAGGATTGCGGATTGACGATTGAGGATTGAGGATTGAGGGTTGAAGGTTGAGGATTGAAGGTTGAGGATTGACGATTGAGGATTGAGGATTGAGGATGATGGCTGAGGTTTGAGGTTTGAGGTTTGAGTATTGAATCCTGAGAATTCAGGATGTTCTATTGAGTATTGAGAATTGAGGATTGATGGTTTAGTATTGAGGATTCTGGATTGAGGATTGAGGATTGAATATTGAAGATTGAGGATTGATGATTGAGGATTTAGGATTGAGGATTGAGGATTGAGGATTGAGGATTGATAATTGAGTGTTGAGGATTGAATGTGGAGGACTGAGGAATAAGGATTGATGATTGAGGATGAGGGCTGATGGTTGAGGATTGAGGTTTGAGGAGTGAGGACCGAGGATTGAGGATTGAGAATTCAGGATTGAGGATTGAGTATTGAAGATTAAGGATTGGGTATTGAGGATTGAAGAATGAGGATTGAGGATTGAGGATTGAGGATTGAGGATTGAAGATTGAGCATTGAGGATTGAAGATGGATGATTGAGGAATGAGGATTGAGGATTGAGGATTGAGGATTGAGGATTGAAGATTGAGGATTGCGGATTGAGGATTGAGGACTGAGGATTGAGGATTGGGGATTGAGCATTGAGGATTGAAGATTGGTGACTGGGGATTGAGGATTGAAGGTTGAGGATTAAGGATTGACGATTGAAGATTGAGGATTAAGGATTGAGGATTGGGGATTGAGGATCTAGGACTGAAAATTGATTACTGAGGATTGAAGATTGAGGATTGAGGATTGAGGATTGAGAACTGAGAATTGAGGATAAGGACTGAGTGTTGAGGATTGAGGTTTGAGGAATGAGGATTGAGGATTGAGGATTGAGGATTGAAGATTGAGTATTGATGATTGAAGGTTGGGGATTGAGGATTGAGGGATGAGGAGTGAGGACGAGGACTGACAGTTGAGGATTGTGGTTTGAGGATTGAGGGTTGAGGATTGAGAATTGAGGATGAGGACTGAGGTTTGATGATTGATGACTGAGGATTGAGGATTGAGGATTGAAGATTGAGGATTGAGGACTGAGGATTGAGGATTGAGTATTGAGGATTGAGGATTGAGGATTGAAGATTGAGTATTGAGGATTGAAGATTGAGGATTGTGCATTGAAGGTTGATTATTGAGGATTCAAGATTGAGGATTGAGGATTGAGGATTGAGTATTGAGGATTGAGGATTGAGGATTGAGGATTGACGATTGAGTGTTGAGGATTGAGGTTTGAGGATTGAGGATTGAGTATTGAGGATTGAGGATGAGGGCTGATGGTGGAGGGTTGAGGTTTTAGGACTGTGGACTGAGGACTGAGGATTGAGAATTGAGGATTGAGGATTAAGGATTGAAGATTGAGGATTGGGTATTAAGGATTGAAGAATGAGTATTGAGGATTGAGGATTGATGATTGGGGATAGAAGATTGGGTATTGAGGATTGAAGATTGAGTATTGATGATTGAAGATTGAGGATTGAGTATTGAGTGTTGAGGGTTGAGGACGAGGACTGACGGTTGAGGATTGAGGTTTGAGGTTTGAGGGTTGAGGACTGAGGACTGAGGATAGAGGATTGAGGATGGAGCATTGAGGATTGAAGATTGAGGACTGGGGATTGAGGATTGAAGATTGAGGATTAAGGACTGAGGGTTGGGGATTGAGGATCTAGGATTGAATACTGATTACTGAGGATTGAAGATTGAGGATTGAGGATTGAGGATTGAGAATTGAGAATTGAGGATAAGGACTGAGGGTTGAGGATTGAGGTTTGAGGTATGAGGATTGAGGATTGAGGATTGAGGATTGAAGATTGAGTATTGATGATTGAAGATTGAGGATTGAGGATTGAGGGTTGAGGATTGAGGACGAGGACTGACGGTTGAGGATTGTGGTTTGAGGAATGAGGATTGAGGATTGAGGATTGAGGATTGAGGATTGAGGGTTGAGTATTGAAGGTTGAGGATTGATGACTGAGGATTGAGGATTGCGGATTGACGATTGAGGATTGAGGATTGAGGGTTGAAGGTTGAGGATTGAAGGTTGAGGATTGACGATTGAGGATTGAGGATTGAGGATGATGGCTGAGGTTTGAGGTTTGAGGTTTGAGTATTGAATCCTGAGAATTCAGGATGTTCTATTGAGTATTGAGAATTGAGGATTGATGGTTTAGTATTGAGGATTCTGGATTGAGGATTGAGGATTGAATATTGAAGATTGAGGATTGATGATTGAGGATTTAGGATTGAGGATTGAGGATTGAGGATTGAGGATTGATAATTGAGTGTTGAGGATTGAATGTGGAGGACTGAGGAATAAGGATTGATGATTGAGGATGAGGGCTGATGGTTGAGGATTGAGGTTTGAGGAGTGAGGACCGAGGATTGAGGATTGAGAATTCAGGATTGAGGATTGAGTATTGAAGATTAAGGATTGGGTATTGAGGATTGAAGAATGAGGATTGAGGATTGAGGATTGAGGATTGAGGATTGAAGATTGAGCATTGAGGATTGAAGATGGATGATTGAGGAATGAGGATTGAGGATTGAGGATTGAGGATTGAGGATTGAAGATTGAGGATTGCGGATTGAGGATTGAGGACTGAGGATTGAGGATTGGGGATTGAGCATTGAGGATTGAAGATTGGTGACTGGGGATTGAGGATTGAAGGTTGAGGATTAAGGATTGACGATTGAAGATTGAAGATTAAGGATTGAGGATTGGGGATTGAGGATCTAGGACTGAAAATTGATTACTGAGGATTGAAGATTGAGGATTGAGGATTGAGGATTGAGAACTGAGAATTGAGGATAAGGACTGAGTGTTGAGGATTGAGGTTTGAGGAATGAGGATTGAGGATTGAGGATTGAGGATTGAAGATTGAGTATTGATGATTGAAGGTTGGGGATTGAGGATTGAGGGATGAGGAGTGAGGACGAGGACTGACAGTTGAGGATTGTGGTTTGAGGATTGAGGGTTGAGGATTGAGAATTGAGGATGAGGACTGAGGTTTGATGATTGATGACTGAGGATTGAGGATTGAGGATTGAAGATTGAGGATTGAGGACTGAGGATTGAGGATTGAGTATTGAGGATTGAGGATTGAGGATTGAAGATTGAGTATTGAGGATTGAAGATTGAGGATTGTGCATTGAAGGTTGATTATTGAGGATTCAAGATTGAGGATTGAGGATTGAGGATTGAGTATTGAGGATTGAGGATTGAGGATTGAGGATTGACGATTGAGTGTTGAGGATTGAGGGTTGAGGATTGAGGATTGAGTATTGAGGATTGAGGATGAGGGCTGATGGTGGAGGGTTGAGGTTTTAGGACTGTGGACTGAGGACTGAGGATTGAGAATTGAGGATTGAGGATTAAGGATTGAAGATTGAGGATTGGGTATTAAGGATTGAAGAATGAGTATTGAGGATTGAGGATTGATGATTGGGGATAGAAGATTGGGTATTGAGGATTGAAGATTGAGTATTGATGATTGAAGATTGAGGATTGAGTATTGAGTGTTGAGGGTTGAGGACGAGGACTGACGGTTGAGGATTGAGGTTTGAGGTTTGAGGGTTGAGGACTGAGGACTGAGGATAGAGGATTGAGGATGGAGCATTGAGGATTGAAGATTGAGGACTGGGGATTGAGGATTGAAGATTGAGGATTAAGGACTGAGGGTTGGGGATTGAGGATCTAGGATTGAATACTGATTACTGAGGATTGAAGATTGAGGATTGAGGATTGAGGATTGAGAATTGAGAATTGAGGATAAGGACTGAGGGTTGAGGATTGAGGTTTGAGGTATGAGGATTGAGGATTGAGGATTGAGGATTGAAGATTGAGTATTGATGATTGAAGATTGAGGATTGAGGATTGCGGATTGACGATTGAGGATTGAGGATTGAGGGTTGAAGGTTGAGGATTGAAGGTTGAGGATTGACGATTGAGGATTGAGGATTGAGGATGATGGCTGAGGTTTGAGGTTTGAGGTTTGAGTATTGAATCCTGAGAATTCAGGATGTTCTATTGAGTATTGAGAATTGAGGATTGATGGTTTAGTATTGAGGATTGAGGATTGAGTATTGAGGATTGAGGATTGAGGATTGAGGATTGACGATTGAGGATTGAGTATTGAGGATTGAGTATTTAGGATTGAGGATTGAAGATTGAGTATTGAGGATTGAAGGTTGAGGATTGAGGGTTGAGGATTGAAGATTGAGTACTTAGTGTTGAGGTTTGAGTGATGGGAATTGATGTTTGTGGATTGAGATTTGAAGATTGAAGAATGGGGATTGGGTATTGAAAACTGTGAATTGAGGATATTGTATTGAGGATTGAGGATTGACAATTGATTGTTGAGGACTGAGGGCTAAAGATTGAGGATTCAGGATTGAGGATTCGGGATTGAGGTTTAAGGACTGAGGACTGAGTGTTGAGGATTGAGGATTGAGTATTGACGCTTGAGGATTGGGGGTTGAGGATGGAGGATTGAAAAGAGTGGACTGAGTGTTGAGGATTGAGTGTTGAGAATTGATGTTTGAGGATTGAGATTTGATTATTGAATCTTGTGCATTGAGTATTGAACCATGAGAATTCAGGATACTCTATTGAGTATTGAGAATTGAGGATTGATGGTTGAGTATTGAGGATTTGTGGTTGAGGGTTGTGTGTTGAATATTGAGGATTGAGGATTGAGGATTGAGGATTGAAGATTGAGGATTGGGTATTGCGGATTGAACATTGAGGATTGAGGATTGAGGATTGAGGATTGAGGATTGAGGATTGAAGATTGAATATTGATGATTGTAGATTGAGGATTGAGGATTGAGGGTTGTGGATTGAGGACGAGGACTGAGGGTTGAGTATTGATGTTTGAGGTCTGAGGATTGGGGATTGAGGATTGAGAATTGAGGATTGAGGATTGAGGATTGAAGATTGAGGATTGGGTATTGAGGATTGAAGAATGAGGACTGAGGATTTAGGATTGAGGATTGAGGATTGAAGATTGAGGATTGGGTATTGAGGATTGAAGATTGAGGATTGAGGATTGAGGATTGAGGATTGAGGATTGAGGATTGAGGATCGAGGATTGATGATTGAGTATTGAGGATTGAAGATTGAGGATTGAGGATTGAGGATTGAGAATTGACGATGAGGGCTGAGGGTTGAGGATTGAGGTTTGAAGACTGAGGACTGAGGATTGAGTATTGAGGATTGAGGATTGAAGATTGAGTATTGATGAGTGTAGATTGCGGATTGATTATTGAGTGTTGAGGTTTGAGGACGAGGACTGAGGGTTGAGGGTTGAGGTTTGAGGACAGAGGATTGAGGATTGAGGATTGAGAATTGATAATTGAGGATTGAGGATTGAAGATTTAGGATTGGGTATTGAGGATTGAGGATTAGGGATTGAGGATCTAGTATTGGAGATTGATTATTTAGGATTGAAGATAGAGGGTTGAGGATTGAGGATTGAGGATTGAGGATTGAGAATTGAAAATTGAGGATGAGGACTGAGGTTTGAGGATTGAGGTTTGAGGAATGAGGATTGAGGATTGAGTATTGAGGATTGAGGATTGAGGATTGAGTATTGAAGGTTGAGGATTGATGTCTGAGGATTGAGGATTGAGGATTGATGATTGAGGATTGAGGATTGAAGATTGAGTGTTGAGGATTGAGGGTTGAGGATTGAGGATTGAGTATTGAGGATTGAGGATGAGGGCTTAGGTTTGAGGTTTGAGGTTTGAGTATTGAATCCTGAGAATTCAGAATATTCTATTGAGTATTGAGAATTGAGGATTGATGGTTGAGTATTGAGGATTGAGGATTGAAGATTTAGGATTGGGTATTGAGGATTGAGGATTAGGGATTGAGGATCTAGTATTGGAGATTGATTATTTAGGATTGAAGATAGAGGGTTGAGGATTGAGTATTGAGGATTGATGGTTGAGTATTGAGGATTGAGGATTGAGGATTGAGTATTGAGGATTGAGGATTGAGGATTGAGGATTGAGCATTGAAGGTTGAGGATTGGTGACTGAGGATTGAGGATTGCGGATTGACGATTGAGGAGTGGGAATTGAGGGTTGAATGTTGAGTGTTGAGGATTGAAAGTTGAGGATTGACGATTGAGGATTGAGGATTGTGGGTTGAGGGTTGAGGACGAGGACTGACGGTTGAGGATTGATGTTTGAGGATTGAGGGCTGAGGACTGACGACTGAGGATAGAGGATTGAGGATGGAGCATTGAGGATTGAAGATTGAGGACTGAGGATTGAGGATTGAGAATTGAGGATTGAGGATTGAGGATTGAGTATTCAGGATTGAGGATTGAAGATTGAGTATTGATGATTGAAGATTGCGGATTGATTATTGAGGGTTGAGGATTGATGACGAGTACTGAGGGCTGAGGATTGAGGACTGAGGATTGAGGATTGAGGACTGGGCATTGAGGATTGAAGATTGAGGACTGGGGATTGAGGATTGAAGATTGAGGATTAAGGATTGAGGATTGGGGATTGGGGATCTAGGTTTGGAGATTGATTATTGAGGATTGAAGATTGAGGGTTGAGGATTGAGGATTGAGAATTGAGAATTGAGGATGAGGACTGAGGGTTGAGGATTGAGGTTTGAGGTACGAGGATTGAGGTTTGAGGATTGAGGACTGAGGATTGACGATTGAGTATTGAAGATTGAGGATTGATGACTGAGGATTCAGGATTGAGGATTGATGATTGCGGATTGAGTATTGAAAATTGAGTATTGAGGATTGAATATTGAGGATTGAGGATTGAGGATTGAGGATTGAAGGTTGAGTATTGTGGATTGAAGATTGAGGATAGAGGCTTGACGATTGAGGATTGAGGATTGAGGTTTGAGGATTGACGATGAGGGCTGAGGGTTGAGGATTGAGGTTTGAGGTCTGAGGACTGAGGATTGAGGATTGAGAATTGAGGATTGAGGATTGAGGATTGAAGATTGAGGATCGGGTATTGAGGATTGAAGAATGAGGATTGAGGATTGAGGATTGAGTATTGAGTATTGAAGGTTGAGGATTGAGGATTGAGGATTGAGGATTGAGGATTGAGCATTGAGGATTGAAGATTGAGGATTGGGGACTCAGGATTGAATATTCAGGATTGAGTATTGAGGATTGAGGATTGAGGATTGAGGATTGAAGATTGAGTATTGAGGATTGAAGTTTGAGGATTGAGGGTTGAGGATTGAAGATAGAGTACTTAGTGTTGAGGTTTGAGTGGTGGGAATTGATGTTTGTGGATTGAGATTTGAAGATTGAGGAATGGGTATTGAGTATTGAAAACTGTGAATTGAGGATATTCTATTGAGCATTGAGGATTGACAATTGATTGTTGAGGACTGAGGGCTAAAGATTGAGGATTCAGGATTGAGGATTCGGGATTGAGGTTTGAGGACTGAGCATTGAGGGTTGAGGATTGAGGATTGAGGATTGACGCTTGAGGATTGAGGGTTGAGGATGGAGGATTGAAGAGAGAGGACTGCGTGATGAGGATTGAGTGTTGAGAATTGATGTTTGAGGATTCAGATTTGATTATTGATTATTGTGGATTGAGTATTGAACCATGACAATTCAGGATATTCTATTGAGTATTGAGAATTGAGTATTGATGGTTGAGTATTGAGGATTGATGGTCGAGGGTTGTGTGTTGAATATTGAGGATTGAGGATTGAGGATTGAGGACTGGAGATTGGGGATTGAAGATTGAGTATTGACGATTGAAGATTGAGGATTGAGGATTGAGTGTTGAGGATTGAGGACGAGGACTGACGGTTGAGTATTGAGGTTTGTGGATTGAGGATTGAGGATTGAGGACTGAGGATTGAGGATTGAGGACTGAGCATTGATGATTGAAGATTGAGGACTGGGGATTGAGGATTGAAGATTGAGGATTAAGGATTGAGGATTGGGGATTGGGTATCTAGGATTGGAGATTGATTATTGAGGATTGTAGATTGAGGGTTGAGGATTCAGGATTGAGAATTGAGAATTGAGGATGGGGACTGAGGGTTGAGAATTGAGGTTTGAGAAACGAGGATTGATGATTGAGGATTGAGGACAGAGGATTGACGATTGAGTATTGAAGATTGAGGATTGATGACTGACGATTGAGAATTGAGGATTGATGATTGCGGATTGAGGATTGATGATTGAGTATTGAGGATTGAGTATTGAGGATTGAGGATTGAGGGTTGAGGATTGAAGATTGAGAATTGAGGATTGAGGATTGAAAATTGAGTATTGAGGATTGAAGATTGAGGATTGAGGATTGAGGATTGAAGATTGAGGACTCAGTTTTGAGGGTTGAGTGATGAGAATTGATGTTTGTGTGTGGTGATTTGAAGATTGAACATTGAGGATTGAGTATTGGAAACTGAGAATTCACGATATTCTACTGAGTATTGAGAATTGAGTATTGATGGTTGAGTAATGAGGATTGAAGATTGAGGATTGAGTATTGGGGATTGAGGATTGAGGATTGAAGGTTGAGGACTGGGGACTGAGTGTTGAGGGTTGAGTGATGAGAATTAATGTTTGTGGATAGAGATTTGAAGATTGCAGATTGAGTATCGAGTATTGAAAACTGTGAATTGAGGATATTCTATTGAGGATTGAGGTTTGACAATTGATTGTCGATGACTGAGGGCAGAAGATTGAGGATTCAGGATTAAGGATTCAGAATTGAGGTTTGAGGTCTGAGGATTGAGGATTGAAGATTGAGTATTGAGGATTGAAGATTGAGGATTGAGGATTGAGGATGGAGGATTGAAGAGAGAGGACTGAGTGTTGAGGATTGAGTGTTGAGAATTGATTTTTGAGGGTTGAGATTTGATTATTGATTTTTGAGGATTGAGTATTGAACGATGAGAATTCAGGGTATTCTATTGAGTATTGAGTATTGAGGATTGATGGTTGAGTATTGAGGATTTATGGATGATGGTTGTGTGTTGAATATTGAGGACTGAGGATTGAGGATTGAGGATTGAGGATTGAGGATTGAGGATTGAAGATTGAGTATTGAGGATTGTAGATTGAGGATTGAGGGTTGAGGATTGAGGATTGAGGATTGAAGATTGACGATTGGGGATTGAGGATTGACGATTGAGGATTGAGTATTGACGATTGAGAATTGAGGATCGAGGATTGAAGATTGAGTATTGATGATTGAAGATTGAGGATTGTGAATTGAGGATTGAGGATTGAGGACTGAGGATTGAGGATTGAGGATTGAGCATTGAGGATTGAAGATTGAGGAGGCGGGATTGAGGATTGAAGATTGAGCATTAAGGATTGAGGATTGGGGATTGGGTATCTAGGATTGGAGATTGATTATTGAGGATTGAAGATTGAGGGTTGAGGATTCAGGATTGAGAATTGAGAGTTGAGGATGTGGACTGAGGGTTGAGGATTGAGGTTTGAGAAACGAGGATTGAGGATTGAGGATTGAGGATAGAGGATTGAGGATTGAGTATTGAAGATTGAGGATTGATGACTGACGATTGAGAATTGAGGATTGATGATTGCGGATTGAGGATTGATGATTGAGTATTGAGGATTGAGTATTGAGGATTGAGGATTGAGGGTTGAGGATTGAAGATTGAGAATTGAGGATTGAGGATTCAAAATTGAGTATTGTGGATTGAAGATTGAGGATTGAGGATTGAGAATTGAAGATTGAGGACTGAGTGTTGAGGGTTGAGTGATGAGAATTGATGTTTGTGCGTGGTGATTTGAAGATTGAACATTGAGGATTGAGAATTGGAAACTGAGAATTCAGGATATTCTACTGAGTATTGAGAATTGAGTATTGATGGTTGAGTATTGAGGATTGAAGATTGAGTATTGAAGATTGAAGATTGAGGATTGAGGATTGAGGATTGAAGATTGAGGATTGGGGATTGAGGATTGTCGATTGAGGATTGAGTATTGAGGATTGAGAATTGAGGATTGAGGATTGAAAATTGAGTATTGAGAATTGACGGTTGAGGATTGAGAATTGATGTTTGAGGATTGACGATGAGGGCTGAGGGCTGAGGATTGAGGATTGAGTACTGAGGACTGAGGATTGAGTGTTGAGGATTGAGGGTTGAGGATTGAGGATTGAGGATTGAGGATTGAGGATTGAGGATGAGGGCTGAGGTTTGAGGTTTGAGGTTTGAGTATTGAATCCTGAGAATTCAGGATATTCTATTGAGTATTGAGGATTGAGGATTGAGGATTGAGGATGAGAGCTGAGCGTTGAGGGTTGAGGTTTGAGGACTGTGGACTGAGGATTGAGGATTGAGAATTGAGGATTGAGGATTGAGTATTGAAGATTGAGAATTGAAGATTGAAGTTTGAGGATTGAGGAATGAGGATTGAGGATTGAGGATGAGGGCTGAGGGTTGAGGGTTGAGGTTTTAGGACTGAGGACTGAGGATTGAGGATTGAGAATTGAGGATTTAGGATTGAGGATTGAAGATTGAGGATTGGGTATTGAGGATTGAAGAATGAGGGTTGAGGATTGAGGATTGAGGATTGAAGATCGAGGATTGAGGATTGAGGATTGAGGATTGAGGATTGAAGATTGAGGATTGGGGACTGAGTTTTGAGGGTTGAGTGATGAGAATTGATGTTTGTGTATAGAGATTTGAAGATTGCAGATTGAGTATTGCGTATTGAAAAATCTGAACTCAGGATATTCTATTGAGGATTGAGGATTGACAACTGATTGTTGAGGACTGAGTGCTGAGGATTGAGGGTTCAGGATTGAGGATTCAGGATTGAGGTTTGAGGACTGAGGATTGAGGATTGAGGATTGAGGATTGAGGATTGAGGATTGAGGACTGAGTATTGAAGTTTGAGGATTGAGGATTGAGGATTGAAGATTGAGGATTGGGTATTGAGGATTGAAGAATGAGGATTGAGGATTGAGGATTGAGGATTGAGGATTGAGGATTGAGGATTGAGGATTGAAGATTGAGTATTGAGGATTGAAGGTTGAGGATTGGGGATTGAGGATTGAGGATCCAGGATTGAAGATTGAGGATTGGGGTCTGAGTGTTGAGGGTTGAGTGATGAGAATTGATGTTTGTGGATAGAGATTTGAAGATTGCAGATTGAGTATTGCGTATGGAAAACTCTGAACTGAGGATATTCTATTGAGGATTAAGGATCGACAACTGATTGTTGAGGACTGAGGGCTGAAGATTGAGGTTTCAGGATTGAGGATTCAGGATTGTGGTTTGAGGACTGAGGATTGAAGAATGAGGATTGAGGATTCAGGATTGAGGATTCAGGATTGAAGATTGAGGACTGAGGATTGAGTGTTGAGGATTGAGGGTTGAGGATTGAGGATTGAGGATTGAGGATTGAGGATGAGGGCTGAGGTTTGAGCTTTGAGGTTTGAGTATTGAATCGTGAGAGTTCAGGATATTCTATTGAGTATTGAGGATTGAGGATTGAGGATTGAGGACTGAGGATTGAGGATGAGAGCTGAGCGTTGAGGGTTGAGGTTTGAGGACTGTGGACTGCGGATTGAGGATTCAGAATTGAGGATTGAGGATTGAGTATTGAAGATTGAGAATTGAGGATTGAAGGTTGAGGATTGAGGAATGAGGATTGAGGATTGAGGATGAGGGCTGAGGGTTGATGGTTGAGGTTTTAGGACTGAGGACTGAAGATTGAGGATTGAAGATTTATTATTGACGGTTGAAGACTGAGGATTGAGAACTGAGGATTGATGATTGCGGATTGAGGATTGAAGGTTGAGTATTGAGGATTGAATATTGAGGATTGAGGATTGACAATTGATTGTTGAGGACCGAGGGCTGAAGATTGAGGTTTCAGGATTGAGGATTCTGGATTGTGGTTTGAGGACTGAGGATTGAGGATTGAGGATTGAGGATTGAGGATTGAAGATTGAGGACTGAGGATTGAGGATTGAAGATTGAGGATTGAGGATTGAGGATGGAGGATTGAAGATTGAGTATTGAGGATTGAAGATTGAGTATTGAGGGTTGAATATTGAGGATTGAGGATTGACAATTGATTGTTGAGGACTGAGGGCTGAAGATAGAGGATTCAGGATTGAGGATTCGGAATTGAGATTTGAGGACTGAGGATTGAGGATTGAAGATTGATTATTGAGGATTGAATATTGAGGATTGAGGATTGAGGATTGATGATTGAGGATTGAGGATGAGAGCTGAGCGTTGGGGATTGAGGTTTGAGGACTGAGGACTGAGGATTGAGTATTGAGAGTTGAGGATTGAGGATTGAGTATTAAAGATTGAGGATTGGGTATTGAGGATTGAAGGATGAGGCTTGAGGATTAGGATTGAGGATTGAGGATTGAAGATTGAGTATTGAGGTTTGAAGACTGACGATTGAGGGTTGAGGATTGAGGATTGAGGATTGAGGATTGAGGATTGATGATTGAGTATTGAGGATTGAAGGTTGGGGATTGAGGATTGAGGATTGAGTATTGAGGATTGAGGATTGAAGATTGAGGATTGGGTACTGAGTGTTCAGGGTTGAGTGATGAGGATTGATGTTTGTGGATAGAGATTTCAAGATTGCAGATTGAGTATTGAGTATTGAAAACTGTGAATCGATGATATTCTATAGAGGATTGAGAATTCACAATTGATTGTTGAGGACTTAGGTCTGAAGATTGAGGATTCAGGGTTGAGGATTCAGGATTGAGGTTTGAGGACAGAGGATTGAGGATTGGGTATTGCGGATTGAACATTGAGGATTGAGGATTGAGGATTGAGGATTGAGGATTGATGTTTGAGAAATGAGGATTGAGGACTGAGGATTGAGGATTGAGGATTGAGGATTGAGGATTGAGTATTGAAGGTTGAGGATTGATGTCTGAGGATTGTGGATTGAGGATTGAGGATTGAGTATTGAAGATTGAGGATTGATGACTGACGATTGAGAATTGAGGATTGATGATTGCGGATTGAGGATTGATGATTGAGTATTGAGGATTGAGTATTGAGGATTGAGGATTGAGGGTTGAGGATTGAAGATTGAGAATTGAGGATTGAGGATTCAAAATTGAGTATTGAGGATTGAAGATTGAAGATTGAGGATTGAGGATTGAAGATTGAGGACTGAGTGTTGAGGGTTGAGTGATGAGAATTGATGTTTGTGCGTGGTGATTTGAAGATTGAACATTGAGGATTGAGTAATGGAAACTGAGAATTCAGGATATTCTACTGAGTATTGAGAATTGAGTATTGATGGTTGAGTATTGAGGATTGAAGATTGAGTATTGAGGATTAAAGATTGAGGATTGAGGATTGAGGATGGAGGATTGAAGGGAGAGGACTGAGTGTTGAGGATTGTGTGTTGAGAATTGATTTTTGAGGGTTGAGATTTGATTATTGATTTTTGTGGATTGAGTATTGAACGATGAGAATTCAGGGTATTTTATTGAGTATTGAGTATTGAGGATTGATGGTTGAGTATAGAGGATTTATGGATGATGGTTGTGTGTTGAATATTGAGGACTGAGGATTGAGGATTGAGGATTGAGGATTGAGGATTGAGGATTGAAGATTGAGTATTGAGGATTGAAGATTGAGGATTGAGGGTTGAGGATTGAGGATTGAGGATTGAAGATTGACGATTTGGGATTGAGGATTGACGATTGAGGATTGAGTATTGACGATTGAGAAATGAGGATCGAGGATTGAAGATTGAGTATTGATGATTGAAGATTGAGGATTGAGGATTGAGGATTGAGGATTGAGGACTGAGGATTGAGGATTGAGGATTGAGCATTGAGGATTGAAGTTTGAGGACGGGGGATTGAGGATTGAAGATTGAGCATTAAGGATTGAGGATTGGAGATTGGGTATCTAGGATTGGAGATTTATTATTGAGGACTGAAGATTGAGGGTTGAGGATTCAGGATTGAGAATTGAGAGTTGAGGATGGGGACTGAGGGTTGAGGATTGAGGTTTGAGAAACGAGGATTGTCGATTGAGGGCTGAGGATTGAGGATTGAGCACTGAGGACTGAGGATTGAGTGTTGAGGATTGGGGGTTGAGGATTGAGGATTGAGGATTGAGGATTGAGGATGAGGGCTGAGGTTAGAGGTTTGAGGTTTGAGTATTGAATCCTGAGAATTCAGGATATTCTATTGAGTATTGAGGATTGAGGATTGAGGATTGAGGATGAGAGCTGAGCGTTGAGGATTGAGGTTTGAGGACTGTGGACTGAGGATTGAGGATTGAGAATTGAGGATTGAGGATTGACTATTGAAGATTGAGAATTGAAGATTGAAGTTTGAGGATTGAGGAATGAGGATTGAGGATTGAGGATGAGTGCTGAGGGTTGAGGGTTGAGGTTTTAGGACTGAGGACTGAGGATTGAGGATAGAGAATTGAGGATTTAGGATTGAGGATTGACGATTGAGGATTGAGGACTGAGGATTGATGATTGAGGATTGAAGATTGAGTATTGAGGATTGAAGATTGAGTATTGAGGACTGAGGATTGAGGATTGAGGATTGAAGATTGAGGATTGGGGATTGAGGACTGACCATTCAGGATTGGGTAATGACGATTGAGGATTGAGGATTGACAATTGATTGTTGAGGACTGAGGGCTGAAGATTGAGGGTTCATAATTGAGGATCCGGGATTGAGGTTTGAGGACTGAGGATTGAGGGTTGAGGATTGAGGATTGAGGATTGACGCTTGAGGATTGATGGTTGAGGATGGAGGATTGAAGAGAGAGGACTGAGTGTTGAGGATTGAGTGTTGAGAATTGATTTTTGAGGGTTGAGATTTGATTATTGATTTTTGAGGATTGAGTATTGAACGATGAGAATTCAGGGTATTCTATTGAGTATTGAGTATTGAGGATTGATGGTTGAGTATTGAGGATTTATGGATGATGGTTGTGTGTTGAATATTGAGGACTGAGGATTGAGGATTGAGGATTGAGGATTGAGGATTGAGGATTGAAGATTGAGTATTGAGGATTGAAGATTGAGGATTGAGGGTTGAGGATTGAGGATTGAGGATTGAAGATTGACGATTGGGGATTGAGGATTGAAGATTGAGGACGGGGGATTGAGGATTGAAGATTGAGCATTAAGGATTGAGGATTGGGGATTGGGTATCTAGGATTGGAGATCGATTATTGAGGATTGAAGATTGAGGGTTGAGGATTCAGGATTGAGAATTGAGAGTTGAGGATGGGGACTGAGGGTTGAGGATTGAGGTTTGAGAAACGACGATTGAGGATTGAGGATTGAGGATAGAGGATTGAGGATTGCGTATTGAAGATTGAGGATTGATGACTGACGATTGAGAATTGAGGATTGATGATTGCGGATTGAGGATTGAGGATTGAGGATTGAGGATTGACGATTGAGGATTGAGTATTGACGATTGAGAATTGAGGATCGAGGATTGAAGATTGAGTATTGATGACTGAAGATTGAGGATTGAGGATTGAGGATTGAGGATTGAGGACTGAGGATTGAGGATTGAGGATTGAGCATTGAGGATTGAAGTTTGAGGACGGGGGATTGAGGATTGAAGATTGAGCATTAAGGATTGAGGATTGGAGATTGGGTATCTAGGATTGGAGATTTATTATTGAGGATTGAAGATTGAGGGTTGAGGATTCAGGATTGAGAATTGAGAGTTGAGGATGGGGACTGAGGGTTGAGGATTGAGGTTTGAGAAACGAGGATTGAGGATTGAGGATTGAGGATAGAGGATTGAGGATTGAGTATTGAAGATTGAGGATTGATGACTGACGATTGAGAATTGAGGATTGATAATTGCGGATTGAGGATTGATGATTGAGTATTGAGGATTGAGTATTGAGGATTGAGGATTGAGGGTTGAGGATTGAAGATTGAGAACTGAGGATTGAGGATTCAAAATTGAGTATTGAGGATTGAAGATTGAGGATTGAGGATTGAGGATTGAAGATTGAGGACTGAGTGTTGAGGGTTGAGTGATGAGAATTGATGTTTGTGCGTGGTGATTTGAAGATTGAACATTGAGGATTGAGTATTGGAAACTGAGAATTCAGGGTATTCTACTGAGTATTGAGAATTGAGTATTGGTGGTTGAGTATTGAGGATTGATGGTTGAGGGTTGTGTGTTGAATATTGAGGATTGGCGGATTGGGTATTGAAGATTGAGGTCTGAGGACTGAGGATTGAGTATTGAGTATTGAGGACTGAGTATTGAGGATTGAGGATTGATGTTTGAGAGTTGATAATTGAAGATTGCGGATTGATTATTAAGGGTTGAGGATTGAGGACGAGGACTGAGGGTTGAGGATTGAGGACTGTGGGTTGAGGATTGAGGATTGAGCATTGATGATTCAAGATTGAGGACTAGGGATTGAGGATTGAAGATTGAGGATTAAGGATTGAGGATTGGGGATTGGGGATCTAGGATTGGAGATTGATTATTGAGGATTGAAGATTGAGGGTTGAGGATTGTGGATCGAGAACTGAGAATTGAAGATTGAGGATTGAGGATTGAGGATTGAGGATTGAGGATTGAAGATTGAGGATTGGGGATTGAGGATTGTCGATTGAGGATTGAGTATTGAGGATTGAGAATTGAGGATTGAGGATTGAAAATTGAGTATTGAGAATTGACGGTTGAGGATTGAGAATTGATGTTTGAGGATTGACGATGAGGGCTGAGGGCTGAGGATTGAGGATTGAAGATTGAGGACGGGGGATTGAGGATTGAAGATTGAGCATTAAGGATTGAGGATTGGGGATTGGGTATCTAGGATTGGAGATTGATTATTGAGGATTGAAGATTGAGGGTTGAGGATTCAGGATTGAGAATTGAGAGTTGAGGATGGGGACTGAGGGTTGAGGATTGAGGATTGAGAAACGAGGATTGAGGATTGAGGATTGAGGATAGAGGATTGAGGATTGAGTGTTGAAGATTGAGGATTAATGACTGACGATTGAGAATTGAGGATTGATGATTGCGGATTGAGGATTGAGGATTGAGGATTGAGGATTGAAGATTGAGTATTGAGGATTGAAGGTTGAGGATTGGGGATTGAGGATTGAGGATCCAGGATTGAAGATTGAGGATTGGGGTCTGAGTGTTGAGGGTTGAGTGATGAGAATTGATGTTTGTGGATAGAGATTTGAAGATTGCAGATTGAGTATTGCGTATGGAAAACTCTGAACTGAGGATATTCTATTGAGGATTAAGGATTGACAACTGATTGTTGAGGACTGAGGGCTGAAATTTGAGGTTTCAGGATTGAGGATTCAGGATTGTGGTTTGAGGACGGAGGATTGAAGAATGAGGATTGAGGATTCAGGATTGATGATTCAGGATTGAAGATTGAGGACTGAGGATTGAGTGTTGAGGATTGAGGGTTGAGGATTGAGGATTGAGGATTGAGGATTGAGGATGAGGGCTGAGGTTTGAGCTTTGAGGTTTGAGTATTGAATCGTGAGATTTCAGGATATTCTATTGAGTATTGAGGATTGAGGATTGAGGATTGAGGACTGAGGATTGAGGATGAGAGCTGAGCGTTGAGGGTTGACGTTTGAGGACTGTGGACTGCGGATTGAGGATTCAGAATTGAGGATTGAGGATTGAGTATTGAAGATTGAGAATTGAGGATTGAAGGTTGAGGATTGAGGAATGAGGATTGAGGATTGAGGATGAGGGCTGAGGGCTGATGGTTGAGGTTTTAGGACTGAGGACTGAAGATTGAGGATTGAAGATTTAGTATTGACGGTTGAAGCCTGAGGATTGAGAATTGAGGATTGATGATTGCGGATTGAGGATTGAAGGTTGAGTATTGAGGATTGAATATCGAGGATTGAGGATTGACAATTGATTGTTGAGGACCGAGGGCTGAAGATTGAGGTTTCAGGATTGAGGATTCAGGATTGTGGTTTGAGGACTGAGGATTGAGGTTTGAGGATTGAGGATTGAGGATTGAGGATTGAGGATTGAGGATTGAGGACTGAGGATTGAGGATTGAAGATTGAGGATTGAGGATTGAGGATGGAGGATTGAAGATTGAGTATTGAGGATTGAAGATTGAGTATTGAGGGTTGAATATTGAGGATTGAGGATTGACAATTGATTGTTGAGGACTGAGGGCTGAAGATTGAGGATTAAGGATTGAGGATTGGGGATTGGGTATCTAGGATTGGAGATTGATTATTGAGGATTGTAGATTGAGGGTTGAGGATTCAGGATTGAGAATTGAGAATTGAGGATGGGGACTGAGGGTTGAGAATTGTGGTTTGAGAAACGAGGATTGAGGATTGGGGATTGAGGACAGAGGATTGACGATTGAGTATTGAAGATTGAGGATTGATGACTGACGATTGAGAATTGAGGATTGATGATTGCGGATTGAGGATTGAGGATTGAGCATTGATGATTGAAGATTGAGGACTAGGGATTGAGGATTGAAGATTGAGGATTAAGGATTGAGGATTGGGGATTGGGGATCTAGGATTGGAGATTGATTATTGAGGATTGAAGATTGAGGGTTGAGGATTGTGGATCGAGAACAGAGAATTGAAGGTTGAGGAATGAGGATTGAGGATTGAGGATTGAGGATTGAAGATTGAGGACTGGGGATTGAGGATTGTCGATTGAGTATCGAGTATTGAGGATTGAGAATTGAGGATTTAGGATTGAAAATTGAGTATTGAGAATTGACGGTTGAGGATTGAGTATTGATGTTTGAGGATTGACGATGAGGGCTGAGGGCTGAGGATTGAGGATTGAGCACTGAGGACTGAGGATTGAGTGTTGAGGATTGAGGGTTGAGGATTGAGGATTGAGGATTGAGGATTGAGGATGAGGGCTGAGGTTTGAGGTTTGAGGTTTGAGTATTGAATCCTGAGAATTCAGGATATTCTATTGAGTATTGAGGATTGAGGATTGAGGATTGAGGATGAGAGCTGAGCGTTGAGGATTGAGGTTTGAGGACTGTGGACTGAGGATTGAGGATTGAGAATTGAGGATTGAGGATTGACTATTGAAGATTGAGAATTGAAGATTGAAGTTTGAGGATTGAGGAATGAGGATTGAGGATTGAGGATGAGGGCTGAGGGTTGAGGGTTGAGGTGTTAGGACTGAGGACTGAGGATTGAGGGTAGAGAATTGAGGATTTAGGATTGAGGATTGACGATTGAGGATTGAGGACTGAGGATTGATGATTGAGGATTGAAGATTGAGTATTGAGGATTGAAGATTGAGTATTGAGGATTGAGGATTGAGGATTGAGGATTGAAGATTGAGGATTGGGGATTGAGGACTGACGATTCAGGATTGGGTAATGACGATTGAGGATTGAGGATTGACAATTGATTGTTGAGGACTGAGGGCTGAAGATTGAGTGTTCATAATTGAGGATCCGGGATTGAGGTTTGAGGACTGAGGATTGAGGGTTGAGGATTGAGGATTGAGGATTGACGCTTGAGGATTGATGGTTGAGGATGGAGGATTGAAGAGAGAGGACTGAGTGTTGAGGATTGAGTGTTGAGAATTGATGTTTGAGGATTGAGATTTGATTATTGATTATTGTGGATTGAGTATTGAACCATGACAATTCAGGATATTCTATTGAGTATTGAGAATTGAGTATTGATGGTTGAGTATTGAGGATTGATGGTCGAGGGTTGTGTGTTGAATATTGAGGATTGAGGATTGAGGATTGAGTATTGAAGATTGGGGATTGAAGATTGAGTATTGACGATTGAAGATTGAGGATTGAGGATTGAGTGTTGAGGATTGAGGACGAGGACTGACGGTTGAGTATTGAGGTTTGTGGATTGAGGATTGAGGATTGAGGACTGAGGATTGAGGATTGAGGACTGAGCATTGAGGATTGAAGATTGAGGACTGGGGATTGAGGATTGAAGATTGAGGATTAAGGATTGAGGATTGGGGATTGGGTATCTAGGATTGGAGATTTATTATTGAGGATTGTAGATTGAGGGTTGAGGATTCAGGATTGAGAATTGAGAATTGAGGATGGGGACTGAGGGTTGAGAATTGTGGTTTGAGAAACGAGGATTGAGGATTGAGGATTGAGGACAGAGGATTGACGATTGATTATTGAAGATTGAGGATTGATGACTGACGATTGAGAATTGAGGATTGATGATTGCGGCTTGAGGATTGATGATTGAGTATTGAGGATTGAGTATTGAGGATTGAGGATTGAGGATTGAGGATTGAGGATTGAGGATTGAGGATTGAGGACTGAGGATTCAGGATTGAAGATTGAGGATTGAGGATTGAGGATGGAGGATTGAAGATTGAGTATTGAGGATTGAAGATTGAGTATTGAGGGTTGAATATTGAGGATTGAGGATTGACAATTGATTGTTGAGGACTGAGGGCTGAAGATTGAGGATTAAGGATTGAGGATTGGGGATTGGGTATCTAGGATTGGAGATTGATTATTGAGGATTGTAGATTGAGGGTTGAGGATTCAGGATTGAGAATTGAGAATTGAGGATGGGGACTGAGGGTTGAGAATTGTGGTTTGAGAAACGAGGATTGAGGATTGGGGATTGAGGACAGAGGATTGACGATTGAGTATTGAAGATTGAGGATTGATGACTGACGATTGAGAATTGAGGATTGATGATTGCGGATTGAGGATTGAGGATTGAGCATTGATGATTGAAGATTGAGGACTAGGGATTGAGGATTGAAGATTGAGGATTAAGGATTGAAGATTGGGGATTGGGGATCTAGGATTGGAGATTGATTATTGAGGATTGAAGATTGAGGGTTGAGGATTGTGGATCGAGAACAGAGAATTGAAGGTTGAGGAATGAGGATTGAGGATTGAGGATTGAGGATTGAAGATTGAGGATTGGGGATTGAGGATTGTCGATTGAGGATCGAGTATTGAGGATTGAGAATTGAGGATTTAGGATTGAAAATTGAGTATTGAGAATTGACGGTTGAGGATTGAGAATTGATGTTTGAGGATTGACGATGAGGGCTGAGGGCTGAGGATTGAGGATTGAGCACTGAGGACTGAGGATTGAGTGTTGAGGATTGAGGGTTGAGGATTGAGGATTGAGGATTGAGGATTGAGGATGAGGGCTGAGGTTTGAGGTTTGAGGTTTGAGTATTGAATCCTGAGAATTCAGGATATTCTATTGAGTATTGAGGATTGAGGATTGAGGATTGAGGATGAGAGCTGAGCGTTGAGGATTGAGGTTTGAGGACTGTGGACTGAGGATTGAGGATTGAGAATTGAGGATTGAGGATTGACTATTGAAGATTGAGAATTGAAGATTGAAGTTTGAGGATTGAGGAATGAGGATTGAGGATTGAGGATGAGGGCTGAGGGTTGAGGGTTGAGGTTTTAGGACTGAGGACTGAGGATTGAGGATAGAGAATTGAGGATTTAGGATTGAGGATTGACGATTGAGGATTGAGGACTGAGGATTGATGATTGAGGATTGAAGGTTGAGTATTGAGGATTGAAGATTGAGTATTGAGGATTGAGGATTGAGGATTGAGGATTGAAGATTGAGGATTGGGGATTGAGGACTGACGATTCAGGATTGGGTAATGACGATTGAGGATTGAGGATTGACAATTGATTGTTGAGGACTGAGGGCTGAAGATTGAGGGTTCATAATTGAGGATCCGGGATTGAGGTTTGAGGACTGAGGATTGAGGGTTGAGGATTGAGGATTGAGGATTGACGCTTGAGGATTGATGGTTGAGGATGGAGGATTGAAGAGAGAGGACTGAGTGTTGAGAATTGAGTGTTGAGAATTGATGTTTGAGGATTGAGATTTGATTATTGATTATTGTGGATTGAGTATTGAACCATGACAATTCAGGATATTCTATTGAGTATTGAGAATTGAGTATTGATGGTTGAGTATTGAGGATTGATGGTCGAGGGTTGTGTGTTGAATATTGAGGATTGAGGATTGAGGATTGAGTATTGAAGATTGGGGATTGAAGATTGAGTATTGACGATTGAAGATTGAGGATTGAGGATTGAGTGTTGAGGATTGAGGACGAGGACTGACGGTTGAGTATTGAGGTTTGTGGATTGAGGATTGAGGATTGAGGACTGAGGATTGAGGATTGAGGACTGAGCATTGAGGATTGAAGATTGAGGACTGGGGATTGAGGATTGAAGATTGAGGATTAAGGATTGAGGATTGGGGATTGGGTATCTAGGATTGGAGATTGATTATTGAGGATTGTAGATTGAGGGTTGAGGATTCAGGATTGAGAATTGAGAATTGAGGATGGGGACTGAGGGTTGAGAATTGTGGTTTGAGAAACGAGGATTGAGGATTGAGGATTGAGGACAGAGGATTGACGATTGAGTATTGAAGATTGAGGATTGATGACTGACGATTGAGAATTGAGGATTGATGATTGCGGATTGAGGATTGATGATTGAGTATTGAGGATTGAGTATTGAGGATTGAGGATTGAGGGTTGAGGATTGAAGATTGAGAATTGAGGATTGAGGATTGAAAATTGAGTATTGAGGATTGAAGATTGAGGATTGAGGATTGAGGATTGAAGATTGAGGACTCAGTTTTGAGGGTTGAGTGATGAGAATTGATGTTTGTGGGTGGTGATTTGAAGATTGAACATTGAGGATTGAGTATTGGAAACTGAGAATTCAGGATATTCTACTGAGTATTGAGAATTGAGTATTGATGGTTGAGTATTGAGGATTGAAGATTGAGGATTGAGTATTGGGGATTGAGGATTGAGGATTGAAGGTTGAGGATTGGGGACTGAGTGTTGAGGGTTGAGTGATGAGAATTAATGTTTGTGGATAGAGATTTGAAGATTGCAGATTGAGTATCGAGTATTGAAAACTGTGAATTGAGGATATTCTATTGAGGATTGAGGTTTGACAATTGATTGTCGATGACTGAGGGCTGAAGATTGAGGATTCAGGATTAAGGATTCAGAATTGAGGTTTGAGGTCTGAGGATTGAGGATTGAAGATTGAGTATTGAGGATTGAAGATTGAGGATTGAGGATTGAGGATGGAGGATTGAAGAGAGAGGACTGAGTGTTGAGGATTGAGTGTTGAGGATTGATTTTTGAGGGTTGAGATTTGATTATTGATTTTTGAGGATTGAGTATTGAACGATGAGAATTCAGGGTATTCTATTGAGTATTGAGTATTGAGGATTGATGGTTGAGTATTGAGGATTTATGGATGATGGTTGTGTGTTGAATATTGAGGACTGAGGATTGAGGATTGAGGATTGAGGATTGAGGATTGAGGATTGAAGATTGAGTATTGAGGATTGAAGATTGAGGATTGAGGGTTGAGGATTGAGGATTGAGGATTGAGTATTGACGATTGAGAATTGAGGATCGAGGATTGAAGATTGAGTATTGATGATTGAAGATTGAGGATTGTGAATTGAGGATTGAGGATTGAGGACTGAGGATTGAGGATTGAGGATTGAGCATTGAGGATTGAAGATTGAGGACGGGGGATTGAGGATTGAAGATTGAGCATTAAGGATTGAGGATTGGGGATTGGGTATCTAGGATTGGAGATTGATTATTGAGGATTGAAGATTGAGGGTTGAGGATTCAGGATTGAGAATTGAAAGTTGAGGATGGGGACTGTGGGTTGAGGACTGAGGTTTGAGAAACGAGGATTGAGGATTGAGGATTGAGGATAGAGGATTGAGGATTGAGTATTGAAGATTGAGGATTGATGACTGACGATTGAGAATTGAGGATTGATGATTGCGGATTGAGGATTGAGGATTGAGGATTGAGGATTGAAGATTGAGTATTGAGGATTGAAGGTTGAGGACTGGGGATTGAGGATTGAGGATCCAGGATTGAAGATTGAGGATTGGGGTCTGAGTGTTGAGGGTTGAGTGATGAGAATTGATGTTTGTGGATAGAGATTTGAAGATTGCAGATTGAGTATTGCGTATGGAAAACTCTGAACTGAGGATATTCTATTGAGGATTAAGGATTGACAACTGATTGTTGAGGACTGAGGGCTGAAGGTTGAGGTTTCAGGATTGAGGATTCAGGATTGTGGTTTGAGGACTGAGGATTGAAGAATGAGGATTGAGGATTCAGGATTGAGGATTCAGGATTGAAGATTGAGGACTGAGGATTGAGTGTTGAGGATTGAGTGTTGAGGATTGAGGATTGAGGATTGAGGATTGAGGATGAGGGCTGAGGTTTGAGCTTTGAGGTTTGAGTATTGAATCGTGAGAGTTCAGGATATTCTATTGAGTATTGAGGACTGAGGATTGAGGATTGAGGACTGAGGATTGAGGATGAGAGCTGAGCGTTGAGGATTGAGGTTTGAGGACTGTGGACTGCGGATTGAGGATTCAGAATTGAGGATTGAGGATTGAGTATTGAAGATTGAGAATTGAGGATTGAAGGTTGAAGATTGAGGAATGAGGATTGAGGATTGAGGATGAGGGCTGAGGGTTGATGGTTGAGGTTTTAGGACTGAGGACTGAAGATTGAGGATTGAAGATTTAGTATTGACGGTTGAAGACTGAGGATTGAGAATTGAGGATTGATGATTGCGGATTGAGAATTGAAGGTTGAGTATTGAGGATTGAATATTGAGGATTGAGGATTGACAATTGATTGTTGAGGACCGAGGGCTGAAGATTGAGGTTTCAGGATTGAGGATTCAGGATTGTGGTTTGAGGACTGAGGATTGAGGTTTGAGGATTGAGGATTGAGGATTGAGGATTGAGGATTGAAGATTGAGGACTGAGGATTGAGGATTGAAGATTGAGGATTGAGGATTGAGGATGGAGGATTGAAGATTGATTATTGAGGATTGAAGATTGAGTATTGAGGGTTGAATATTGAGGACTGAGGATTGACAATTGATTGTTGAGGACTGAGGGCTGAAGATTGAGGATTCAGGATTGAGGATTCGGAATTGAGATTTGAGGACTGAGGATTGAGGATTGAAGATTGATTATTGAGGATTGAGTATTGAGGATTGAGGATTGAGGATTGAGGATTGAGGATTGAGGATGAGAGCTGAGCGTTGGGGATTGAGGTTTGAGGACTGATGACTGAGGATTGAGTATTGAGAATTGAGGATTGAGGATTGAGTATTAAAGATTGAGGATTGGGTATTGAGGATTGAAGGATGAGGCTTGAGGATTGAGGATTGAAGATTGAGGACTGAGGATTGAGGATTGAAGATTGAGGATTGAGGATTGAGGATTGAGTATTGAAGATTGAGAATTGAGGATTGAAGGTTGAGGATTGAGGATTGAGGATTGAGGATTGAGGATGAGAGCTGAGCGTTGGGGATTGAGGTTTGAGGACTGATGACTGAGGATTGAGTATTGAGAATTGAGGATTGAGGATTGAGTATTAAAGATTGAGGATTGAGGATTGAGGATTGAGGATTGAAGATTGAGGATTGGGGATTGAGGATTGACGATTCAGGATTGGGTAATGACGATTGAGGATTGAGGATTGACAATTGATTGTTGAGGACTGAGGGCTGAAGATTGAGGGTTCATAATTGAGGATCCGGGATTGAGGTTTGAGGACTGAGGATTGAGGGTTGAGGATTGAGTATTGAGGATTGACGCTTGAGGATTGATGGTTGAGGATGGAGGATTGAAGAGAGAGGACTGAGTGTTGAGGATTGAGTGTTGAGAATTGATGTTTGAGGATTGAGATTTGATTATTGATTATTGTGGATTGAGTATTGAACCATGACAATTCAGGATATTCTATTGAGTATTGAGAATTGAGTATTGATGGTTGAGTATTGAGGATTGATGGTCGAGGGTTGTGTGTTGAATATTGAGGATTGAGGATTGAGGATTGAGGACTGAAGATTGGGGATTGAAGATTGAGTATTGACGATTGAAGATTGAGGATTGAGGATTGAGTGTTGAGGATTGAGGACGAGGACTGACGGTTGAGTATTGAGGTTTGTGGATTGAGGATTGAGGATTGAGGACTGAGGATTGAGGATTGAGGACTGAGCATTGAGGATTGAAGACTGAGGACTGGGGATTGAGGATTGAAGATTGAGGATTAAGGATTGAGGATTGGGGATTGGGTATCTAGGATTGGAGATTGATTATTGAGGATTGTAGATTGAGGGTTGAGGATTCAGGATTGAGAATTGAGAATTGAGGATGGGGACTGAGGGTTGAGAATTGTGGTTTGAGAAACGAGGATTGAGGATTGAGGATTGAGGACAGAGGATTGACGATTGAGTATTGAAGATTGAGGATTGATGACTGACGATTGAGAATTGAGGATTGATGATTGCGGATTGACGACTGAAGATTGAGTATTGAGGATTGAATATTGAGGATTGAGGATTGAGGGTTGAGGATTGAAGATTGAGAATTGAGGATTGAGGATTGAAAATTGTGTATTGAGGATTGAAGATTGAGGATTGAGGATTGAGGATTGGAGATTGAGGACTGAGTGTTGAGGGTTGTGTGATGAGAATTGATGTTTGTGGGTGGTGATTTGAAGATTGAACATTGAGGATTGAGTGTTGAAAACTAAGAATTCAGGATATCCTACTGAGTATTGAGAATTGAGTATTGATGGTTGAGTATTGAGGATTGATGGTTGAGGGTTGTGTGTTGAATATTGAGGATTGGCGGATTGAGTATTGAAGATTGAGGACTGAGGACTGAGGATTGAGTATTGAGGATTGAGGATTGAGTATTGATGATTTAGGATTGAAGTTTGAGTATTGATGATTCAAGATTGCGGATTGATTATTAAGGGTTGAGGATTGATGACGACGACTGAGGGTTGAGGATTGAGGACTGAGGGTTGAGGATTGAGGATTGAGCATTGAGGATTGAAGATTGAGGACTAGGGATTGAGGGTTGAAGATTGAGGATTAATGATTGCGGATTGGGGATTGTGGATCTAGGATTGGAGATTGATTATTGAGGATTGAAGATTGAGGGTTGGGGATTGAGGATCAAGAATTGAGAATTGAAGATTGAGGATTGATGATTGCGGATTGAGGATTGAGGATTGAAGATTGAGGATTGGGGATTGAGGATTGTCGGTTAAGGATTGAGTATTGAGGATTGAGAATTGATGATTGGGGATTGAAAATTGAGTATTGAGAATTGACGGTTGAGGATTGAGAATTGATGTTTGAGGATTGACGATGAGTGCTGAGGGCTGAGGATTGAGGATTGAGCACTGAGGACTGAGGATTGAGTGTTGAGGATTGAGGTTTGAGGACTGTGGACTGAGGATTGAGGATTGAGAATTGAGGATTGAGGATTGAGAATTGAGGATTGAGGATTGAGTATTGAAGATTGAGAATTGAGGATTGAAGGTTGAGGATTGAGGAATGAGGATTGAGTATTGAGGATGAGGGCTGAGGGTTGATGGTTGAGGTTTTAGGACTGAGGACTGAGGATTGAGGATTGAGAATTGTGGATTTAGGATTGAGGATTGAAGATTGAGGATTGGTTATTGAGGATTGAAGAATGAGTATTGAGGATTGAGGATTGACGATTGAAGATTGAGGATTGGGGATTGAGGATTGAGGATTGAGGATTGAAGATTGAGGATTGGGGACTGAGTGTTGAGGGTTGAGTGATGAGAATTGATGTTTGTGGATAGAGATTTGAAGATTGCAGATTGTGTATTGCGTATGGAAAACTCTGAACTGAGGATATTCTATTGAGGATTGAGGATTGGCAACTGATTGTTGAGGACTGAGGGCTGAAGATTGAGGTTTCAGGATTGAGGATTCAGGATTGTGGTTTGAGGACTGAGGATTCAGGTTTGAGTATTGATGATTGAGGATTGAGGTTTGAGGACTGAGGATTGAGGGTTGAGGATTGAGGATTGAGGATTGACGCTTGAGGATTGATGGCTGAGGATGAAGGATTGAAGAGAGAGGACTGAGTGTTGAGGATTGAGTGTTGAGAATTGATGTTTGAGGATTGAGATTTGATTATTGAATATTGTGGATTGAGTATTGAACCATTAGAATTCAGGATATTCTATTGAGTATTGAGAATTGAGTATTGATGGTTCAGCATTGAGGATTGATGGTTGAGGGTTGTGTGTAGAATATTGAGGATTGAGGATTGGGTATTGAGGACTGAAGATTGAGGATTGAAGATTTAGTATTGACGATTGAAGACTGAGGATTGAGGACTGAGTGTTGAGGATTGAGGACGAGGGCTGACGGTTGAGGATTGAGGTTTGTGGATTGAGGATTGAGGATTGAGGACTGAGGATTGAGGATTGACGACTGAGCATTGAGGATTGAAGATTGAGGACAGGGATTGAGGATTGAAGATTGAGGATTAAGGATTGAGGATCGCGGATTGGGGATCTAGGATTGGAGATTGATTATTGAGGATTGAAGATTGAGGGTTGCGGATTCAGGATCGAGGATTGAACATTGAGGATTGAGGATTGAGGAGTGAGGGTTGAGGATTGTGGATTGAAGATTGACAATTGATGATTGAAGGTTGAGGATTGAGGATTGAGGGTTGTGGATCGAGGACGAGGTCTGATGGTTGAGTATTGATGTTTGAGGTCTGAGGATTGAGGATCGAGGATTGAGAACTGAGGATTGTGGATTGAGGATTGACGATTGAGGATTGAGGACTGAGGATTGAGGATTGAGGATTGAAGATTGAGGATTGGGTATTGAGGATTGAAGAATGAGGACTCAGGATTGAGGACTGAGGATTGAGGATTGAGTATTGAAGATTGAGGATTGGGTATTGAGGATTGAAGAATGAGGACTGAGGATTGGGGATTGAGGATTGAGGATTGAAGATTGAGTATTGAGGATTGAAGATTGAGGATTGAGGATTGAGGATTGAACATTGAGGACTGAGTGTTGAGTGTTGAGTGATGAGAATTGATGTTTGTGGATAGAGATTTGAAGATTGCAGATTGAGTGTTGTGTATCGAAAACTGCGAATTGAGGATATTCTATTGAGGATTGAGGATTGTCACCTGATTGTTGAGGGCTGAGGGCTGAAGATTGAGGATTCAGGATTGAGGATTCAGAATTGAGGTTTGAGGACTGAGGATTGAGGATTGAAGATTGATTATTGAGGATTGAATATTGAGGATTGAGGATTGAGGATTGAGGATTGAGGATTGAGGATGAGAGCTGAGCGTTGTGGATTGAGGTTTGAGGACTGAGGACTGAGGATTGAGTATTGGGAATTGAGGATTGAGGATTGAGTATTGAAGATTGAGGATTGGGTATTGAGGATTGAAGGATGAGTCTTGAGGATTGAGGATTGAGGATTGAGGATTGAAGATTGAGTAGTGAGGTTTGAAGGCTGACGATTGAGGGTTGAGGATTGAGGATTGAGGATTGAGGATTGAGGATTGAGGATTGAAGATTGAATATTGATGATTGAAGATTGAGGATTGAGGATTGAGGATTGACGATTGAGGACTGAGTATTGAGGATTGAGAATTGAGGATTGAGGATTGAGGATTGAAGATTCAGTATTGAGGATTGAAGATTGAGTATTGAGATTTGAGGATTGAGGATTGACTATGAGGGCTGAGGGTTGAGGATTGCGGTTTGAGGACTGAGGACTGAGGATTGAGTATTGAGAATTGAGGATTGAGGATTTAGGATTGAAGATTGAGGACTGGGTATTGAGGATAGAAGAATGAGGATTGAGGATTGAATATTGAGGATTGTGGATTGAGGATTGAGGATTGAGGATTGAAGATTAAGGATTGGGGATTGAGGATTGACGATTGAGGATTGAGTATTGAGGATTAAGAATTGAGAGTTGAGGATTGAGGATTGAAGATACAGTATTGAGGATTGAAGATTGAGGATTGAGGATTGAGGATTGAGGATTGACTATGAGGGCTGAGGGTTGAGGATTGAGGTTTGAGGTCTGAGGACTGAGGATTGAGGATTGAGAATTGAGGATTCAGGATTGAGGATTGAAGATTGATGATTGGGTATTGAGGATTGAAGAATGAGGATTGAGGATTCAGGATTGAGGATTCAGGATTGAGGTTTGAGGACTGAGGATTGAGGATTGGGTATTGCGGATTGAGCATTGAGGATTGAGGATTGAGGATTGAGGACTGAGGATTGAGGACTGAAGATTGAATATTGATGATTGAAGGTTGAGGATTGAGGACTGAGGGCTGTGGATTGAGGACGAGGACGGAGGGTTGAGTATTGATGTTTGAGGTCTGAGGATTGAGGATTGAGGATTGAGAGTTGAGGATTGAGGATTGAGGATTCAAGATTGAGGATTGGGTATTGAGGATTGAAGAATGAGGATTGAGGATTGAGGATTGAGGATTGAGGATTGAAGATTGAGTATTGAGGATTGAAGATTGAGGATTGAGGAATGAGGATTGAGGATTGAGGATTGAGGATTGAGGATTGAGGATTGAGGATTGAAGATTAAGGATTGGGGATTGAGGATTGACGATTGAGGATTGAGTATTGAGGATTAAGAATTGAGGATTGAGGATTGAGGATTGAAGATTCAGTATTGAGTATTGAAGATTGAGGATTGAGGATTGAGGGTTGAGGATTGACTATGAGGGCTGAGGGTTGAGGATTGAGGTTTGAGGACTGAGGCCTGAGGATTGAGGATTGAGAATTGAGGATTCAGGATTGAGGATTGAAGATTGAGGATTGGGTATTGAGGATTGAAGAATGAGGATTGAGGTTTGAGTATTGAGGATTGAGGATTGAAGATTGAGGATTGAAGATTGAGGATTGAGTATTGAAGATGGAGGATTGAAGATTGAGTGTTGAGGATTGAAGATTGAGGATTGAGGATTCAGGACTGAGGATTGAGGATTGTAGACTGAAGATTGGGCACTGAGTGTTGAGGGTTGAGTGATGAGAATTGATGTTTGTAGATAGAGATTTGAAGATTGCAGATTGAGTATTGCGTATGGAAAACTCCGAACTGAGGATATTCTATTGAGGATTGAGGATTGATCACTGATTGTTGAGGACAGGGCGCTGAAGATTGAGGATTCAGGATTGAGGATTCATGATTGTGGTTTGAGGACCGGGGATTGAGGATTGAGGATTGAGGATTGAGGGTTGAGGATTGAGGATTGAGGATTGAAGATTGAGGATTGGGTATTGAGGATTGAACATTGAGGGTTGAGGTTTGAGGATTGAGGATTGAGGATTGAGGATTGAGGATTGAAGATTGAATATTGATGATAGAAGATTGAGGATTGAGGATTGAGGATTGAGGATTTACGATTGAGGACTGAGTATTGAGGATTGAGAATTGAGGATTGAGGATTGACGATTGAAGATTCAGTATTGAGGATTGAAGATTGAGTATTGAGAATTGAGGATTGAGGATTGACTATGAGGGCTAAGGGTTGAGGATTGCGGTTTGAGGACTGAGGACTGGGGTTGAGGATTGAGAATTGAGGATTGAGGATTTAGGATTGAAGATTGAGGACTGGGTATTGAGGATTGAAGAATGAGGATTGAGGATTGAGGATAGAAGATTGAGGATTGAGGATTGAGGATTGAGGATTGAAGATTGAGTATTGAGGATTGAAGATTGAGGATTGGGGATTGAGGATTGAGGATTCAGTATTGAGGTTTGAGGACTGAGGATTGAGGGTTGAGGATTGAGGATTGAGGATTGAGGATTGACGCTTGAGGATTGATGGTTGAGGATGGAGGATTGAAGAGAGAGGACTGAGTGCTGAGGATTGAGTGTTGAGAATTGATGTTTGAGGATTGAGATTTGATTATTGAATATTGTGGATTGAGTATTGAACCATGAGAATTCAGGATATTCTATTGAGTATTGAGAATTGAGTATTGACGGTTGAGTATTAAGGATTGATGCTTGAGGGTTGTGTGTTGAATATTGAGGATTGAGGATTGAGGACTGAAGATTGAGGATTGAAGGTTTAGTATTGACGATTGAAGACTGAGGATTGAGGATTGAGTGTTGAGGATTGAGGACGAGGTCTGACGGCTGAGGATTGAGGTTTGTGGATTGAGGATTGAGGATTGAGGATTGAGGATTGAGGATTGAGGATTGAAGATTGAAAATTGATGATAGAAGATTGAGGATTGAGGACTGAGTATTGAGGATTGACGATTGAGGACTGAGTATTGAGGATTGAGAATTGAGGATTGAGGATTGACGATTGAAGATTCAGTATTGAGGATTGAAGATTGAGTATTGAGAATTGAGGATTGAGGATTGAGGATTGAGTATTGAGGATTGAAGATTGAGGATTGGGGACTGAGTGTTGAGTGTTGAGTGATGAGAATTGATGTTTGTGGATAGAGATTTGAAGATTGCAGATTGAGTATTGCGTATGGAAAACTCTGAACTGAGGATATTCTATTGAGGATTGAGGATTGACAGCTGATTGTTGAGGACTGAGGGCTGAAGATTGAGGTTTCAGGATTGAGGATTCAGGATTGTGGTTTGAGGACTGAGGATTGAGGTTTGAGGATTGAGGATTGAGGATGGAGGATTGAGGATTGAGGATTGAGGATTGATGATTGAGGATTGAGGATTGAGGATTGAAGATTGAATAATGATGATTGAAGATTGAGGATTGAGGATTGAGGGTTGTGGATTGAGGACGAGGTCTGATGGTTGAGTAATGATGTTTGAGGTCTGAGGATTGAGGATTGAGGATTGAGAATTGAGGATTGAGGATTGAGGACTGACGATTGAGGATTGAGGACTGAGGATTGATGATTGAGGATTGAAGATTGAGTATTGAGGATTGAAGATTGACTATTGAGGATTGAGGATTGAGGATTGAGGATTAAAGATTGAATATTGATGATTGAAGATTGAGGATTGAGGATTGAGTATTGACGATTGAGGACTGAGTATTGAGGATTGAGGGTTGAGGATTGAGGATTGAGGATTGAAGATTCAGTATTGAGGATTGAAGATTGAGTATTGAGAATTGAGGATTGAGGATTGACTATGAGGGCTGAGGGTTGAGGATTGCGGTTTGAGGACTGAGGACTGAGGATTGGGGATTGAGAATTGAGGATTGAGGATTTAGGATTGAAGATTGAGGACTGGGTATTGAGGGTTGAAGAATGAGGATTGAGGATTGAGTATTGAGGATTGAAGATTGAGGATTGAGGATTGAGGTTTGGGGACTGAGAGCTTAGGGTTGAGTGATGAGAATTGATGTTTGTGGATAGAGATTTAAAGATTGCAGATTGAGTATTGAGTATTGAAATCTGTGAATTGATGGTATTCTATTGAGGATTGAGAATTGACAACTGATTGTTGAGGACTTAGGTCTGAAGATTGAGGATTCAGGATTGAGGATTCAGGATTGAGGTGATGAGGACTGATGATTGAGGATTGGGTATTGCGAATAGAGCATTGAGGATTGAGGATTGAGGACTGACGATTGAGGACTGAAGATTGAATATTGATGATTGAAGGTTGAGGATTAAGGATTGAGGGCTGTGGATTGAAGACGGGGACTGAGGGTTGAGTATTGATGTTTGAGGTCTGAGGATTGAGGATTGAGGATTGAGAATTGAGAATTGAGGATTCAGGATTGAGGATTGAGGATTGAGGATTGAGGATTGAGGATTGAGGATTGAAGATTGAGGATTGGGTATTGAGGATTGAACATTGAAGATTGAGGATTGAGGATTGAGGATTGAGGATTGAGGATTCAGGATTGAAGATTGAATATTGATGATAGAAGATTGAGGATTGAGGACTGAGGGTTGAGGATTGACGATTGAGGACTGAGTATTGAGGATTGAGAATTGAGGATAGGGGATTGACGATTGAAGATTCAGTATTGAGGATTGATGATTGAGTATTGAGAATTGAGGATTGAGAATTGACTATGAGGGCTAAGGGTTGAGGATTGCGGTTTGTGGACTGAGGACTGGGGATTGAGGATTGAGAATTGAGGATTGAGGATTTAGGATTGAAGATTGAGGACTGGGTATTGAGGATTGAAGAATGAGGATTGATGATTGAGGATAGAAGGCTGACGATTGAAGATTCAGTATTGAGGATTGAAGATTGAGGATTGGGGATTGAGGATTGAGGATTGAGGATTGAAGATTGAGGACTGGAGACTGAGTGTTGAGGGTTGAGTGATGAGAATTGATGTTTGTGGATAGAGATTTGAAGATTGCAGATTGAGTATTGCGTATGGAAAACTCTGAACTGAGGATATTCTATTGAGGATTGAGGATTGACAACTGATTGTTGAGGACTGAGGGCTGAAGATTGAGGTTTCAGGATTGAGGATTCAGGATAGTGGTTTGAGGACTGAGGATTGAGGTTTGAGGATTGAGGATTGAGGATTGAGGATTGAGGATTGAGGACTGAGGATTGATGATTGGGGATTGAAGATTGAGTATTGAGGATTGAAGATTGACTATTGAGGATTGAGGATTGAGGATTGAGGATTGAAGATTGAGGATTGGAAATTGAGGATTGACGATTGAGGATTGAGTAATGACGATTAAGGATTGAGGATTGAGGATTGAACATTGAGGATTGAGGATTGAGGATTGAAGATTGAGGATTGGGTATTGAGGATTGAACATTGAGGATTGAGGATTGAGGATCGAGGATTGAAGGTTGAGGATTGAGCATTGAGGATTGAAGATTGAGTATTGAGGATTGAAGATTGATGATTGAGTGTTGAGGATTGAAGATTGAGGATTGAGGATTGAGGATTGAGGATTGAGGATTGAGGATTGAAGATTGAGGATTGGGGATTGAAGATTGAGTATTGAGGATTCAAGATTGAGGATTGAGGATTGAGGATTGAGGATTGAGGATTGAGGATTGCGGATTGAGGATTGAAGATTGAGTATTGAGGATTGAAAATTGAGGATTGTGGATTGAGGATTGAGGATTGAGGATTGAAAATTAAGGATTGGGGATTGAGGATTGACGATTGAGGATTGAGTATTGAGAATTAAGAATTGAGGATTGAGGATTGAGGATTGAAGATTGAGGATTGGGGACTGAGAGCTGAGGGTTGAGTGATGAGAATTGATGTTTGTGGATAGAGATTTAAAGATTGCAGATTGAGTATTGATTATTGAAAACTGTGAATTTATGATATTCTATTGAGGATTGAGAATTGACAGCTGTTTGTTGAGGACTTATGTCTGAAGGTTGAGGATTCAGGATTGAGGATTCAGGATTGAGGTGATGAGGACTGAGGATTGAGGATTGGGTATTGCGCATTGAGCATTGAGGATTGAGGATTGAGGATTGAGGAATGAGGATTGAGGATTGAGGATTGAGGATTGAGGATTGAGGATTGAGGATTGAGGATTGAAGATTGAGTATGGAGGATTGAAGATTGAGGATTGAGGAATGAGGATTGAGGATTGAGGATTGAGGATTGAGGATTGAGGATTGAGGATTGAAGATTAAGGATTGGGGATTGAGGATTGACGATTGAGTATTGAGTATTGAGAATTAAGAATTGAGGATTGAGGATTGAGGATTGAGGATTGAGGATTGAAGATTCAGTATTGAGGATTGAAGATTGAGGATTGAGGATTGAGGATTGACTATGAGGGCTGAGGGTTGAGGATTGAGGTTTGAGGACAGAGGCCTGAGGATTGAGGATTGAGAATTGTGGATTCAGGATTGAGGATTGAAGATTGAGGATTGGGTATTGAGGATTGAAGAATGAGGATTGAGGATTGAGTATTGAGGATTGAGGATTGAAGATTGAGGATTGAGGGTTGAAGATGGAGGGTTGAAGATTGAGTATTGAGGATTGAAGACTGAGGATTGAGGATTGAGGACTGAGGATTGAGGATTGTAGACTGAGGTTTGGGGACTGAGTTTTGAGGGTTGAGTGATGAGAATTGATGTTTGTGGATAGAGATTTGAAGATTGCAGATTGAGTATTGCGTATGGAAAACTCCGAACTGAGGATATTCTATTGAGGATTGAGGATTGATAACTGATTGTTGAGGACAAGGCGCTGAAGATTGAGGATTCAGGATTGAGGATTCATGATTGTGGTTTGAGGACTGGGGATTGAGGATTGAGGATTGAGGATTGAGGATTGAGGATTGAGGATTGAGGATTGAAGATTGAGGATTGGGTATTGAGGATTGAACATTGAGGGTTGAGGATTGAGGATTGAGGATTGACGATTGAGGATTGAAGATTGAATATTGATGATAGAAGATTGAGGATTGAGGATTGAGGATTGAGGATTGACGATTGAGGACTGAGTATTGAGGATTGAGGATTGAAGATTGAGTATTGAGGATTGAAGATTGAGGATTGGGGATTGAGGATTGAAGACTGAAGATTGGGTATTAAGGATTGAGGAATGAGGATTGAGGATTGAGGATCGAGGATTGAGGATTGAAGATTGAGTACTGAGGATTGAAGATTGAGGATTGAGTATTGAGGATTCAGGATGGAGGATTGAGGATTGAGGATTGATGGTTGAGTGTTGTGTGTTGAATATTGGGGATTGAGGATTGAGGATTGAGGATTGAGGACGAGGACTGACGGTTGAGGATTGAGGTTTGGGGATTGAGGATTGAGGATTGAGGATTGAGGGTTGGGGATTGCGGATTGAGGATTGAGCATTTAGGATTGAATATTGAGGGTTGAGGATTGAGGATTGAGGATTGAGGATGAGGGCTGAGGGTTGAGGATTGTGGTTTGAGTATTGGATACTGAGAATTCAGGATATTCTATTGAGTATTGAGAATTGAGGATTGATGGTTGAGTATTGAGGATTGAGGATTGAGGATAGATGATTGAGCATTGAAGATTGAGGATTGATGATTGAGGATTGAGGACTGAGGATAGTGGATCGAGGATTGAGGATTGAGGATTGAGGATTGAGAATTGAGGATTGAGGATTGAGGATTGAAGATTGAGGATTGGGTATTAAGGATTGAGGAATGAGGATTGAGGATTGAGGATCGAGGATGGAGGATTGAAGATTGAGTACTGAGGATTGAAGATTGAGGATTGAGTATTGAGGATTCAGGATGGAGGATTGAGGATTGAGGATTGAGGGTTGAAGATTGAGTATTGAGGATTGAAGATTGAGTATTGAGGATTGAGGATTGATGATTGAGGAGTGAGGATTGAGGATTGAAGATTGAGTATTGAGGATTGAAGATTGAGGATTGAGGATTGAGGATTGAGGATTGAAGACTGAGAATTGAGGGTTGAGGATTGAGGATTGAGGATAAGGACTGAGGGCTGAGGACTGAGGATTGAGGATTGATGATTGAGTATTGAGGATTGAAGATCGAGGATTGAGGATTGAGGGTTGTGGATTGAGGACGAGGTCTGAGGGTTGAGTATTGATGTTTGAGGTCTGAGGATTGAGGATTGAGGATTGAGAATTGAGGATTGAAGATTTGGGATTGAAGATTGAGGATTGGGTGTTGAGGATTGGAGAATGAGGATTGAGGATTGAAGATTGAGGATTGAGGATTGAGGATTGAGGATTGAAGATTTAGCATTGAGAATTGAAGATTGAGGATTGAGGATTGAGGATCGAGGATTGAGGATTGAAGATTGAGTATTGATGATTGAAGATTGAAGATTGAGGATTGAGGATTGAGGATTGAAGATTGAGTATTGAGGATTGAAGATTGAGGATTGGGGATTGAGGGTTGAGGATTGAGGATTGAAGATTGAGGATTGGGGACTGAGTGTTGAAGGTTGAGTGATGAGAATTGATGTTTGTGAATAGAGATTTGAAGATTGCAGATTGAGTATTGCGTATGGCAAACTCTGAACTGAGGATATTCTATTGAGGATTGAGGATTGAGGATTGAGAATTGAGGATTGAGGATTGAGGATTGACGATTGAGGATTGAGGACTGAGGATTGATGATTGAGGATTGAAGATTGAGTATTGAGGATTGAAGATTGACTATTGAGGATTGAGGATTGAGGATTGAGGATTGAAGATTGAGGATTGGGGATTGAGGATTGACGATTGAGCATTGAGTAATGACGATTGAGGATTGAGGATTGAGGATTGAAGGTTGAGGATTGAGGATTGCGGATTGAATATTGAGGACTTAGTGTTGAGGGTTGAGTGATGGGAATTGATGTTTGTGGATTGAGGTTTGAAGATTGAAGAATGGGGATTGAGTATTGAAAACTGTGAATTGAGGATACTCTATTGAGCATTGAGGATTGACAAGTGATTGTTGAGGACTGAGGGCTGAAGGTTGAGGATTCAGGATTGAGGATTCGGGATTGAGGTTTGAGGACTGAGGATTGAGGGTTGAGGATTGAGGATTGAGGATTGACGCTTCAGGATTGAGGATTGAGGATGGAGGATTGAAGAGAGAGGACTGAGTGTTGAGCACTGAGTGTTGAGGATTGATGTCTGATGATTGAGATTTGATTATTGAATAATGTGGATTGAGTATTGAACCATGAGAATCCAGGATATTCTATTGAGTATTGATAATTGAGGATTGATGGTTGGGTATTTAGGACTGATGGTTGAGGGTTCTGTGTTTAATATTGAGGATTGAGGATTGAGGATTGAGGATTGAGGATTGAGGTTTGAAGATTGAGTATTGATGATTGAAGATTGAGGATTGAGGATCGAGAGTTGAGGATTGAGGACCAGGACTGACGGTTGAGTATTGAGGTTTGAGGATTGAGGATTGAGGATTGAGGACGAGGACTGACGGTTGAGGATTGAGGTTTGAGGATTGAGGATTGAGGATTGGGGATTGTGGATTGAGGATTGAGGATTGAGGATTGAGCATTGAGGATTGAATATTGGGGGTTGAGGATTGAGGATTGAGGATTGAGTATGAGGGCTGAGGGTTGTGGATTGAGGACGAGGACTGAGGGTTGAGTATTGATGTTTGAGGTCTGAGGACTGAGTATTGAGGATTGAGAATTGAGGATTGAGGATTTGGGATTGAAGATTGAGGATTGGTTGTTGAGGATTGGAAAATGAGGATTGAGGACCTAAGATTGAGGATTGAGGACTGAAGATTGAGTATTGAGGATTGAAGATTCAGGATTGAGGATTGAGGGCAGAGGATTGACGATTGAGTATTGAAGATTGAGGCTTGATGACTGACGATTGAGAATTGAGGATTGATGATTGCGGATTGAGGATTGAAGATTGAGTATTGAGGATTGAATATTGAGGATTGAGGATTGAGGGTTGAGGATTGAAGATTGAGAATTGAGGATTGAGGATTGAAAATTGAGTATTGAGGATTGAAAATTGAGGATTGAGGATTGAAGATTGAGGTTTGAGGATTGAGGATTGAGAATTGAGCATTGAGGATAGAGGATTGAAGATACACGATTGGGTATTGAAGATTGAAGAATGAGGATTGAGGATTGAGCATTGGGGATTGAGGATTGAAGATTGATGGTAGAGTATTCAGGACTGAGGATTGAGGATTGAAGGTTGAGTATTCAGGATTCAGAATTGAGGTTTGTGGACTGAGGATTGAGGATTGAAGATCGAGTATTGAGGATTGAATATTGAGGATTGAGGATTGAGGATTGAGTATCGAGGATGAGGTCTGAGGGCTGAGGATTGAGGTTTGAGGGCCGAGGACTGAGGATTGAGGATTGAGGATTGAGAATGAGGGCTGAGGGTTGAGGATTGTGGTTTGAGGTCTGAGGACTGAGGATTGAGGATTGAGAATTGAGGATTGAGGATTGAGGATTGATGATTGAGGATTGGGTATTCAGGATTGAAGAATGAGGATTGAGGATTGAGGATTGAGGATTCAGGATTGAAGATTGAGTATTGAGGATTGAAGTCTGACGATTGAGGATTGAGGATTGAGGATTGGGAATTGAAGATTGATTATTGAGGTTTGAAAATTGAGGATTGAGGATTGAGGGTTGAGGATTGAGGATTGAGTATTGAAGTTTGAGTATTGGGGACGGAGTGTTGAGGGTTGAGTGATGAGAATTGATGTTTGTGAATAGAGATTTGAAGATTGCAGTTTGAGTATTGAGTATTGAAATCTCTGAATTGAGGATATTCTATTGAGGATTGAGAATTGACAACTGATTGTTGAGGACTGAGGGCTGAAGATTGAGGATTCAGGATTGAGGATTCAGAATTTAGGTTTGAGGACAGGGGATTGAGGATTGAAGATTGAGTATTGAGGATGGAAGATTGAGGATTGAGGATTGAGAATTGAGCATTGAGGATAGAGGATTGAAGATTCAGGATTGGGTATTGAAGGTTGAAGTATGAGGATTGAGGATTGAGCATTGGGGATTGAGGATTGAAGATTGATGGTAGACTAATCAGGACTGAGGATTGAGGATTGAAGGTTGAGTATTCAGGATTCAGAATTGAGGTTTGTGGACTGAGGATTGAGGATTGAAGATCGAGTATTGAGGATTGAATATTGAGGATTGAGGATTGAGGATTGAGGATCGAGGATGAGGTCTGAGGGCTGAGGATTGAGGTTTGAGGACGGAGGACTGAGGATTGAGGATTGAGGATTGAGGATGAGTGCTGAGGGTTGAGGATTGTGGTTTGAGGACTGAGGACTGAGGATTGAGGATTGAGAATTGAGGATTGAGGGTTGAGGATTGATGATTGAGGATTGGGTATTCAGGATTGTAGAGTGAGGCTTGAGGATTGAGGATTGAGGATTCAGGATTGAAGATTGAGTATTGAGGATTGAAGTCTGACGATTGAGGATTGAGGATTGAGGATTGGGGATTGAAGATTGAGTATGGAGGATTGAAGATTGAGGATTGAGGAATGAGGATTGAGGATTGAGGATTGAGGATTGAGGATTGAGGATTGAGGATTGAAGATTAAGGATTGGGGATTGAGGATTGACGATTGAGTATTGAGTATTGAGAATTAAGAATTGAGGATTGAGGATTGAGGATTGAGGATTGAGGATTGAAGATTCAGTATTGAGGATTGAAGATTGAGGATTGAGGATTGAGGATTGACTATGAGGGCTGAGGGTTGAGGATTGAGGTTTGAGGACAGAGGCCTGAGGATTGAGGATTGAGAATTGTGGATTCAGGATTGAGGATTGAAGATTGAGGATTGGGTATTGAGGATTGAAGAATGAGGATTGAGGATTGAGTATTGAGGATTGAGGATTGAAGATTGAGGATTGAGGGTTGAAGATGGAGGGTTGAAGATTGAGTATTGAGGATTGAAGACTGAAGATTGAGGATTGAGGACTGAGGATTGAGGATTGTAGACTGAGGTTTGGGGACTGAGTTTTGAGGGTTGAGTGATGAGAATTGATGTTTGTGGATAGAGATTTGAAGATTGCAGATTGAGTATTGCGTATGGAAAACTCCGAACTGAGGATATTCTATTGAGGATTGAGGATTGATAACTGATTGTTGAGGACAAGGCGCTGAAGATTGAGGATTCAGGATTGAGGATTCATGATTGTGGTTTGAGGACTGGGGATTGAGGATTGAGGATTGAGGATTGAGGATTGAGGATTGAGGATTGAGGATTGAAGATTGAGGATTGGGTATTGAGGATTGAACATTGAGGGTTGAGGATTGAGGATTGAGGATTGACGATTGAGGATTGAAGATTGAATATTGATGATAGAAGATTGAGGATTGAGGATTGAGGATTGAGGATTGACGATTGAGGACTGAGTATTGAGGATTGAGGATTGAAGATTGAGTATTGAGGATTGAAGATTGAGGATTGGGGATTGAGGATTGAAGACTGAAGATTGGGTATTAAGGATTGAGGAATGAGGATTGAGGATTGAGGATCGAGGATTGAGGATTGAAGATTGAGTACTGAGGATTGAAGATTGAGGATTGAGTATTGAGGATTCAGGATGGAGGATTGAGGATTGAGGATTGATGGTTGAGTGTTGTGTGTTGAATATTGGGGATTGAGGATTGAGGATTGAGGATTGAGGACGAGGACTGACGGTTGAGGATTGAGGTTTGGGGATTGAGGATTGAGGATTGAGGATTGAGGGTTGGGGATTGCGGATTGAGGATTGAGCATTTAGGATTGAATATTGAGGGTTGAGGATTGAGGATTGAGGATTGAGGATGAGGGCTGAGGGTTGAGGATTGTGGTTTGAGTATTGGATACTGAGAATTCAGGATATTCTATTGAGTATTGAGAATTGAGGATTGATGGTTGAGTATTGAGGATTGAGGATTGAGGATAGATGATTGAGCATTGAAGATTGAGGATTGATGATTGAGGATTGAGGACTGAGGATAGTGGATCGAGGATTGAGGATTGAGGATTGAGGATTGAGAATTGAGGATTGAGGATTGAGGATTGAAGATTGAGGATTGGGTATTAAGGATTGAGGAATGAGGATTGAGGATTGAGGATCGAGGATGGAGGATTGAAGATTGAGTACTGAGGATTGAAGATTGAGGATTGAGTATTGAGGATTCAGGATGGAGGATTGAGGATTGAGGATTGAGGGTTGAAGATTGAGTATTGAGGATTGAAGATTGAGTATTGAGGATTGAGGATTGATGATTGAGGAGTGAGGATTGAGGATTGAAGATTGAGTATTGAGGATTGAAGATTGAGGATTGAGGATTGAGGATTGAGGATTGAAGACTGAGAATTGAGGGTTGAGGATTGAGGATTGAGGATAAGGACTGAGGGCTGAGGACTGAGGATTGAGGATTGATGATTGAGTATTGAGGATTGAAGATCGAGGATTGAGGATTGAGGGTTGTGGATTGAGGACGAGGTCTGAGGGTTGAGTATTGATGTTTGAGGTCTGAGGATTGAGGATTGAGGATTGAGAATTGAGGATTGAAGATTTGGGATTGAAGATTGAGGATTGGGTGTTGAGGATTGGAGAATGAGGATTGAGGATTGAAGATTGAGGATTGAGGATTGAGGATTGAGGATTGAAGATTTAGCATTGAGAATTGAAGATTGAGGATTGAGGATTGAGGATCGAGGATTGAGGATTGAAGATTGAGTATTGATGATTGAAGATTGAAGATTGAGGATTGAGGATTGAGGATTGAAGATTGAGTATTGAGGATTGAAGATTGAGGATTGGGGATTGAGGGTTGAGGATTGAGGATTGAAGATTGAGGATTGGGGACTGAGTGTTGAAGGTTGAGTGATGAGAATTGATGTTTGTGAATAGAGATTTGAAGATTGCAGATTGAGTATTGCGTATGGCAAACTCTGAACTGAGGATATTCTATTGAGGATTGAGGATTGAGGATTGAGAATTGAGGATTGAGGATTGAGGATTGACGATTGAGGATTGAGGACTGAGGATTGATGATTGAGGATTGAAGATTGAGTATTGAGGATTGAAGATTGACTATTGAGGATTGAGGATTGAGGATTGAGGATTGAAGATTGAGGATTGGGGATTGAGGATTGACGATTGAGCATTGAGTAATGACGATTGAGGATTGAGGATTGAGGATTGAAGGTTGAGGATTGAGGATTGCGGATTGAATATTGAGGACTTAGTGTTGAGGGTTGAGTGATGGGAATTGATGTTTGTGGATTGAGGTTTGAAGATTGAAGAATGGGGATTGAGTATTGAAAACTGTGAATTGAGGATACTCTATTGAGCATTGAGGATTGACAAGTGATTGTTGAGGACTGAGGGCTGAAGGTTGAGGATTCAGGATTGAGGATTCGGGATTGAGGTTTGAGGACTGAGGATTGAGGGTTGAGGATTGAGGATTGAGGATTGACGCTTCAGGATTGAGGATTGAGGATGGAGGATTGAAGAGAGAGGACTGAGTGTTGAGCACTGAGTGTTGAGGATTGATGTCTGATGATTGAGATTTGATTATTGAATAATGTGGATTGAGTATTGAACCATGAGAATCCAGGATATTCTATTGAGTATTGATAATTGAGGATTGATGGTTGGGTATTTAGGACTGATGGTTGAGGGTTCTGTGTTTAATATTGAGGATTGAGGATTGAGGATTGAGGATTGAGGATTGAGGTTTGAAGATTGAGTATTGATGATTGAAGATTGAGGATTGAGGATCGAGAGTTGAGGATTGAGGACCAGGACTGACGGTTGAGTATTGAGGTTTGAGGATTGAGGATTGAGGATTGAGGACGAGGACTGACGGTTGAGGATTGAGGTTTGAGGATTGAGGATTGAGGATTGGGGATTGTGGATTGAGGATTGAGGATTGAGGATTGAGCATTGAGGATTGAATATTGGGGGTTGAGGATTGAGGATTGAGGATTGAGTATGAGGGCTGAGGGTTGTGGATTGAGGACGAGGACTGAGGGTTGAGTATTGATGTTTGAGGTCTGAGGACTGAGTATTGAGGATTGAGAATTGAGGATTGAGGATTTGGGATGGAAGATTGAGGATTGGTTGTTGAGGATTGGAAAATGAGGATTGAGGACCTAAGATTGAGGATTGAGGACTGAAGATTGAGTATTGAGGATTGAAGATTCAGGATTGAGGATTGAGGGCAGAGGATTGACGATTGAGTATTGAAGATTGAGGCTTGATGACTGACGATTGAGAATTGAGGATTGATGATTGCGGATTGAGGATTGAAGATTGAGTATTGAGGATTGAATATTGAGGATTGAGGATTGAGGGTTGAGGATTGAAGATTGAGAATTGAGGATTGAGGATTGAAAATTGAGTATTGAGGATTGAAAATTGAGGATTGAGGATTGAAGATTGAGGTTTGAGGATTGAGGATTGAGAATTGAGCATTGAGGATAGAGGATTGAAGATACACGATTGGGTATTGAAGATTGAAGAATGAGGATTGAGGATTGAGCATTGGGGATTGAGGATTGAAGATTGATGGTAGAGTATTCAGGACTGAGGATTGAGGATTGAAGGTTGAGTATTCAGGATTCAGAATTGAGGTTTGTGGACTGAGGATTGAGGATTGAAGATCGAGTATTGAGGATTGAATATTGAGGATTGAGGATTGAGGATTGAGTATCGAGGATGAGGTCTGAGGGCTGAGGATTGAGGTTTGAGGGCCGAGGACTGAGGATTGAGGATTGAGGATTGAGAATGAGGGCTGAGGGTTGAGGATTGTGGTTTGAGGTCTGAGGACTGAGGATTGAGGATTGAGAATTGAGGATTGAGGATTGAGGATTGATGATTGAGGATTGGGTATTCAGGATTGAAGAATGAGGATTGAGGATTGAGGATTGAGGATTCAGGATTGAAGATTGAGTATTGAGGATTGAAGTCTGACGATTGAGGATTGAGGATTGAGGATTGGGAATTGAAGATTGATTATTGAGGTTTGAAAATTGAGGATTGAGGATTGAGGGTTGAGGATTGAGGATTGAGTATTGAAGTTTGAGTATTGGGGACGGAGTGTTGAGGGTTGAGTGATGAGAATTGATGTTTGTGAATAGAGATTTGAAGATTGCAGTTTGAGTATTGAGTATTGAAATCTCTGAATTGAGGATATTCTATTGAGGATTGAGAATTGACAACTGATTGTTGAGGACTGAGGGCTGAAGATTGAGGATTCAGGATTGAGGATTCAGAATTTAGGTTTGAGGACAGGGGATTGAGGATTGAAGATTGAGTATTGAGGATGGAAGATTGAGGATTGAGGATTGAGAATTGAGCATTGAGGATAGAGGATTGAAGATTCAGGATTGGGTATTGAAGGTTGAAGTATGAGGATTGAGGATTGAGCATTGGGGATTGAGGATTGAAGATTGATGGTAGACTAATCAGGACTGAGGATTGAGGATTGAAGGTTGAGTATTCAGGATTCAGAATTGAGGTTTGTGGACTGAGGATTGAGGATTGAAGATCGAGTATTGAGGATTGAATATTGAGGATTGAGGATTGAGGATTGAGGATCGAGGATGAGGTCTGAGGGCTGAGGATTGAGGTTTGAGGACGGAGGACTGAGGATTGAGGATTGAGGATTGAGGATGAGTGCTGAGGGTTGAGGATTGTGGTTTGAGGACTGAGGACTGAGGATTGAGGATTGAGAATTGAGGATTGAGGGTTGAGGATTGATGATTGAGGATTGGGTATTCAGGATTGTAGAGTGAGGCTTGAGGATTGAGGATTGAGGATTCAGGATTGAAGATTGAGTATTGAGGATTGAAGTCTGACGATTGAGGATTGAGGATTGAGGATTGGGGATTGAAGATTGATTATTGTGGTTTGAAAATTGAGGATTGAGGATTGAGGGTTGAGGATTGAGGATTGAGGATTGAAGTTTGAGGATTGGGGACGGAGTGTTGAGGGTTGAGTGATGAGGATTGATGTTTGTGAATAGAGATTTGAAGATTGCAGTTTGAGTATTGAGTATTGAAAACTGTGAATTGAGGATATTCTATTGAGGATTGAGAATTGACAACTGATTGTTGAGGACTGAGGGCTGAAGATTGAGGATTCAGGATTGAGGATTCAGAATTTAGGTTTAAGGACAGGGGATTGAGGATTGAAGATTGAGTATTGAGGATGGAAGATTGAGGACTGAGGATTGAGAATTGAGCATTGAGGATAGAGGATTGAAGATTCAGGATTGGGTATTGAAGGTTGAAGAATGAGGATTGAGGATTGAGCATTGGGGATTGAGGATTGAAGATTGATGGTAGAGTATTCAGGACTGAGGATTGAGGATTGAAGGTTGAGTATTCAGGATTCAGAATTGAGGTTTGTGGACTGAGGATTGAGGATTGAAGATCGAGTATTGAGGATTGAATATTGAGGATTGAGGATTGAGGATTGAGGATCGAGGATGAGGTCTGAGGGCTGAGGATTGAGGTTTGAGGACGGAGGACTGAGGATTGAGGATTGAGGATTGAGGATGAGGGCTGAGGGTTGAGGATTGTGGTTTGAGGACTGAGGTCTGAGGATTGAGGATTGAGAATTGAGGATTGAGGATTGAGGATTGATGATTGAGGATTGGGTATTCAGGATTGAAGAATGAGGATTGGTGACTGAGGATTGAGGATTGATGGTTGTGGATTGAGGATTGAGGATTGAAGATTGAGTATTGAGGATTGAAGATTGAAGATTGAGGATTAAGGGTTGAAGATTGAGGACTGAGTGTTGAGAGTTGAGTGATGAGGATTGGGTATTGAGGATTGAAGATTGAGGAATGAGGATTGAGGATTGAGGATTGAGGGTTGGGGACTGAGTGTTCAGGGTTGAGTGATGAGAATTGATGTTTGTGGGTAGAGATTTGAAGATTGCAGATTGAGTATTGAGTATTGAAAACTGTGAATTGAGGATATTCTATTGAGGATTGGGGATTGACAACTGATTGTTGAGTGCTGAGGGCTGAAGATTGAGGATTCAGGATTGAGGATTAGGGATTGAGGTTTGAGGGCTGAGGATAGAGGATTGAGAATTGAGGATTGAGGATTGAGGATTGATGATTGAGGATTGAAGATTGAGTATTGGGTATTGAGGATTGAACATTGAGTATTCAGGATTAAGGTTTGAGGATTGAAGATTGAATATTGATGATTGAAGATTGAGTATTGAGGGTTGAGGGTTGTGGATTGAGGACGAGGACTGAGTGTTGATTATTGATGTTTGAGGTCTGAGGATTGATGGTTGAGTATTGAGAATTGATGGTTGAGGGTTGTGTGTTGAATATTGAGGATTGAGGATTGAGGATTGAGGATTGAAGATTGAGAGTTGAAGATTGTGTATTTATGATTGAAGATTGAGGATTGAGGATTGAGGATTGAGGGTTGTGGATTGAGGACGAGGACTGAGGGTTGAGTATTGATGTTTGAAGTCTGAGGATTGAGGATTGAGGATTGTGAATTGAGGATTGAGGATTGAGGATTTAAGATTGAGGATTCGGTATTGAGGATTGAAGAATGAGGATTGTGGATTGAGGAGTGAGGATTGAGGATTGCAGATTGAGTATTGAGGATTGTAGATTGAGGATTGAGGATTGAGGATTGAAGATTGAGGATTGAGGATTGAGGATTGAGGATTGAGGATTGAGGATTGAAGACTGAGTATTGAGGATTGAAGATTAAGATTGAGGATTGAGGAATGAAGATTGAGTATTGAGGATTGAAGATGGACGATTGAGGTTTGTGGATTGAGGATTGAGAATTGAGGATTGAGGATTGAGGATTGAGTATTGAGGATTGAAGATCCAGGATTGAGGATTGAGGATTGAGGATTGAGGATTGAGGATTGAGGATTGAGGATTGAGCATTGAGGATTGAAAATTGAGGATTGATGATTGAAGATTGAGTATTGAGGATTGAGGATTGAAGATTGAGGATTCGGTATTGAGGATTGAAGAATGATGATTGAGGATTGAGGACTGAGGATTGAGGATTGCAGATTGATTATTGAGGATTGTAGATTGAGGACTGAGGATTGAGGGTTGAAGATTGAGGATTGAGTGTTGAGGATTGAGGATTGAGGATTGAGGATTGAAGATTGAGTATTGAGGATTGAAGATTAAGATTGAGGATTGAGGATTGAGGATTGAGGATTGAGGATTGAGGACTGAGGATTGAGTATTGAGGATTGAAGATCCAGGATTGAGGATTGAGGATTGAGGATTGAGAATGGAAGATTGAGGATTGAGGACTTAGTATTGAGGTTTGAGTGATGAGAATTGATGTTTGTGGATAGAGATTTGAAGATTGCAGGTTGAGTATTGAGTATTGAAAACTGTGAATTGAGGATATTCTATTGAGGATTGAGGAGTGACAACTGATTGTTGAGGACTCAGTGCTGAAGATTGAGGATTCAGTATTGAGGATTCAGGATTGTGGTTTGACGACTGAGGATTGAGGATTGAGGATTGAGGATTGAGTATTGAGGATTGAACATTGAGGATTGGGTTTTGAGGATTGAGCATTGAGGATTGAATATTGAGGGTTGAGGATTGAGGATTGAGGATTGAGGATGAGGGCTGAGGGTTGAGGATTGAGGATTGAGCCTTGAGGATTGAAGATTGAGGATTGGGGATTGAGGATTGACGATTGAGGTATCAGTATTAAGGATTGAGAACTGAGGATTGAGGATTGAAGATTGAGTATTGAGGATTGAAGATTGAGGATTGAGGATTGAGGCTTGTGGATTGAAGATTGAGGATTGAGGATTGAAGATTGAGTATTCAGGATTGAAGAATGAGGATTGAGGATTGAGGATTGAGGATTCAGGATTGAAGATTGAGTATTGAGGATTGAAGTTTGACGATTGAGGATTGAGGATAGAGGATTGAGGATTGAGGATTGAAGATTGATTATTGAGGTTTGAAAATTGAGGATTGAGGATTGAGGGTTGAGTATTGGGGATTGAGGAATGAAGATTGAGAATTGGGGACGGAGTGTTGAGGGTTGAGTGATGAGAATTCATGTTTGTGAATAGAGATTTGAAGATTGCAGATTGAGTATTGAGTATTGAAAACTGTGAATCGATGATATTCTATTGAGGATTGAGGATTGAGGATTGATGATTGAGGATGAGGGCTGAGGGTTGAGGATTGAGGTTTGAGGACTGAGGACTGAGGAATGAGGATTGAGAATTGAGGATTGAGGATTGAGGATTGAAGATTGAGGATTGGGCATTGAGGATTCAAGAATGAGTATTGAGGATTGAGGATTGAGGATTCAGGATTGAAGATTGAGTATTGAGGATTGAAGTCTGACGATTGAGGGTTGAGAATTGAGGATTGAGGATTGAGGATTGAAGATTGATTATTGAGGATTGAAAATTGATGATTGAGGATTGAGTGTTGAGGATTGAGGATTGAGGATTGAAGATTGAGGATTGGGGACTGAGTGTTGAGTGTTGAGTGATGAGAATTGATGACTGTGGAAAGAGATTTGAAGATTGCAGATTGAGTATTGAGTATTGAAAACTGTGAATTTATGATATTCTATTGAGGATTGAGGATTGAGGATTGGGGATTGAGGATTGAAGATTGAGTATTGGGTATTGAGGATTGAAGAATGAGGATTGAGGATTGAGGATTGAGGATTGAAGATTGAGTATTGAGGATGGAAGATTGACGATTGAGGATTGGGGATTGAGGATTGAGGGTTGAGGATTGAGGATTGAGGAATGAAGATTGAGTACTGAGGATTGAAGATTGAGGGTTGAGGATTGAGGAATGAGGATTGAGGATTGTAAGATTGAGTATTGAGGATGGAAGATTGACGATTGAGGATTGAGGATTGAGGATTGAGGGTTGAGGATTGGGGACTGAGTGTTGAGGGTTGAGTGATGAGAATTGATGACTGTGGAAAGAGATTTGAAGGGTGCAGATTGAGTATTGAGTATTGAAAACTGTGAATTTATGATATTCTATTGAGGATTGAGGATTGAGGATTGAGGATTGAGGTTTGAAAATTGAGGATTGAGGATTGAGGGTTGAGGATTGAGGATTGAGGATTGAAGTTTGAGGATTGGGGACGGAGTGTTGAGGGTTGAGTGATGAGAATTGATGTTTGTGAATAGAGATTTGAAGATTGCAGTTTGAGTATTGAGTATTGAAAACTGTGAATTGAGGATATTCTATTGAGGATTGAGAATTGACAACTGATTGATGAGGACTGAGGGCTGAAGATTGAGGATTCAGGATTGAGGATTCAGAATTTAGGTTTGAGGACAGGGGATTGAGGATTGAAGATTGAGTATTGAGGATGGAAGATTGAGGATTTAGGATTGAGGATTGAGGATTGAGTATTGAAGATTGAGGATTGATGACTGAGGATTGAGGATTGAGGGTTGTGGATTGAGGATTGAGGATTGAAGATTGAGTATTGAGGATTGAAGATTGAAGATTGAGCATTGAGGGTTGAAGATTGAGGACTGAGTGTTGAGAGTTGAGTGATGAGGATTGGGTATTGAGGATTGAAGATTGAGGAATGAGGACTGAGGATTGAGGATTGAGGGTTGGGGACTGAGTGTTGAGGGTTGAGTGATGAGAATTGATGACTGTGGAAAGAGATTTGAAGGGTGCAGATTGAGTATTGAGTATTGAAAACTGTGAATTTATGATATTCTATTGAGGATTGAGGATTGAGGATTGAGGATTGAGGTTTGAAAATTGAGGATTGAGGATTGAGGGTTGAGGATTGAGGATTGAGGATTGAAGTTTGAGGATTGGGGACGGAGTGTTGAGGGTTGAGTGATGAGAATTGATGTTTGTGGGTAGAGATTTGAAGATTGCAGATTGAGTATTGAGTATTGAAATCTGTGAATTGAGGGTATTCTATTGAGGATTGGGGATTGACAACTGATTGTTGAGTACTGTGGGCTGAAGATTGAGGATTCAGGATTGAGGATTAGGGATTGAGGTTTGAGGGCTGAGGATTGAGGATTGAGAATTGAGGATTGAGGATTGAGGATTGAGGATTAAGGATTGAGGATTGGGGATTGAGTATCCAGGATTGGAGATTGATTATTGAGGATTGAAGATTGAGGATTGAGGATTGAGTATTGAGGATTGAGAATTGAGAATTTAGAATTGAGGATGAGGACTGAGGGTTGAGTATTGAGGTTTGAGGAACGAGGATTGAGAATTGAGGATTGAGGAGTGAGGATTCACGATCGAGAATTGAAGATGGAGGATTGATGACAGAGGATTGAGGATTGAGGATTGGAGATTGAGTATTGAGGATTGAAGATTGAGGTTTGAGGATTGAGGACCGAGAATTGAGCATTGAGGATTGAGGATTGACGATTGAGGATTGGGTATTGAGGATTGAAGAATGAGGATTGAGCATTGAGGATTGAGGATTGACGATTGAGGATTGGGTATTGAGGATTGAGGATTGAGGGTTGAGGATTGAGTATTGAGGATTGAAGTTTGAGGATTGGGGACGGAGTGTTGAGGGTTGAGTGATGAGAATTGATGTTTGTGAATAGAGATTTGAAGATTGCAGTTTGAGTATTGAGTATTGAAAACTGTGAATTGAGGATATTCTATTGAGGATTGAGAATTGACAACTGATTGATGAGGACTGAGGGCTGAAGATTGAGGATTCAGGATTGAGGATTCAGAATTTAGGTTTGAGGACAGGGGATTGAGGATTGAAGATTGAGTATTGAGGATGGAAGATTGAGGATTTAGGATTGAGGATTGAGGATTGAGTATTGAAGATTGAGGATTGATGACTGAGGATTGAGGATTGAGGGTTGTGGATTGAGGTTTGAGGGCTGAGGATTGAGGATTGGGAATTGAGGATTGAGGATTGAGGATTGAGGATTGAGGATTGAAGATTGAGTATTGGGTATTGAGGATTGAGCATTGAGTATTGAGGATTAAGGATTGAGGATTGAAGAATGAGGATTGAGGATTGAGGATTGAGGATTGAGGATTGAGGATACAGGATTGAGGATTGATGATTGACGATGAGGTCTGAGGGCTGAGGATTGAGGTTTGAGGAGTGAGGACTGAGGACTGAGGATTGAGAATTGAGGATTGAGGACTGAGGATTGAAGATTGAGGATTGGGTGTTGAGGATTGATTAATGAGGATTGAGGATTGAGGATTGAGGATTGAGGAATGAAGATTGAGTATTGAGGATTGAAGATTGTCAATTGAGGTTTGTGGATTGAGGATTGAGTATTGAGGATTGAAGCTCCAGGATTGAGGATTGAGGATTGAGGATTGAGCATTGAAGATTGAGGATTGGGGACTTAGTATTGAGGGTTGAGTGATGAGAATTGATGTTTGTGGATAGAGATTTGAAGATTGCAGATTGAGTATTGAGTATTGAAAACTGTGAATTGAGGATATTCTATTGAGGATTGAGGATTGACAACTGATTGTTCAAGACTCAGTGCTGAAGATTGAGGATTCAGGATTGAGGATTCAGGATTGTGGTTTGAGGACTGAGGATTGAGGATTGAGGATTGAGGATTGAGTATTGAGGATTGAAGATTGAGGATTGGGTATTGAGGATTGAGTATTGACGATTGAATATTGAGGGTTGAGGATTGAGTACTGAGGATTGAGGATGAGTGCTGAGGGTTGAGGATTGAGGATTGAGCCTTGAGGATTGAAGATTGAGGATTGGGGATTGAGGATTGACGATTGAAGAATGGGGATTGAGTATTGAAAAGTGTGAATCCAGGATATTCTATTGAGGACTGAGGATTGACAATTGATTGTTGAGGACTGAGGGCTGAAGAATGAAGATTCAGGATTGAGGATTTGGGATAGAGGTTTGAGGACTGAGGATTGAGGGTTGAGTATTGAGGATTGAGGATTGACGATTGAGGAATGAGGATTGAGGATGGAGGATTGAAGAGAGAGGACTGAGTGTTGAGGATTGAGTGTTGAGGATTGATGTTTGAGGATTAAGATTTGATTATTGAATAATGTGGATTGAGGGATGAACCATGAGAATTCAGGATATTCTATTGAGTATTTATAATTGAGGATTGATGGTTGAGTATTGAGAATTGATGGTTGAGGGTTGTGTGATGAAAATTGAGGATTGAGGATTGAGGATTGAGGATTGAAGATTGAGGATTGAAGATTGTGTATTTATGATGGAAGATTGAGGATTGAGGATTGAGGGTTGAGGATTGAGGACTGATTGTTGAGGACTGAGGGATGAATATTGAGGATTCAGGACTGAGGACTCAAAATTGAGGTTTGAGGACAGAGGATTGAGGATTGAAGGTTGAGTACTGGGCATTGAAGATTGAGGATAGAGGATTGAGGATTGAGGATTGATGATGAGGTCTGAGGGCTGAGGATTGTGGTTTGAGGACTGAGGACTGAGGATTGAGGACTGAGGTTTGAAGATTGAGGATTGGGTATTGACGATTGATTAATGAGGATTGAGGATTGAGGATTGAGGTTTGAGGATTGAGGATTGAGTATTCAGGATTGAAGATTGAGGATTGGGTATTGAGGATTGAGCATTGAGGATTGAATATTGAGGGTTGAGGATTCAGGATTGAGGATTGAGGATGAGGGCTGAGGGTTGAGGATTGAGGATTGAGCCTTGAGGATTGAAGATTGAGGATTGAGGTTGAAGATTGAGTATTGAGGATTGAAGATTGAGGATTGAGGATTGAGGATTGAGGATTGAGTGTTGAGGATTGAGGATTGAAGATTGAGTATTGAGGATTGAAGATTGAGGATTGAGGATTGAGGATTGAGGATTGAGGATTGAAGATTGAGGATTGGGGACTGAGTATTGAGGGTTGAGTGATGAGAATTGATGTTTGTGTATAGAGATCTGAAGATTGCATATTGAGTATTGAGTATTGAAACCTGTGAATTGAGGATATTCTATTGAGGATTGAGGATTGACAACTGATTGTTGAGGACTCAGGGCTGAAGATTGAGGACTCAGGATTGAGGATTCAGGATTGAGGTATGATGACTGAGGATTGAGGATTGAGGATTGAGGATTGAGGATTGAGGATTGAAGACTGAGGATTGGGTATTGAGGATTGAACGTAGAGGATTGAGGGTTGAGTATTGAGGATTGAGGATTGAGGATTGTGGATTGAAGATTGAATATTAATGATTGAAGATTGAGGATTGAGGATTGAGGGTTGTGGATTGAGGACGAGGACTGTGGGTTGAGTATTGATGTCTGAAGTCTGAGGATTGAGGATTGAGGATTGAGGATTGAGGATTGAGGATTGAGGATTGAAGACTGAGGATTGGGTATTGAGGATTGAACGTAGAGGATTGAGGGTTGAGTATTGAGGATTGAGGACTGAGGATTGAGGATTGCAGAATGAGTATTGAGGATTGTAGATTGAGGATTGAGGATTGAGGATTGAAGATTGAGTATTGAGGATTGAGCATTGAGGATTGAGGATTGAAGATTGAGTATTGAGGATTGAAGATTAAGATTGAGGATTGAGGATTGAGGATTGAGGATTGAAGATTGAGGATTGGGGACTGCGTATTGAGGGCTGAGTAATGAGAATTGATGTTTGTGGATAGAGGTCTGAAGTTTGCAGATTGAGTATTGAGTATTGAGTGCTGTGAATTGAGGACATTCTATTGAGGATTGAGGATTGACAACTGATTGCGTAGGACTCAGTGCTGAAGATTGAGGATTCATGATTGAAAGATGCAGGATTGAGGTTTGAGGACTGAGGATTGAGGAGTGAGGATTGAGGATTGAGGATTGTGGATTGAAGACTGAGGATTGGGTATTGAGTACTGAAGATTGAGGATTGAGGATTGAGGATTGAGGATTGAGGATTGGGGATTGAGGATTGAGCATTGAGGATTGAAAATTGAGGATTGAGGATTGAAGATTGAGTATTGAGGATTGAGGAATGAAGATTGAGGATTCGGTATTGAGGATTGAAGATTGAGGATTGAGGATTGAGGACTGAGGATTGAGGATTGCAGATTGAGTATTGAGGATTGTAGATTGAGGACTGAGGATTGAGGATTGAAGATTGAGGATTGAGTGTTGAGGATTGAGGATTGAGGATTGAGGATTGAAGATTGAAGATTGAGTATTGAGGATTGAGGATTGAGGATTGAGGATTGAAGATTGAGTATTGAGGATTGAATATTAAGATTGAGGGTTGAGGATTGAGGATTGAGGGTTGAAGATTGAAGATTGGGGACTGAGTATTGAAGGTTGAGTGATGAGAACTGATGTTTGTGGATAGAGATCTGAAGATTGCAGATTGTGTATTCAGTATTGAAAACTGTGAATTGAGGGCATTCTATTGAGGATTGAGGATTGACAACTGATTGTGTAGGACTCAGAGCTGAAGATTGAGGATTCAGGATTGAGATTTGAGGACTGAGGATTGAGGGTTGAGAATTCAGGATTGAGGATTGAGGATTGAAGACTGAGGATTGGGTATTGACGATTGAAGATTGAGGATTGAGGATTGAGGATTGAGTGTTGATAATTGATGTTTGAGGATTGGGATTTGATTATTGAATATTGCGGATTGAGTATTGAAACATGAGAATTCAGGATATTCTATTGAGGATTGAGAACTGAGGATTGATGGTTGAGTATTGAGGATTGATGGTTGAGGGTTGTGCGTCGAATATTGAGGATTGAGGATTGAGCATTGAGGATTGAGGATTGAGGATTGAGGATTGAAGATTGAGTATTGATGATTGAAGATTGAGGATGGAGAATTGAGGGTTGAGGTTTGAGCACGAGGACTGACGGTTGAGGTTTGAGGTTTGAGGATTGAGGATTGAGGATTGAGGACTGAGGATTGAGGATTGCGGATTGACCATTGAGGATTGAAGATTGAGCACTGGTGATTGAGGATTCAAGATTGAGGATTATGGATTGAGGATTGGGGATTGACTATCCAGGATTGGAGATTGATTATTGAGGATTGAAGATTGAGGATTGAGGATTGAGTATTGAGGATTGAGAATTGAGAATTTAGAATTGAGGATGAGGACTGAGGGTTGAGTATTGAGGTTTGAGGAACGAGGATTGAGGATTGAGGATTGAGGAGTGAGCATTCACGATTGAGAATTGAAGATTGAGGATTGATGACAGAGGATTGAGGATTGAGGATTGAAGATTGAGTATTGAGGATTGAAGATTGAGGTTTGAGGATTGAGGACCGAGAATTGAGCATTGAGGATTGAGGATTGACGATTGAGGATTGGGTATTGAGGATTGAAGAATGAGGATTGAGGATTGAGCATTGGGGATTGAGGATTGAAGATTGATGGTAGAGTATTCAGGACTGAGGATTGAGGATTGAAGATTGAGTATTCAGGATTCAGAATTGAGGTTTGAGGACTGAGGATTGAGGATTGAAGATTGAGTATTGATGATTGAGGATTGAGGATTGACGATTGAGGATTGAGGATTGAGGTTTGAGGATGAGGTCTGATGGCTGAGGATTGAGGTTTGAGGACGGAGGACTGAGCATTGAGGGTTGAGGATTGAGGATGAGGGCTGAGGGTTGAGGATTGTGGTTTGAGGTCTGAGGACTGAGAATTGAGGATTGAGGATTGAAGATTGAGGATTGGGTATTGAGGATTGAAGAATGAGTATTGAGGATTGATGATTGAGGATTCAGGATTGAAGATTGAGTATTGAGGATTGAAGACTGACGATTGAGGGTTGAGAATTGAGGATTGAGGATTGAGGATTGAAGATTGATTATTGAGGATTGAAAATTGAGGATTGAGGATTGAGTGTTGAGGATTGAGGATTGAGGATTGAAGATTGAGGATTGGGGACTGAGTGTTGAGTGTTGAGTGATGAGAATTGATGACTGTGGAAAGAGATTTGAAGATTGCAGATTGAGTATTGAGTATTGAAAACTGTGAATTTATGATATTCTATTGAGGATTGAGGATTGAGGATTGAGGATTGAGGATTGAAGATTGAGTATTGGGTATTGAGGATTGAAGAATGAGGATTGAGGATTGAGGATTGAGGATTGAAGATTGAGTATTGAGGATGCAAGATTGAGGATTTAGGATTGAGGATTGAGGATTGAGTATTGAAGATTGAGGATTGATGACTGAGGATTGAGGATTGAGGGTTGTGGATTGAGGATTGAGGATTGAAGATTGAGTATTGAGGATTGAAGATTGAAGATTGAGGATTGAGGGTTGAAGATTGAGGACTGAGTGTTGAGAGTTGAGTGATGAGGATTGGGTATTGAGGATTGAAGATTGAGGAATGAGGATTGAGGATTGAGGATTGAGGGTTGGGGACTGAGTGTTGAGGGTTGAGTGATGAGAATTGATGTTTGTGGGTAGAGATTTGAAGATTGCAGATTGAGTATTGAGTATTGAAAACTGTGAATTGAGGATATTCTATTGAGGATTGGGGATTGACAACTGATTGTTGAGTACTGAGGGCTGAAGATTGAGGATTCAGGATTGAGGATTAGGGATTGAGGTTTGAGGGCTGAGGATTGAGGATTGGGAATTGGGGATTGAGGATTGAGGATTGAGGATTGAGGATTGAAGATTGAGTATTGGGTATTGAGGATTGAGCATTGAGTATTGAGGATTAAGGATTGAGGATTGAAGATTGAATATTGATGATTGAAGATTGAGTATTGAGGGTTGAGGGTTGTGGAATGAGGACGAGGACTGAGTGTTGTTTATTGATGTTTGAGGTCTGAGGATTGAGGATTGAGGATTGAGAATTGAGGATTGAGGGTTGAGGATTAAAGGTAGAGGATTGGGCATAGAGGATTGAAGAATGAGGATTGAGGATTGAGGATTGAGGATTGAGGATTGAGGATTGAGGATTGAGGATTGAGGATTGAGGATTGAGGATTGAGTATTGAGGATTGAAGTTTGAGGATTGAGGATTGAGGACTGAGGATTGAGGATTGAGGATTGAGGATTGAAAATTGCGTATTGAGTATTGAAGGTTGAGGATTGAGGATTGAGGATTGAGCCTTGAGGATTGAAGATTGAGGATTGAGGATTGAGGCTTGCGGATTGAAGATTGAGAATTGGGGATTGAGGATTGACGATTGAGAATTCAGTATAGAGGTTTGAGAAATGAGGATTGAGGATTGAAGATTGGGTATTGAGGATTGAAGGTGGAGTATTGGGCATTGAAGATTGAGGATAGAGGATTGAGGATTGATGATTGACGATGAGGTCTGAGGGCTGAGGATTGAGGTTTGAGGACTGAGGACTGAGGACTGAGGATTGAGAATTGAGGATTGAGGACTGAGGATTGAAGATTGAGGATTGGGTATTGAGGATTGATTAATGAGGATTGAGGATTGAGGATTGAGGATTGAGGAATGAAGATTGAGTATTGAGGATTGAAGATTGACAATTGAGGTTTGTGGATTGAGGATTGAGTATTGAGGATTGAAGCTCCAGGATTGAGGATTGAGGATTGAGGATTGAGCATTGAAGATTGAGGATTGGGGACTTAGTATTGAGGGTTGAGTGATGAGAATTGATGTTTGTGGACAGAGATTTGAAGATTGCAGATTGAGTATTGAGTATTGAAAACTGTGAATTGAGGATATTCTATTGAGGATTGAGGATTGACAACTGATTGTTCAAGACTCAGTGCTGAAGATTGAGGATTCAGGATTGAGGATTCAGGATTGTGGTTTGAGGACTGAGGATTGAGGATTGAGGATTGAGGATTGAGTATTGAGGATTGAAGATTGAGGATTGGGTATTGAGGATTGAGTATTGACGATTGAATATTGAGGGTTGAGGATTGAGTACTGAGGATTGAGGATGAGTGCTGAGGGTTGAGGATTGAGGATTGAGCCTTGAGGATTGAAGATTGAGGATTGGGGATTGAGGATTGACGATTGAAGAATGGGGATTGAGTATTGAAAAGTGTGAATCCAGGATATTCTATTGAGGATTGAGGATTGACAATTGATTGTTGAGGACTGAGGGCTGAAGAATGAAGATTCAGGATTGAGGATTTGGGATAGAGGTTTGAGGACTGAGGATTGAGGGTTGAGTATTGAGGATTGAGGATTGACGATTGAGGAATGAGGATTGAGGATGGAGGATTGAAGAGAGAGGACTGAGTGTTGAGGATTGAGTGTTGAGGATTGATGTTTGAGGATTAAGATTTGATTATTGAATAATGTGGATTGAGGGATGAACCATGAGAATTCAGGATATTCTATTGAGTATTTATAATTGAGGATTGATGGTTGAGTATTGAGAATTGATGGTTGAGGGTTGTGTGTTGAAAATTGAGGATTGAGGATTGAGGATTGAGGATTGAAGATTGAGGATTGAAGATTGTGTATTTATGATGGAAGATTGAGGATTGAGGATTGAGGGTTGAGGATTGAGGACTGATTGTTGAGGACTGAGGGATGAATATTGAGGATTCAGGACTGAGGACTCAAAATTGAGGTTTGAGGACAGAGGATTGAGGTTTGAAGGTTGAGTACTGGGCATTGAAGATTGAGGATAGAGGATTGAGGATTGAGGATTGATGATGAGGTCTGAGGGCTGAGGATTGTGGTTTGAGGACTGAGGACTGAGGATTGAGGACTGAGGTTTGAAGATTGAGGATTGGGTATTGACGATTGATTAATGAGGATTGAGGATGGAGGATTGAGGTTTGAAGATTGAGGATTGAGTATTGAGGATTGAAGATTGAGGAATGGGTATTGAGGATTGAGCATTGAGGATTGAATATTGAGGGTTGAGGATTCAGGACTGAGGATTGAGGATGAGGGCTGAGGGTTGAGGATTGAGGATTGAGCCTTGAGGATTGAAGATTGAGGATTGAGGTTGAAGATTGAGTATTGAGGATTGAAGATTGAGGATTGAGGATTGAGGATTGAGGATTGAGTGTTGAAGATTGAGGATTGAAGATTGAGTATTGAGGATTGAAGATTGAGGATTGAGGATTGAGGATTGAGGATTGAGGATTGAAGATTGAGGATTGGGGACTGAGTATTGAGGGTTGAGTGATGAGAATTGATGTTTGTGTATAGAGATCTGAAGATTGCATATTGAGTATTGAGCATTGAAACCTGTGAATTGAGGATATTCTATTGAGGATTGAGGATTGACAACTGATTGTTGAGGACTCAGGGCTGAAGATTGAGGATTCAGGATTGAGGATTCAGGATTGAGGTATGATGACTGAGGATTGAGGATTGAGGATTGAGGATTGAGGATTGAGGATTGAAGACTGAGGATTGGGTATTGAGGATTGAACGTAGAGGATTGAGGGTTAAGGATTGAGGATTGAGGATTGAGGATTGTGGATTGAAGATTGAATATTAATGATTGAAGATTGAGGATTGAGGATTGAGGGTTGTGGATTGAGGACGAGGACTGTGGGTTGAGTATTGATGTCTGAAGTCTGAGGATTGAGGATTGAGGATTGAGAATTGAGGATTGAGAATTGAGGATTGAAGATTGAGGATTCGGAATTGAGGATTGAAGAATGAGGATTGAGGATTGAGGACTGAGGATTGAGGATTGCAGATTGAGTATTGAGGATTGTAGATTGAGGATTGAGGATTGAGGATTGAAGATTGAGTATTGAGGATTGAGCATTGAGGATTGAGGATTGAAGATTGAGTATTGAGGATTGAAGATTAAGATTGAGGATTGAGGATTGAGGATTGAGGATTGAGGATTGAAGATTGATGATTGGGGACTGCGTATTGAGGGCTGAGTAATGAGAATTGATGTTTGTGGATAGAGGTCTGAAGTTTGCAGATTGAGTATTGAGTATTGAGTGCTGTGAATTGAGGACATTCTATTGAGGATTGAGGATTGACAACTGATTGCGTAGGACTCAGGGCTGAAGATTGAGGATTCATGATTGAAAGATTCAGGATTGAGGTTTGAGGACTGAGGATTGAGGAGTGAGGATTGAGGATTGAGGATTGTGGATTGAAGACTGAGGATTGGGTATTGAGTATTGAAGATTGAGGATTGAGGATTGAGGATTGAGGATTGAGGATTGGGGATTGAGGATTGAGCATTGAGGATTGAAAATTGAGGATTGAGGATTGAAGATTGAGTATTGAGGATTGAGGAGTGAAGATTGAGGATTCGGTATTGAGGATTGAAGATTGAGGATTGAGGATTGAGGACTGAGGATTGAGGATTGCAGATTGAGTATTGAGGATTGTAGATTGAGGACTGAGGATTGAGGATTGAAGATTGAGGATTGAGTGTTGAGGATTGAGGATTGAGGATTGAGGATTGAAGATTGAAGATTGAGTATTGAGGATTGAGGATTGAGGATTGAGGATTAAAGATTGAGTATTGAGGATTGAATATTAAGATTGAGGGTTGAGGATTGAGGATTGAGGGTTGAAGATTGAGGATTGGGGACTGAGTATTGAAGGTTGGGTGATGAGAACTGATGTTTGTGGATAGAGATCTGAAGATTGCAGATTGAGTATTCAGTATTGAAAACTGTGAATTGAGGGCATTCTATTGAGGATTGAGGATTGACAACTGATTGTGTAGGACTCAGAGCTGAAGATTGAGGATACATGATTGAGGATTCAGGATTGAGATTTGAGGACTGAGGATTGAGGATAGAGAATTCAGGATTGAGGAATGAGGATTGAAGACTGAGGATTGGGTATTGACGATTGAAGATTGAGGATTGAGGATTGAGGATTGAGTGTTGAGAATTGATGTTTGAGGATTGGGATTTGATTATTGAATATTGCGGATTGAGTATTGAACCATGAGAATTCAGGATATTCTATTGAGGATTGAGAACTGAGGATTGATGCTTGAGTATTGAGGATTGATGGTTGAGGGTTGTGCGTCGAATATTGAGGATTGAGGATTGAGCATTGAGGATTGAGGATTGAGCATTGAAGATTGAGTATTGATGATTTAGAATTGAGGATGAGGACTGAGGGTTGAGTATTGAGGTTTGAGGAACGAGGATTGAGGATTGAGGATTGAGGAGTGAGGATTCACGATTGAGAATTGAAGATTGAGGATTGATGACAGAGGATTGAGGATTGAGGATTGAAGATTGAGTATTGAGGATTGAAGATTGAGGTTTGAGTATTGAGGACCGAGAATTGAGCATTGAGGATTGAGGATTGACGATTGAGGATTGGGTATTGAGGATTGAAGAATGAGGATTGAGGATTGAGCATTGGGGATTGAGGATTGAAGATTGATGGTAGAGTATTCAGGACTGAGGATTGAGGATTGAAGATTGAGTATTCAGGATTCAGAATTGAGGTTTGAGGACTGAGGATTGAGGATTGAAGATTGAGTATTGATGATTGAGGATTGAGGATTGAGGATTGAGGATTGAGGATTGAGGTTTGAGGATGAGGTCTGATGGCTGAGGATTGAGGTTTGAGGACGGAGGACTGAGCATTGAGGGTTGAGGATTGAGGATGAGGGCTGAGGGTTGAGGATTGTGGTTTGAGGTCTGAGGACTGAGAATTGAGGATTGAGAATTGAGGATTGAGGACTGAGGATTGAAGATTGAGGATTGGGTATTCAGGATTGAAGAATGAGGATTGCGGATTGAGGATTGAGGATTCAGGATTGAAGATTGAGTATTGAGGATTGAAGTTTGACGATTGAGGATTGAGGATAGAGGATTGAGGATTGAGGATTGAAGATTGACTATTGAGGTTTGAAAATTGAGGATTGAGGATTGAGGGTTGAGTATTGAGGATTGAGGAATGAAGATTGAGAATTGGGGACGGAGTGTTGAGGGTTGAGTGATGAGAATTGATGTTTGTGAATAGAGATTTGAAGATTGCAGATTGAGTATTGAGTATTGAAAACTGTGAATTTATGATATTCTATTGAGGATTGAGGATTGAGGATTGAGGATTGAGGATTGAAGATTGAGTATTGGGTATTGAGGATTGAAGAATGAGGATTGAGGATTGAGGATTGAGGATTGAAGATTGAGTATTGAGGATGGAAGATTGACGATTGAGGATTGAGGATTGAGGATTGAGGGTTGAGGATTGAGGATTGAGGAATGAAGATTGAGCACTGAGGATTGAAGATTGAGGGTTGAGGATTGAGGAATGAGGATTGAGGATTGTAAGATTGAGTATTGAGGATGGAAGATTGACGATTGAGGATTGAGGATTGAGGATTGAGGGTTGAGGATTGGGGACTGAGTGTTGAGGGTTGAGTGATGAGAATTGATGACTGTGGAAAGAGATTTGAAGATTGCAGATTGAGTATTGAGTATTGAAAACTGTGAATTTATGATATTCTGTTGAGGATTGAGGGTTGAGAATTCAGGATTGAGGATTGAGGATTGAAGACTGAGGATTGGGTATTGACGATTGAAGATTGAGGATTGAGGATTGAGGATTGAGTGTTGATAATTGATGTTTGAGGATTGGGATTTGATTATTGAATATTGCGGATTGAGTATTGAAACATGAGAATTCAGGATATTCTATTGAGGATTGAGAACTGAGGATTGATGGTTGAGTATTGAGGATTGATGGTTGAGGGTTGTGCGTCGAATATTGAGGATTGAGGATTGAGCATTGAGGATTGAGGATTGAAGATTGGGGACTGAGTGTTGAGTGTTGAGTGATGAGAATTGATGACTGTGGAAAGAGATTTGAAGATTGCAGATTGAGTATTGAGTATTGAAAACTGTGAATTTATGATATTCTATTGAGGATTGAGGATTGAGGATTGAGGATTGAGGATTGAAGATTGAGTATTGGGTATTGAGGATTGAAGAATGAGGATTGAGGATTGAGGATTGAGGATTGAAGATTGAGTATTGAGGATGCAAGATTGAGGATTTAGGATTGAGGATTGAGGATTGAGTATTGAAGATTGAGGATTGATGACTGAGGATTGAGGATTGAGGGTTGTGGATTGAGGATTGAGGATTGAAGATTGAGTATTGAGGATTGAAGATTGAAGATTGAGGATTGAGGGTTGAAGATTGAGGACTGAGTGTTGAGAGTTGAGTGATGAGAATTGGGTATTGAGGATTGAAGATTGAGGAATGAGGATTGAGGATTGAGGATTGAGGGTTGGGGACTGAGTGTTGAGGGTTGAATGATGAGAATTGATGTTTGTGGGTAGAGATTTGAAGATTGCAGATTGAGTATTGAGTATTGAAAACTGTGAATTGAGGATATTCTATTGAGGATTGGGGATTGACAACTGATTGTTGAGTACTGAGGGCTGAAGATTGAGGATTCAGGATTGAGGATTAGGGATTGAGGTTTGAGGGCTGAGGATTGAGGATTGGGAATTGGGGATTGAGGATTGAGGATTGAGGATTGAGGATTGAAGATTGAGTATTGGGTATTGAGGATTGAGCATTGAGTATTGAGGATTAAGGATTGAGGATTGAAGATTGAATATTGATGATTGAAGATTGAGTATTGAGGGTTGAGGGTTGTGGATTGAGGACGAGGACTGAGTGTTGTTTATTGATGTTTGAGGTCTGAGGATTGAGGATTGAGGATTGAGAATTGAGGATTGAGGGTTGAGGATTAAAGGTAGAGGATTGGGCATAGAGGATTGAAGAATGAGGATTGAGGATTGAGGATTGAGGATTGAGGATTGAGGATTGAGGATTGAGGATTGAGGATTGAGGATTGAGGATTGAGTATTGAGGATTGAAGTTTGAGGATTGAGGATTGAGGACTGAGGATTGAGGATTGAGGATTGAGGATTGAAAATTGCGTATTGAGTATTGAAGGTTGAGGATTGAGGATTGAGGATTGAGCCTTGAGGATTGAAGATTGAGGATTGAGGATTGAGGCTTGCGGATTGAAGATTGAGAATTGGGGATTGAGGATTGACGATTGAGAATTCACTATAGAGGTTTGAGAAATGAGGATTGAGGATTGAAGATTGGGTATTGAGGATTGAAGGTGGAGTATTGGGCATTGAAGATTGAGGATAGAGGATTGAGGATTGATGATTGACGATGAGGTCTGAGGGCTGAGGATTGAGGTTTGAGGACTGAGGACTGAGGACTGAGGATTGAGAATTGAGGATTGAGGACTGAGGATTGAAGATTGAGGATTGGGTATTGAGGATTGATTAATGAGGATTGAGGATTGAGGATTGAGGATTGAGGAATGAAGATTGAGTATTGAGGATTGAAGATTGACAATTGAGGTTTGTGGATTGAGGATTGAGTATTGAGGATTGAAGCTCCAGGATTGAGGATTGAGGATTGAGGATTGAGCATTGAAGATTGAGGATTGGGGACTTAGTATTGAGGGTTGAGTGATGAGAATTGATGTTTGTGGACAGAGATTTGAAGATTGCAGATTGAGTATTGAGTATTGAAAACTGTGAATTGAGGATATTCTATTGAGGATTGAGGATTGACAACTGATTGTTCAAGACTCAGTGCTGAAGATTGAGGATTCAGGATTGAGGATTCAGGATTGTGGTTTGAGGACTGAGGATTGAGGATTGAGGATTGAGGATTGAGTATTGAGGATTGAAGATTGAGGATTGGGTATTGAGGATTGAGTATTGACGATTGAATATTGAGGGTTGAGGATTGAGTACTGAGGATTGAGGATGAGTGCTGAGGGTTGAGGATTGAGGATTGAGCCTTGAGGATTGAAGATTGAGGATTGGGGATTGAGGATTGACGATTGAAGAATGGGGATTGAGTATTGAAAAGTGTGAATCCAGGATATTCTATTGAGGATTGAGGATTGACAATTGATTGTTGAGGACTGAGGGCTGAAGAATGAAGATTCAGGATTGAGGATTTGGGATAGAGGTTTGAGGACTGAGGATTGAGGGTTGAGTATTGAGGATTGAGGATTGACGATTGAGGAATGAGGATTGAGGATGGAGGATTGAAGAGAGAGGACTGAGTGTTGAGGATTGAGTGTTGAGGATTGATGTTTGAGGATTAAGATTTGATTATTGAATAATGTGGATTGAGGGATGAACCATGAGAATTCAGGATATTCTATTGAGTATTTATAATTGAGGATTGATGGTTGAGTATTGAGAATTGATGGTTGAGGGTTGTGTGTTGAAAATTGAGGATTGAGGATTGAGGATTGAGGATTGAAGATTGAGGATTGAAGATTGTGTATTTATGATGGAAGATTGAGGATTGAGGATTGAGGGTTGAGGATTGAGGACTGATTGTTGAGGACTGAGGGATGAATATTGAGGATTCAGGACTGAGGACTCAAAATTGAGGTTTGAGGACAGAGGATTGAGGTTTGAAGGTTGAGTACTGGGCATTGAAGATTGAGGATAGAGGATTGAGGATTGAGGATTGATGATGAGGTCTGAGGGCTGAGGATTGTGGTTTGAGGACTGAGGACTGAGGATTGAGGACTGAGGTTTGAAGATTGAGGATTGGGTATTGACGATTGATTAATGAGGATTGAGGATGGAGGATTGAGGTTTGAAGATTGAGGATTGAGTATTGAGGATTGAAGATTGAGGATTGGGTATTGAGGATTGAGCATTGAGGATTGAATATTGAGGGTTGAGGATTCAGGACTGAGGATTGAGGATGAGGGCTGAGGGTTGAGGATTGAGGATTGAGCCTTGAGGATTGAAGATTGAGGATTGAGGTTGAAGATTGAGTATTGAGGATTGAAGATTGAGGATTGAGGATTGAGGATTGAGGATTGAGTGTTGAGGATTGAGGATTGAAGATTGAGTATTGAGGATTGAAGATTGAGGATTGAGGATTGAGGATTGAGGATTGAGGATTGAAGATTGAGGATTGGGGACTGAGTATTGAGGGTTGAGTGATGAGAATTGATGTTTGTGTATAGAGATCTGAAGATTGCATATTGAGTATTGAGCATTGAAACCTGTGAATTGAGGATATTCTATTGAGGATTGAGGATTGACAACTGATTGTTGAGGACTCAGGGCTGAAGATTGAGGATTCAGGATTGAGGATTCAGGATTGAGGTATGATGACTGAGGATTGAGGATTGAGGATTGAGGATTGAGGATTGAGGATTGAAGACTGAGGATTGGGTATTGAGGATTGAACGTAGAGGATTGAGGGTTAAGGATTGAGGATTGAGGATTGAGGATTGTGGATTGAAGATTGAATATTAATGATTGAAGATTGAGGATTGAGGATTGAGGGTTGTGGATTGAGGACGAGGACTGTGGGTTGAGTATTGATGTCTGAAGTCTGAGGATTGAGGATTGAGGATTGAGAATTGAGGATTGAGAATTGAGGATTGAAGATTGAGGATTCGGAATTGAGGATTGAAGAATGAGGATTGAGGATTGAGGACTGAGGATTGAGGATTGCAGATTGAGTATTGAGGATTGTAGATTGAGGATTGAGGATTGAGGATTGAAGATTGAGTATTGAGGATTGAGCATTGAGGATTGAGGATTGAAGATTGAGTATTGAGGATTGAAGATTAAGATTGAGGATTGAGGATTGAGGATTGAGGATTGAAGATTGATGATTGGGGACTGCGTATTGAGGGCTGAGTAATGAGAATTGATGTTTGTGGATAGAGGTCTGAAGTTTGCAGATTGAGTATTGAGTATTGAGTGCTGTGAATTGAGGACATTCTATTGAGGATTGAGGATTGACAACTGATTGCGTAGGACTCAGGGCTGAAGATTGAGGATTCATGATTGAAAGATTCAGGATTGAGGTTTGAGGACTGAGGATTGAGGAGTGAGGATTGAGGATTGAGGATTGTGGATTGAAGACTGAGGATTAGGTATTGAGTATTGAAGATTGAGGATTGAGGATTGAGGATTGAGGATTGAGGATTGGGGATTGAGGATTGAGCATTGAGGATTGAAAATTGAGGATTGAGGATTGAAGATTGAGTATTGAGGATTGAGGAGTGAAGATTGAGGATTCGGTATTGAGGATTGAAGATTGAGGATTGAGGATTGAGGACTGAGGATTGAGGATTGCAGATTGAGTATTGAGGATTGTAGATTGAGGACTGAGGATTGAGGATTGAAGATTGAGGATTGAGTGTTGAGGATTGAGGATTGAGGATTGAGGATTGAAGATTGAAGATTGAGTATTGAGGATTGAGGATTGAGGATTGAGGATTGAAGATTGAGTATTGAGGATTGAATATTAAGATTGAGGGTTGAGGATTGAGGATTGAGGGTTGAAGATTGAGGATTGGGGACTGAGTATTGAAGGTTGGGTGATGAGAACTGATGTTTGTGGATAGAGATCTGAAGATTGCAGATTGAGTATTCAGTATTGAAAACTGTGAATTGAGGGCATTCTATTGAGGATTGAGGATTGACAACTGATTGTGTAGGACTCAGAGCTGAAGATTGAGGATTCATGATTGAGGATTCAGGATTGAGATTTGACGACTGAGGATTGAGGATAGAGAATTCAGGATTGAGGAATGAGGATTGAAGACTGAGGATTGGGTATTGACGATTGAAGATTGAGGATTGAGGATTGAGGATTGAGTGTTGAGAATTGATGTTTGAGGATTGGGATTTGATTATTGAATATTGCGGATTGAGTATTGAACCATGAGAATTCAGGATATTCTATTGAGGATTGAGAACTGAGGATTGATGCTTGAGTATTGAGGATTGATGGTTGAGGGTTGTGCGTCGAATATTGAGGATTGAGGATTGAGCATTGAGGATTGAGGATTGAGGATTGAGCATTGAAGATTGAGTATTGATGATTGAAGATTGAGGATGGAGAATTGAGGGTTGAGGTTTGAGCACGAGGACTGACGGTTGAGGTTTGAGGTTTGAGGATTGAGGATTGAGGATTGAGGACTGAGGATTGAGGATTGCGGATTGACCATTGAGGATTGAAGATTGAGGACTGGTGATTGAGGATTCAAGATTGAGGATTATGGATTGAGGATTGGGGATTGACTATCCAGGATTGGAGATTGATTATTGAGGATTGAAGATTGAGGATTGAGGATTGAGTATTGAGGATTGAGAATTGAGAATTTAGAATTGAGGATGAGGACTGAGGGTTGAGTATTGAGGTTTGAGGAACGAGGATTGAGGATTGAGGATTGAGGAGTGAGGATTCACGATTGAGAATTGAAGATTGAGGATTGATGACAGAGGATTGAGGATTGAGGATTGAAGATTGAGTATTGAGGATTGAAGATTGAGGTTTGAGTATTGAGGACCGAGAATTGAGCATTGAGGATTGAGGATTGACGATTGAGGATTGGGTATTGAGGATTGAAGAATGAGGATTGAGGATTGAGCATTGGGGATTGAGGATTGAAGATTGATGGTAGAGTATTCAGGACTGAGGATTGAGGATTGAAGATTGAGTATTCAGGATTCAGAATTGAGGTTTGAGGACTGAGGATTGAGGATTGAAGATTGAGTATTGATGATTGAGGATTGAGGATTGAGGATTGAGGATTGAGGATTGAGGTTTGAGGATGAGGTCTGATGGCTGAGGATTGAGGTTTGAGGACGGAGGACTGAGCATTGAGGGTTGAGGATTGAGGATGAGGGCTGAGGGTTGAGGATTGTGGTTTGAGGTCTGAGGACTGAGAATTGAGGATTGAGAATTGAGGATTGAGGACTGAGGATTGAAGATTGAGGATTGGGTATTCAGGATTGAAGAATGAGGATTGCGGATTGAGGATTGAGGATTCAGGATTGAAGATTGAGTATTGAGGATTGAAGTTTGACGATTGAGGATTGAGGATAGAGGATTGAGGATTGAGGATTGAAGATTGACTATTGAGGTTTGAAAATTGAGGATTGAGGATTGAGGGTTGAGTATTGAGGATTGAGGAATGAAGATTGAGAATTGGGGACGGAGTGTTGAGGGTTGAGTGATGAGGATTGATGTTTGTGAATAGAGATTTGAAGATTGCAGATTGAGTATTGAGTATTGAAAACTGTGAATTTATGATATTCTATTGAGGATTGAGGATTGAGGATTGAGGATTGAGGATTGAAGATTGAGTATTGGGTATTGAGGATTGAAGAATGAGGATTGAGGATTGAGGATTGAGGATTGAAGATTGAGTATTGAGGATGGAAGATTGACGATTGAGGATTGAGGATTGAGGATTGAGGGTTGAGGATTGAGGATTGAGGAATGAAGATTGAGCACTGAGGATTGAAGATTGAGGGTTGAGGATTGAGGAATGAGGATTGAGGATTGTAAGATTGAGTATTGAGGATGGAAGATTGACGATTGAGGATTGAGGATTGAGGATTGAGGGTTGAGGATTGGGGACTGAGTGTTGAGGGTTGAGTGATGAGAATTGATGACTGTGGAAAGAGATTTGAAGATTGCAGATTGAGTATTGAGTATTGAAAACTGTGAATTTATGATATTCTGTTGAGGATTGAGGATTGAGGTTTGAGGATTGAGGTTTGAAAATTGAGGATTGAGGATTGAGGGTTGAGGATTGAGGATTGAGGATTGAAGTTTGAGGACTGGGGACGGAGTGTTGAGGGTTGAGTGATGAGAATTGATGTTTGTGGATAGAGATTTGAAGATTGCAGTTTGAGTATTGAGTATTGAAAACTGTGAATTGAGGATATTCTATTGAGGGTTGAGAATTGACAACTGATTGATGAGGACTGAGGGCTGAAGATTGAGGATTCAGGATTGAGGATTCAGAATTTAGGTTTGAGGACAGGGGATTGAGGATTGAAGATTGAGTATTGAGGATGGAAGATTGAGGATTTAGGATTGAGGATTGAGGATTGAGTATTGAAGATTGAGGATTGATGACTGAGGATTGAGGATTGAGGGTTGTGGATTGAGGATTGAGGATTGAAGATTGAGTATTGAGGATTGAAGATTGAAGATTGAGGATTGAGGGTTGAAGTTTGAGGAGTGAGTGTTGAGAGTTGAGTGATGAGGATTGGGTATTGAGGATTGAAGATTGAGGAATGAGGATTGAGGATTGAGGATTGAGGGTTGGGGACTGAGTGTTGAGGGTTGAGTGATGAGAATTGATGTTTGTGGGTAGAGATTTGAAGATTGCAGATTGAGTATTGAGCATTGAAAACTGTGAATTGAGGATATTCTATTGAGGATTGGGGATTGACAACTGATTGTTGAGTACTGAGGGCTGAAGATTGAGGATTCAGGATTGAGGATTAGGGATTGAGGTTTGAGGGCTGAGGATTGAGGATTGAGAATTGAGGATTGAGGATTGAGGATTGAGGATTGAGGATTGAAGATTGAGTATTGGGTTTTGAGGATTGAGCATTGAGTATTGAGGATTAAGTATTGAGGATTGAAAATTGAATATTGATGATTGAAGATTGAGTATTGAGGGTTGATGGTTGTGGATTGAGGACGAGGACTGACTGTTGTTTATTGATGTTTGAGGTCTGAGGATTGAGGATTGAGGATTGAGAATTGAGGATTGAGGATTGAGGATTAAAGGTAGAGGATTGGGCATAGAGGATTGAAGAATGAGGATTGAGGATTGAGGATTGAGGATTGAGGATTGAGGATTGAGGATTGAGGATTGAGGATTGAGGATTGAGGATTGAGTATTGAGGATTGAAGTTTGAGGATTGAGGATTGAGGACTGAGGATTGAGGATTGAGGATTGAGGATTGAAAATTGAGTATTGAGAATTGAAGGTTGAGGATTGAGGATTGAGGATTGAGCCTTGAGGATTGAAGATTGAGGATTGAGGATTGAGGCTTGCGGATTGAAGATTGAGAATTGGGGATTGAGGATTGACGATTGAGAATTCAGTATAGAGGTTTGAGAAATGAGGATTGAGGATTGAAGATTGGGTATTGAGGATTGAAGGTGGAGTATTGGGCATTGAAGATTGAGGATAGAGGATTGAGGATTGATGATTGACGATGAGGTCTGAGGGCTGAGGATTGAGGTTTGAGGACTGAGGACTGAGGACTGAGAATTGAGAATTGAGGATTGAGGACTGAGGATTGAAGATTGAGGATTGGGTATTGAGGATTGATTAATGAGGATTGAAGATTGAGGATTGAAGATTGTGTATTTATGATGGAAGATTGAGGATTGAGGATTGAGGGTTGAGGATTGAGGACTGATTGTTGAGGACTGAGGGATGAATATTGAGGATTCAGGACTGAGGACTCAAAATTGAGGTTTGAGGACAGAGGATTGAGGTTTGAAGGTTGAGTACTGGGCATTGAAGATTGAGGATAGAGGATTGAGGATTGAGGATTGATGATGAGGTCTGAGGGCTGAGGATTGTGGTTTGAGGACTGAGGACTGAGGATTGAGGACTGAGGTTTGAAGATTGAGGATTGGGTATTGACGATTGATTAATGAGGATTGAGGATGGAGGATTGAGGTTTGAAGATTGAGGATTGAGTATTGAGGATTGAAGATTGAGGATTGGGTATTGAGGATTGAGCATTGAGGATTGAATATTGAGGGTTGAGGATTCAGGACTGAGGATTGAGGATGAGGGCTGAGGGTTGAGGATTGAGGATTGAGCCTTGAGGATTGAAGATTGAGGATTGAGGTTGAAGATTGAGTATTGAGGATTGAAGATTGAGGATTGAGGATTGAGGATTGAGGATTGAGTGTTGAGGATTGAGGATTGAAGATTGAGTATTGAGGATTGAAGATTGAGGATTGAGGATTGAGGATTGAGGATTGAGGATTGAAGATTGAGGATTGGGGACTGAGTATTGAGGGTTGAGTGATGAGAATTGATGTTTGTGTATAGAGATCTGAAGATTGCATATTGAGTATTGAGCATTGAAACCTGTGAATTGAGGATATTCTATTGAGGATTGAGGATTGACAACTGATTGTTGAGGACTCAGGGCTGAAGATTGAGGATTCAGGATTGAGGATTCAGGATTGAGGTATGATGACTGAGGATTGAGGATTGAGGATTGAGGATTGAGGATTGAGGATTGAAGACTGAGGATTGGGTATTGAGGATTGAACGTAGAGGATTGAGGGTTAAGGATTGAGGATTGAGGATTGAGGATTGTGGATTGAAGATTGAATATTAATGATTGAAGATTGAGGATTGAGGATTGAGGGTTGTGGATTGAGGACGAGGACTGTGGGTTGAGTATTGATGTCTGAAGTCTGAGGATTGAGGATTGAGGATTGAGAATTGAGGATTGAGAATTGAGGATTGAAGATTGAGGATTCGGAATTGAGGATTGAAGAATGAGGATTGAGGATTGAGGACTGAGGATTGAGGATTGCAGATTGAGTATTGAGGATTGTAGATTGAGGATTGAGGATTGAGGATTGAAGATTGAGTATTGAGGATTGAGCATTGAGGATTGAGGATTGAAGATTGAGTATTGAGGGTTGAAGGTTAAGATTGAGGATTGAGGATTGAGGATTGAGGATTGAAGATTGATGATTGGGGACTGCGTATTGAGGGCTGAGTAATGAGAATTGATGTTTGTGTATAGAGGTCTGAAGTTTGCAGATTGAGTATTGAGTATTGAGTGCTGTGAATTGAGGACATTCTATTGAGGATTGAGGATTGACAACTGATTGCGTAGGACTCAGGGCTGAAGATTGAGGATTCATGATTGAAAGATTCAGGATTGAGGTTTGAGGACTGACGATTGAGGAGTGAGGATTGAGGATTGAGGATTGTGGATTGAAGACTGAGGATTGGGTATTGAGTATTGAAGATTGAGGATTGAGGATTGAGGATTGAGTATTGAGGATTGAGGAGTGAAGATTGAGGATTCGGTATTGAGGATTGAAGATTGAGGATTGAGGATTGAGGACTGAGGATTGAGGATTGCAGATTGAGTATTGAGGATTGTAGATTGAGGACTGAGGATTGAGGATTGAAGATTGAGGATTGAGTGTTGAGGATTGAGGATTGAGGATTGAGGATTGAAGATTGAAGATTGAGTATTGAGGATTGAGGATTGAGGATTGAGGATTGAAGATTGAGTATTGAGGATTGAATATTAAGATTGAGGGTTGAGGATTGAGGATTGAGGGTTGAAGATTGAGGATTGGGGACTGAGTATTGAAGGTTGGGTGATGAGAACTGATGTTTGTGGATAGAGATCTGAAGATTGCAGATTGAGTATTCAGTATTGAAAACTGTGAATTGAGGGCATTCTATTGAGGATTGAGGATTGACAACTGATTGTGTAGGACTCAGAGCTGAAGATTGAGGATTCATGATTGAGGATTCAGGATTGAGATTTGAGGACTGAGGATTGAGGATAGAGAATTCAGGATTGAGGATTGAGGATTGAAGACTGAGGATTGGGTATTGACGATTGAAGATTGAGGATTGAGGATTGAGGATTGAGTGTTGAGAATTGATGTTTGAGGATTGGGATTTGATTATTGAATATTGCGGATTGAGTATTGAACCATGAGAATTCAGGATATTCTATTGAGGATTGAGAACTGAGGATTGATGCTTGAGTATTGAGGATTGATGGTTGAGGGTTGTGCGTCGAATATTGAGGATTGAGGATTGAGCATTGAGGATTGAGGATTGAGGATTGAGCATTGAAGATTGAGTATTGATGATTGAAGATTGAGGATGGAGAATTGAGGGTTGAGGTTTGAGCACGAGGACTGACGGTTGAGGTTTGAGGATTGAGGATTGAGGATTGAGGATTGAGGACTGAGGATTGAGGATTGCGGATTGACCATTGAGGATTGAAAATTGAGGACTGGTGATTGAGGATTCAAGATTGAGGATTATGGATTGAGGATTGGGGATTGACTATCCAGGATTGGAGATTGATTATTGAGGATTGAAGATTGAGGATTGAGGATTGAGTATTGAGGATTGAGAACTGAGAATTTAGAATTGAGGATGAGGACTGAGGGTTGAGTATTGAGGTTTGAGGAACGAGGATTGAGGATTGAGGATTGAGGAGTGAGGATTCACGATTGAGAATTGAAGATTGAGGATTGATGACAGAGGATTGAGGATTGAGGATTGAAGATTGAGTATTGAGGATTGAAGATTGAGGTTTGAGTATTGAGGACCGAGAATTGAGCATTGAGGATTGAGGATTGACGATTGAGGATTGGGTATTGAGGATTGAAGAATGAGGATTGAGGATTGAGCATTGGGGATTGAGGATTGAAGATTGATGGTAGAGTATTCAGGACTGAGGATTGAGGATTGAAGATTGAGTATTCAGGATTCAGAATTGAGGTTTGAGGACTGAGGATTGAGGATTGAAGAATGAGTATTGATGATTGAGGATTGAGGATTGAGGATTGAGGATTGAGGATTGAGGTTTGAGGATGAGGTCTGATGGCTGAGGATTGAGGTTTGAGGACGGAGGACTGAGCATTGAGGGTTGAGGATTGAGGATGAGGGCTGAGGGTTGAGGATTGTGGTTTGAGGTCTGAGGACTGAGAATTGAGGATTGAGAATTGAGGGTTGAAGATTAAGATTGAGGATTGAGGATTGAGGATTGAGGATTGAAGATTGATGATTGGGGCTGCGTATTGAGGGCTGAGTAATGAGAATTGATGTTTGTGTATAGAGGTCTGAAGTTTGCAGATTGAGTATTGAGTATTGAGTGCTGTGAATTGAGGACATTCTATTGAGGATTGAGGATTGACAACTGATTGCGTAGGACTCAGGGCTGAAGATTGAGGATTCATGATTGAAAGATTCAGGATTGAGGTTTGAGGACTGACGATTGAGGAGTGAGGATTGAGGATTGAGGATTGTGGATTGAAGACTGAGGATTGGGTATTGAGTATTGAAGATTGAGGATTGAGGATTGAGGATTGAGTATTGAGGATTGAGGAGTGAAGATTGAGGATTCGGTATTGAGGATTGAAGATTGAGGATTGAGGATTGAGGACTGAGGATTGAGGATTGCAGATTGAGTATTGAGGATTGTAGATTGAGGACTGAGGATTGAGGATTGAAGATTGAGGATTGAGTGTTGAGGATTGAGGATTGAGGATTGAGGATTGAAGATTGAAGATTGAGTATTGAGGATTGAGGATTGAGGATTGAGGATTGAAGATTGAGTATTGAGGATTGAATATTAAGATTGAGGGTTGAGGATTGAGGATTGAGGGTTGAAGATTGAGGATTGGGGACTGAGTATTGAAGGTTGGGTGATGAGAACTGATGTTTGTGGATAGAGATCTGAAGATTGCAGATTGAGTATTCAGTATTGAAAACTGTGAATTGAGGGCATTCTATTGAGGATTGAGGATTGACAACTGATTGTGTAGGACTCAGAGCTGAAGATTGAGGATTCATGATTGAGGATTCAGGATTGAGATTTGAGGACTGAGGATTGAGGATAGAGAATTCAGGATTGAGGATTGAGGATTGAAGACTGAGGATTGGGTATTGACGATTGAAGATTGAGGATTGAGGATTGAGGATTGAGTGTTGAGAATTGATGTTTGAGGATTGGGATTTGATTATTGAATATTGCGGATTGAGTATTGAACCATGAGAATTCAGGATATTCTATTGAGGATTGAGAACTGAGGATTGATGCTTGAGTATTGAGGATTGATGGTTGAGGGTTGTGCGTCGAATATTGAGGATTGAGGATTGAGCATTGAGGATTGAGGATTGAGGATTGAGCATTGAAGATTGAGTATTGATGATTGAAGATTGAGGATGGAGAATTGAGGGTTGAGGTTTGAGCACGAGGACTGACGGTTGAGGTTTGAGGTTTGAGGATTGAGGATTGAGGATTGAGGACTGAGGATTGAGGATTGCGGATTGACCATTGAGGATTGAAAATTGAGGACTGGTGATTGAGGATTCAAGATTGAGGATTATGGATTGAGGATTGGGGATTGACTATCCAGGATTGGAGATTGATTATTGAGGATTGAAGATTGAGGATTGAGGATTGAGTATTGAGGATTGAGAACTGAGAATTTAGAATTGAGGATGAGGACTGAGGGTTGAGTATTGAGGTTTGAGGAACGAGGATTGAGGATTGAGGATTGAGGAGTGAGGATTCACGATTGAGAATTGAAGATTGAGGATTGATGACAGAGGATTGAGGATTGAGGATTGAAGATTGAGTATTGAGGATTGAAGATTGAGGTTTGAGTATTGAGGACCGAGAATTGAGCATTGAGGATTGAGGATTGACGATTGAGGATTGGGTATTGAGGATTGAAGAATGAGGATTGAGGATTGAGCATTGGGGATTGAGGATTGAAGATTGATGGTAGAGTATTCAGGACTGAGGATTGAGGATTGAAGATTGAGTATTCAGGATTCAGAATTGAGGTTTGAGGACTGAGGATTGAGGATTGAAGAATGAGTATTGATGATTGAGGATTGAGGATTGAGGATTGAGGATTGAGGATTGAGGTTTGAGGATGAGGTCTGATGGCTGAGGATTGAGGTTTGAGGACGGAGGACTGAGCATTGAGGGTTGAGGATTGAGGATGAGGGCTGAGGGTTGAGGATTGTGGTTTGAGGTCTGAGGACTGAGAATTGAGGATTGAGAATTGAGGATTGAGGACTGAGGATTGAAGATTGAGGATTGGGTATTCAGGATTGAAGAATGAGGATTGCGGATTGAGGATTGAGGATTCAGGATTGAAGATTGAGTATTGAGGATTGAAGTTTGACGATTGAGGATTGAGGATAGAGGATTGAGGATTGAGGATTGAAGATTGACTATTGAGGTTTGAAAATTGAGGATTGAGGATTGAGGGTTGAGTATTGAGGATTGAGGAATGAAGATTGAGAATTGGGGACGGAGTGTTGAGGGTTGAGTGATGAGAATTGATGTTTGTGAATAGAGATTTGAAGATTGCAGATTGAGTATTGAGTATTGAAAACTGTGAATTTATGATATTCTATTGAGGATTGAGGATTGAGGATTGAGGATTGAGGATTGAAGATTGAGTATTGGGTATTGAGGATTGAAGAATGAGGATTGAGGATTGAGGATTGAGGATTGAAGATTGAGTATTGAGGATGGAAGATTGACGATTGAGGATTGAGGATTGAGGATTGAGGGTTGAGGATTGAGGATTGAGGAATGAAGATTGAGCACTGAGGATTGAAGATTGAGGGTTGAGGATTGAGGAATGAGGATTGAGGATTGTAAGATTGAGTATTGAGGATGGAAGATTGACGATTGAGGATTGAGGATTGAGGATTGAGGGTTGAGGATTGGGGACTGAGTGTTGAGGGTTGAGTGATGAGAATTGATGACTGTGGAAAGAGATTTGAAGATTGCAGATTGAGTATTGAGTATTGAAAACTGTGAATTTATGATATTCTGTTGAGGATTGAGGATTGAGGATTGAGGATTGAGGTTTGAAAATTGAGGATTGAGGATTGAGGGTTGAGGATTGAGGATTGAGGATTGAAGTTTGAGGACTGGGGACGGAGTGTTGAGGGTTGAGTGATGAGAATTGATGTTTGTGGATAGAGATTTGAAGATTGCAGTTTGAGTATTGAGTATTGAAAACTGTGAATTGAGGATATTCTATTGAGGGTTGAGAATTGACAACTGATTGATGAGGACTGAGGGCTGAAGATTGAGGATTCAGGATTGAGGATTCAGAATTTAGGTTTGAGGACAGGGGATTGAGGATTGAAGATTGAGTATTGAGGATGGAAGATTGAGGATTTAGGATTGAGGATTGAGGATTGAGTATTGAAGATTGAGGATTGATGACTGAGGATTGAGGATTGAGGGTTGTGGATTGAGGATTGAGGATTGAAGATTGAGTATTGAGGATTGAAGATTGAAGATTGAGGATTGAGGGTTGAAGTTTGAGGAGTGAGTGTTGAGAGTTGAGTGATGAGGATTGGGTATTGAGGATTGAAGATTGAGGAATGAGGATTGAGGATTGAGGATTGAGGGTTGGGGACTGAGTGTTGAGGGTTGAGTGATGAGAATTGATGTTTGTGGGTAGAGATTTGAAGATTGCAGATTGAGTATTGAGCATTGAAAACTGTGAATTGAGGATATTCTATTGAGGATTGGGGATTGACAACTGATTGTTGAGTACTGAGGGCTGAAGATTGAGGATTCAGGATTGAGGATTAGGGATTGAGGTTTGAGGGCTGAGGATTGAGGATTGAGAATTGAGGATTGAGGATTGAGGATTGAGGATTGAGGATTGAAGATTGAGTATTGGGTTTTGAGGATTGAGCATTGAGTATTGAGGATTAAGGATTGAGGATTGAAAATTGAATATTGATGATTGAAGATTGAGTATTGAGGGTTGAGGGTTGTGGATTGAGGATGAGGACTGACTGTTGTTTATTGATGTTTGAGGTCTGAGGATTGAGGATTGAGGATTGAGAATTGAGGATTGAGGATTGAGGATTAAAGGTAGAGGATTGGGCATAGAGGATTGAAGAATGAGTATTGAGGATTGAGGATTGAGGATTGAGGATTGAGGATTGAGGATTGAGGATTGAGGATTGAGGATTGAGTATTGAGGATTGAAGTTTGAGGATTGAGGATTGAGGACTGAGGATTGAGGATTGAGGATTGAGGATTGAAAATTGAGTATTGAGAATTGAAGGTTGAGGATTGAGGATTGAGGATTAAGCCTTGAGGATTGAAGATTGAGGATTGAGGATTGAGGCTTGCGGATTGAAGATTGAGAATTGGGGATTGAGGATTGACGATTGAGAATTCAGTATAGAGGTTTGAGAAATGAGGATTGAGGATTGAAGATTGGGTATTGAGGATTGAAGGTTGAGTATTGGGCATTGAAGATTGAGGATAGAGGATTGAGGATTGAGGATTGACGATGAAGTCTGAGGGCTGAGGATTGAGGTTTGAGGACTGAGGACTGAGGCCTGAGGATTGAGAATTGAGGATTGAGGACTGAGGATTGAAGATTGAGGATTGGGTATTCAGGATTGATTAATGAGGATTGAGGATTGAGGATTGAGTATTGAGGAATGAAGATTGAGTATTGAGGATTGAAGATTGACGATTGAGGTTTGTGGATTGAGGATTGAGGATTGAGGATTGAGGATTGAGGATTGAGTATTGAGGATTGAAGATCCAGGATTGAGGATTGAGGATTGAGGATTGAGCATTGAAGATTGAGGATTGGGGACTTAGTATTGAGGGTTGAGTGATGAGAATTGATGTTTGTGGATAGAGATTTGTAGATTGCAGATTGAGTATTGAGTATTGAAAACTGTGAATTGAGGATATTCTATTGAGGATTGAGGATTGACAACTGATTGTTCAAGACTCAGTGCTGAAGATTGAGGATTCAGGATTGAGGATTCAGGATTGTGGTTTGAGGACTGAGGATTGAGGATTGAGGATTGAGGATTGAGTATTGAGGATTGAAGATTGAGGATTGGGTATTGAGGATTGAGTATTGGCGATTGAATATTGAGGGTTGAGGATTGAGTACTGAGGATTGAGGATGAGTGCTGAGGGTTGAGGATTGAGGATTGAGCCTTGAGGATTGAAGATTGAGGATTGGGGATTGAGGATTGACGATTGAAGAATGGGGATTGAGTATTGAAAAGTGTGAATCCAGGATATTCTATTGAGGATTGAGGATTGACAATTGATTGTTGAGGACTGAGGGCTGAAGAATGAAGATTCAGGATTGAGGATTTGGGATAGAGGTTTGAGGACTGAGAATTGAGGGTTGAGTATTGAGGATTGAGGATTGACGATTGAGGAATGAGGATTGAGGATGGAGGATTGAAGAGAGAGGACTGAGTGTTGAGGATTGAGTGTTGAGGATTGATGTTTGAGGATTAAGATTTGATTATTGAATAATGTGGATTGAGGGATGAACCATGAGAATTCAGGATATTCTATTGAGTATTTATAATTGAGGATTGATGGTTGAGTATTGAGAATTGATGGTTGAGGGTTGTGTGTTGAAAATTGAGGATTGAGGATTGAGGATTGAGGATTGAAGATTGAGGATTGAAGATTGTGTATTTATGATGGAAGATTGAGGATTGAGGATTGAGGGTTGAGGATTGAGGACTGATTGTTGAGGACTGAGGGATGAATATTGAGGATTCAGGACTGAGGACTCAAAATTGAGGTTTGAGGACAGAGGATTGAGGATTGAAGGTTGAGTACTGGGCATTGAAGATTGAGGATAGAGGATTGAGGATTGAGGATTGATGATGAGGTCTGAGGGCTGAGGATTGTGGTTTGAGGACTGAGGACTGAGGATTGAGGACTGAGGATTGAAGATTGAGGATTGGGTATTGAGGATTGATTAATGAGGATTGAGGATTGAGGATTGAGGTTTGAGGATTGAGGATTGAGTATTGAGGATTGAAGATTGAGGATTGGGTATTGAGGATTGAGCATTGAGGATTGAATATTGAGGGTTGAGGATTCAGGATTGAGGATTGAGGATGAGGGCTGAGGGCTGAGGGTTGAGGATTGAGGATTGAGCCTTGAGGATTGAAGATTGAGGATTGAGGTTGAAGATTGAGTATTGAGGATTGAAGATTGAGGATTGAGGATTGAGGATTGAGGATTGAGTGTTGAGTATTGAGGATTGAAGATTGAGTATTGAGGATTGAAGATTGAGGATTGAGGATTGAGGATTGAGGATTGAGGATTGAAGATTGAGGATTGGGGACTGAGTATTGAGGGTTGAGTGATGAGAATTGATGTTTGTGTATAGAGATCTGAAGATTGCATATTGAGTATTGAGTATTGAAACCTGTGAATTGAGGATATTCTATTGAGGATTGAGGATTGACAACTGATTGTTGAGGACTCAGGGCTGAAGATTGAGGATTCAGAATTGAGGATTCAGGATTGAGGTATGATGACTGAGGATTGAGGATTGAGGATTGAGGATTGAGGATTGAGGATTGAAGACTGAATATTAATGATTGAAGATTGAGGATTGAGGATTGAGGGTTGTGGATTGAGGACGAGGACTGTGGGTTGAGTATTGATGTCTGAAGTCTGAGGATTGAGGATTGAGGATTGAGAATTGAGGATTGAGAATTGAGGATTGAAGATTGAGGATTCGGAATTGAGGATTGAAGAATGAGGATTGAGGATTGAGGACTGAGGATTGAGGATTGCATATTGAGTATTGAGGATTGTAGATTGAGGATTGAGGATTGAGGATTGAAGATTGAGTATTGAGGATTGAGCATTGAGGATTGAGGATTGAAGATTGAGTATTGAGGATTGAAGATTAAGATTGAGGATTGAGGATTGAGGATTGAGGATTGAAGATTGAGGATTGGGGACTACGTATTGAGGGCTGAGTAATGAGAATTGATGTTTGTGGATAGAGGTCTGAAGTTTGCAGATTGAGTATTGAGTATTGAGTGCTGTGAATTGAGGACATTCTATTGAGGATTGAGGATTGACAACTGATTGCGTAGGACTCAGGGCTGAAGATTGAGGATTCATGATTGAAAGATTCAGGATTCAGGTTTGAGGACTGAGGATTGAGGAGTGAGGATTGTGGATTGAGGATTGTGGATTGAAGACTGAGGATTGGGTATTGAGTATTGAAGATTGAGGATTGAGGATTGAGGATTGAGGATTGAGGATTGAGCATTGAGGATTGAAAATTGAGGATTGAGGATTGAGGGTTGAGTATTGAGGATTGAGGAATGAAGATTGAGAATTGGGGACGGAGTGTTGAGGGTTGAGTGATGAGAATTCATGTTTGTGAATAGAGATTTGAAGATTGCAGATTGAGTATTGAGTATTGAAAACTGTGAATCGATGATATTCTATTGAGGATTGAGGATTGAGAATTGAGGATTGAGGATTGAGGATTGAAGATTGAGGATTGGGTATTGAGGATTGAAGAATGAGTATTGAGGATTGAGGATTGAGGATTCAGGATTGAAGATTGAGTATTGAGGATTGAAGACTGACGATTGAGGGTTGAGAATTGAGGATTGAGGATTGAGGATTGAAGATTGATTATTGAGGATTGAAAATTGAGGATTGAGGATTGAGTGTTGAGGATTGAGGATTGAGGATTGAAGATTGAGGATTGGGGACTGAGTGTTGAGTGTTGAGTGATGAGAATTGATGACTGTGGAAAGAGATTTGAAGATTGCAGATTGAGTATTGAGTATTGAAAACTGTGAATTTATGATATTCTATTGAGGATTGAGGATTGAGGATTGAGGATTGAGGATTGAAGATTGAGTATTGGGTATTGAGGATTGAAGAATGAGGATTGAGGATTGAGGATTGAGGATTGAAGATTGAGTATTGAGGATGGAAGATTGAGGATTTAGGATTGAGGATTGAGGATTGAGTATTGAAGATTGAGGATTGATGACTGAGGATTGAGGATTGAGGGTTGTGGATTGAGGATTGAGGATTGAAGATTGAGTATTGAGGATTGAAGATTGAAGATTGAGTATTGAGGATTGAGGATTGAGGATTGAGGATTGAAGATTGAGTATTGAGGATTGAATATTAAGATTGAGGGTTGAGGATTGAGGATTGAGGGTTGAAGATTGAGGATTGGGGACTGAGTATTGAAGGTTGAGTGATGAGAACTGATGTTTGTGGATAGAGATCTGAAGATTGCAGATTGAGTATTCAGTATTGAAAACTGTGAATTGAGGGCATTCTATTGAGGATTGAGGGTTGACAACTGATTGTGTAGGACTCAGAGCTGAAGATTGAGGATTCATGATTGATGATTCAGGATTGAGGTTTGAGGACTGGGGATTGAGGATTGAGGATTGAGGATTGAGGATTGAAGATTGAGTATTGAGGATTGAAGATTGAGTATTGAGGATTGAGGATTGAGGATTGAGTGTTGAGGATTGAGGATTGAAGATTGAGTATTGAGGATTGAAGATTGAGGATTGAGGATTGAGGATTGAGGATTGAGGATTGAAGATTGAGGATTGGGGACTGAGTATTGAGGGTTGAGTGATGAGAATTGATGTTTGTGTATAGAGATCTGAAGATTGCAGATTGAGTATTGAGTATTGAAACCTGTGAATTGAGGATATTCTATTGAGGATTGAGGATTGACAACTGATTGTTGAGAACTCAGGGCTGAAGATTGATGATTCAGGATTGAGGATTCAGGATTGAGGTATGATGACTGAGGATTGAGGATTGAGGATTGAGGATTGAGGATTGAGGATTGAAGACTGAGGATTGGGTATTGAGGATTGAACGTAGAGGATTGAGGGTTGAGGATTAAGGATTGAGGATTGAGGATTGTGGTTTGAAAATTGAATATTAATGATTGAAGATTGAGGATTGAGGATTGAGGGTTGTGGATTGAGGACGAGGACTGTGGGTTGAGTATTGATGTCTGAAGTCTGAGGATTGAGGATTGAGGATTGAGAATTGAGGATTGAGGATTGAGGATTGAAGATTGAGGATTCGGTATTGAGGATTGAAGAATGAGGATTGAGGATTGAGGACTGAGGATTGAGGATTGAGAATTGAGGATTGAGGACTGAGGATTGAAGATTGAGGATTGGGTATTCAGGATTGAAGAATGAGGATTGAGGATTGAGGATTGAGGATTCAGGATTGAAGATTGAGTATTGAGGATTGAAGTCTGACGATTGAGGATTGAGGATAGAGGATTGAGGATTGAGGATTGAAGATTGACTATTGAGGTTTGAAAATTGAGGATTGAGGATTGAGGGTTGAGTATTGAGGATTGAGGAATGAAGATTGAGAATTGGGGACGGAGTGTTGAGGGTTGAGTGATGAGAATTGATGTTTGTGAATAGAGATTTGAAGATTGCAGATTGAGTATTGAGTATTGAAAACTGTGAATCGATGATATTCTATTGAGGATAGAGGATTGAGGATTGATGATTGAGGATGAGGGCTGAGGGTTGAGGATTGAGGTTTGAGGACTGAGGACTGAGGAATGAGGATTGAGAATTGAGGATTGAGGATTGAGGATTGAAGATTGAGGATTGGGTATTGAGGATTGAAGAATGAGTATTGAGGATTGAGGATTGAGGATTCAGGATTGAAGATTGAGTATTGAGGACTGAAGACTGACGATTGAGGGTTGAGAATTGAGGATTGAGGATTGAGGATTGAAGATTGATTATTGAGGATTGAAAATTGAGGATTGAGGATTGAGTGTTGAGGATTGAGGATTGAGGATTGAAGGTTGAGGATTGGGTACTGAGCGTTGAGGGTTGAGTGATGAGAATTGATGACTGTGGAAAGAGATTTGAAGATTGCAGATTGAGTATTGAGTATTGAAAACTGTGAATTTATGATATTCTATTGAGGATTGAGGATTGATAACTGATTGTTGGACTGAGGGCTGAAGACTGAGGTCTCAGGATTGAGGATTCAGGATTGAGGTTTGAGGACTGAGGATTGATGATTGAGGATTGTGGATTGAGGATAGAGAATTGAAGATTGAGGTTTGAGGATTGAGGGTTGTGGATTGAGGACGAGGACTGAGGGTTGAGTATTGATGTTTGAGGTCTGAGGATTGAGGATTGATGATTGAGAATTGAGGATTGAGGATTGAGGATTGTAGATTGAGGATTGGGTATTGATGATTTAAGAATGAGGATTGAGGATTGAGGATTGAGGGTTGAGGATTGAAGATTGAGTATTGAGGATTGAAGTTTGAGGATTGAGGATTGAGCATTCAAGATTGAGGATTTGGCACTGAGGGTTGAAGATTGAGGATTGACTATTGAGGATTGAGGATTGAGGATTGAAGATTGAGGATTGGGTATTGAGGATTGAAGAATGAGGATTGAGGATTGAGGATTGAGGATTGAGGATTGAAGATTGAGTATTGAGGATGGAAGATTGACGATTGAGGATTGAGGATTGAGGATTGAGGGTTGAGGATTGAGGATTGAGGATTGAAGGTTGAGGATTGAGGATTGAGCATTGAAGATTGAGTATTGAGGATTGAAGATTGAGGATTGAGTGTTGAGGATTGAGGATTGAGGATTGAGGATTGAAGATTGAGTATTGAGGATTGCAGATTAAGATTGAGGATTCAGGATTGAGGATTGACGATTGAAGATTGATGATTGTGGACTGAGTATTGAGGGTTGAGTGATGAGAATTGATGTTCGTGTATAGAGATCTGAAGATTGCAGATTGAGTATTGAGTATTGAAAACTGTGAATTGAGGACGTTCTACTGAGGATTGAGGATTGACAACTGATTGTTGAGGACTCAGGGCTGAGGATTGAGGATTCAGGATTGAGGATTCAGGATTGAGGTTTGAGGACTGAGGATGGAGGATTGAGGATTGAGGATTGAGGATTGAGGATTGAGGATTGAGGATTGAAGACTGAGGATTGGGTATTGAGCATTGGACTTTGAGGATTGAGGGTTGAGTATTGAGGATTGAGGATTGGGGATTGTGGATTGAAGATTGAATATTAATGATTGAAGATTGAGGATTGAGGATTGAGGGTTGTGGATTGAGGACGAGGACTGAGGGTTGAGTATTGATGTTTGAAGTCTGAGGATTGAGGACTGAGGATTGAGAATTGAGGATTGAGGATTGAGGATTGAAGATTGAGGATTCGGTATTGAGGATTGAAGAATGAGGATTGAGGATTGAGGACTGAGGATTGAGGATTGCAGATTGAGTATTGAGGATTGTAGATTGAGGATTGAGGATTGAGGATTGAGGATTGAAGATTGAGGATTGAGGATTGAGGATTGAGGATTGAGGATTGCAGATTGAGTATTGAGGATTGAAGATTGAGTATTGAGGATTGAGGATTGAAGATTGAAGATTGAATATTGATGATTGAAGATTGAATGATCGATGATTGAGGGTTGTGGATTGAAGACTGAGGATTGGGTATTGAGTGTTGAAGATTGAGGATTGAGGAATGAGGATTGAGGATTGAAGATTGAGGATTGGAGATTGAGGATTGCGTATTGAGGATAGAACATTGAGGATTGAGGATTGAGTATTGAGGATTGGGGATTGAGGATTGAAGATTGAATATTGATGATTGAAGATTGAATGATCGATGATTGAGGGTTGTGGATTGAGGTCGAGGACTGAGGTTTGAGTATTGATGTTTGAAGTCTGAGGATTCAGGATTGAGGCTTGAGAATTCAGGATTGAGGATTGAGGATTGAGGATTGAGGATTGAGGACTGAAGATTGAATATTGATGATTGAAGATTGAGGATTAAGGATTGATGGTTGTGGATTCAGGACGAGGACTGAGGGTTGAGTATTGCTGTTTGAGGTCTGAGGATTGAGGATTGAGTATTGAGGATTGAAGACTGACGATTGAGGATAGAGGATTGAGGATTGAGGATTGAGTATTGAGGATTGAAGATTGAGGATTGAGGATTGAGGATTGAAGATTGAGGACTGAGTGTTGATGGTTGTGTGATGAGAATTGATGTTTGTGGATTGAGATTTGAAGATTGAAGAATGGGGATTGTGTATTGAAAACTGTGAATTGAGGATGTTCTATTGAGGATTGTGGATTGACAATTGATTTTTGAGGACTGAGGGCTGAATATTGAGGATTGAGGATTGAGGATTCGAGATTGAGGTTTGAGGACTGAGGATTGAGGGTTGAGGATTGAGGATTGAGGATTGACGTTTGAGGATTGAGGGTTGAGGATGGAGGATTGAAGAGACAGGACTGAGTGTTGAGGATTGAGTTTTGAGAATTGATGTTTGAGGATTGAGATTTGATTATTGAATATTGTGGATTGAGTATTGGACCATGAGAATTCAGGATATTCTATTGAGTATTGAGAACTGAGGATTGATGATTGAGGATTAAAGGTAGAGGATTGGGCATAGAGGATTGAAGAATGAGGATTGAGGACTGATGGTTGAGTGTTGTGCGTTGAATATTGAGGATTGATGATTGAGGATTGAGGATTGAGGATTGAGCTTTGAAGATTGAGTATTGATGATTGAAGATTGAGGATTGAGGATTGAGGATTGATGACGAGGACTGACGGTTGAGGATTGAGGTTTGAGGATTGTGGATGGAGGATTGAGAATGAGGGCTGTGGGTTGAGGATTGAGGTTTGAGTATAGAATCCTGAGAATTCAGGCTATTCTATTGAGTATTGAGAATTGAGGATTGATGGTTGAGTATTGAGGATTGAGGATTGAGGATTGAGGATTGAGTATTGAAGATTGAGGATTGATGATTGAGGATTGATGATTGGGGATTGAGGATTCAGGATTGAGGATTGAAGATTGAGTATTGAGGATTGAAGATTGAGGATTGAGGATTGAGTATTGAGGATTGAGTATTGAGGATAGAATACTGAGGATTGGGAACTGAGTATTGAAGATTGAGGATTGAGGATTGGGGATTGAGGATTGAGCATTGAGGATTGAAAATTGAGGATTGAGGATTGAAGATTGAGTATTGAGGATTGAGGAGTGAAGATTGAGGATTCGGTATTGAGGATTGAAGATTGAGGATTGAGGATTGAGGACTGAGGATTGAGGATTGCAGATTGAGTATTGAGGATTGTAGATTGAGGACTGAGGATTGAGGATTGAAGATTGAGGATTGAGTGTTGAGGATTGAGGATTGAGGATTGAGGATTGAAGATTGAAGATTGAGCATTGAGGATTGAGGATTGAGGATTGAGGATTGAAGATTGAGTATTGAGGATTGAATATTAAGATTGAGGGTTGAGGATTGAGGATTGAGGGTTGAAGGTTGAGGATTGGGGACTGAGTATTGAAGGTTGAGTGATGAGAACTGATGTTTGTGGATAGAGATCTGAAGATTGCAGATTGAGTATTCAGTATTGAAAACTGTGAATTGAGGGCATTCTATTGAGGATTGAGGATTGACAACTGATTGTGTAGGACTCAGAGCTGAAGATTGAGGATTCATGATTGAAAGATGCAGGATTGAGGTTTGAGGACTGAGGATTGAGGAGTGAGGATTGAGGATTGAGGATTGAGGATTGATGATTGAGAATTGAGGATTGAGGATTGAGGATTGAAGATTGAGGATTGGGTATTGATGATTTAAGAATGAGGATTGAGGATTGAGGATTGAGGGTTGAGGATTGAAGATTGAGTATTGAGGATTGAAGTTTGAGGATTGAGGATTGAGTATTCAAGATTGAGGATTTGGCACTGAGGGTTGAAGATTGAGGATTGACTATTGAGGATTGAGGATTGAGGATTGAGGATTGAGGATTGAAGATTGAGGATTGGGTATTGAGGATTGAAGAATGAGGATTGAGGATTGAGGATTGAGGATTGAGGATTGAAGATTGAGTATTGAGGATGGAAGATTGACGATTGAGGATTGAGGATTGAGGATTGAGGGTTGAGGATTGAGGATTGTAGATTGAGGTTTGAGGATTGAGGATAGAGGATTGAGGATTGAGGATTGAAGATTGACTATTGAGGTTTGAAAATTGAGGATTGAGGATTGAGTGTTGAGGATTGAGGATTGAGGATTGAAGATTGAGGATTTGGGACTGAGTGTTGAGGGTTGAGTGATGAGAATTGATGACTGTGGATAGAGATTTGAAGATTGCAGATTGAGTATTGAGTATTGAAAACTGTGAATTGATGATATTCTATTGAGGTTTGAGGATTGAGGATTGAGGATTGAAGATTGAGTATTGAGGATGGGAGATTGACGATTGAGGATTGAGGATTGAGGATTGACGGTTGAGGATTGAGGATTGAGGAATGAAGATTGAGTACTGAGGATTGAAGATTGAGTGTTGAGGATTGAGGAATGAGGATTGAGGATTGTAGGATTGTAGGATTGAGTATTGAGGATGGAAGATTGACGATTGAGGATTGAGGGTTGAGGATTGAGGGTTGAGGATTGAGGATTGAGTATTGAAGGTTGAGTATTGAGGATTGAAGATTGAGGATTGAGTGTTGAGGATTGAGGATTGTGGATTGAGGATTGAAGATTGAGTATTGAGGATTGAAGATTAAGGTTGAGGATTGAGGATTGAGGATTGACGATTGAAGGTTGATGATTGTGGACTGAGTATTGAGGGTTGAGTGATGAGAATTAATGTTTGTGTATAGAGATCTGAAGATTGCAGATTGAGTACTGAGTATTGAAAACTGTGAATTGAGGACGTTCTATTGAGGATTGAGGATTGACAACTGATTGTTGAGGACTCAGGGCTGAGGATTGAGGATTCAGGATTGAGGATTCAGGATTGAGGTTTGAGGACTGAGGATGGAGGACTGAGGATTGAGGATTGAGGATTGAGGATTGAGGATTGTGGATTGAAGACTGAGGATTGGGTATTGAGCATTGGACTTTGAGGATTGAGGGTTGAGTATTGAGGATTGAGGATTGGGGATTGTAGATTGAAGATTGAATATTAATGATTGAAGATTGAGGATTGAGGATTGAGGGTTGTGGATTGAGGACGAGGACTGAGGGTTGAGTATTGATGTTCGAAGTCTGAGGATTGAGGACTGAGGATTGAGAATTGAGGATTGAGGATTGTGATTGAAGATTGAGGATTCGGTATTGAGGATTGAAGAATGAGGATTGAGGATTGAGGACTGAGGATTGAGGATTGCAGATTGAGTATTGAGGATTGTAGATTGAGGATTGAGGATTGAGGATTGAGGATTGAAGATTGAGGATTGAGGATTGAGGATTGAGGATTGAGGATTGAAGATTGAGTATTGAGGATTGAAGATTGAGTATTGAGGATTGAGAATTGAAGATTGAAGATTGAATATTGATGATTGAAGATTGAATGATCGATGATTGAGGGTTGTGGATTGAAGACTGAGGATTGGGTATTGAGTGTTGAAGATTGAGGATTGAGGAATGAGGATTGAGGATTGAAGATTGAGGATTGGATATTGAGGATTGCGTATTGAGGATAGAACATTGAGGATTGAGGATTGAGTATTGAGGATTGGGGATTGAGGATTGAAGATTGAATATTGATGATTGAAGATTGAATGATCGATGATTGAGGGTTGTGGATTGAGGTCGAGGACTGAGGTTTGAGTATTGATGTTTGAAGTCTGAGGATTCAGGATTGAGGATTGAGAATTCAGGATTGAGGATTGAGGATTGAGGATTGAGGATTGAGGACTGAAGATTGAATATTGATGATTGAAGATTGAGGATTAAGGATTGATGGTTGTGGATTCAGGACGAGGACTGAGGGTTGAGTATTGCTGTTTGAGGTCTGAGGATTAAGGATTGAGGATTGAGAGTTCAGGATTGAGGATTGCGAATTGAAGATTGAGGATTGGGTATTGAGGATTGAAGAATGAGGATTGAGGATTGAGGATTGAGGATTGAGGAGTGAAGACTGAGTGTTGAGGGTTGAGTGCTGAGAATTGACGTTTGTGGATAGAGATTTGAAGATTGCAGATTGAGTATTGAGTATTGAAAACTGTGAATTGATGATATTCTATTGAGGATTGAGGATAGACAACTGATTGCTGAGGACTGAGGGCTGAAGGTTGAGGATTCAGGATTGAGGATTCAGGAGTGTAGTTTGAGGACTGAGGATTGAGGATTGAGGATTGAGGATTGAGAATTGAAGATTGCGGATTGAGTATTGAGTGTTGTGGATTGAGGACAAGGACTGAGGGTTGAGTATTGATGTTTGAGGTCTGAGGATTGAGGATTGAGGATTGAGAATTGAGGATTGAGGATTGAGGATTGAAGATTGAGGATTGGGTATTGAAGATTGAAGAATGAGTATTGAGGATTGAGGATTGAGAACGAGTACTGACGGTAGAGGATTGAGGTTTGAGGATTGTGGATTGAGGATTGAGAATGAGGGCCGAGGATTGAGGACTGAGGTTTGCCTATAGCATCCTGAGAATTCAGGCTATTCTGTTGAGTATTGAGAATTGAGGTTTGATGGTTGAGTATTGAGGATCGAGGATTGAGGATTGAGGATTGAGTATAGAAGATTGAGGATTGATGATTGAAGATTGATGATTGAGGATTGAGGATTCAGGATTGAGGATTAAAGATTGAGTGTCGAGGATTGAAGATTGAGGATTGAGGAATGAGTATTGAGGATTGAGTATTGAGGATAGAAGATTGAGGATTGGGGACTGAGGATTGAAGGTTGAGGATTGAGAATTGAGGATTGAGGATTGAGGATTGAGGGTTGAGGATTGAAGATTCAGTATTGAGGATTGAAGATTGACAATTGAGGATTGAGGATTGAACATTGAGGACTGAGTGTTGAGGGTTGAGTGATGAGAATTGATGTTTGTGGATAGAGGTTTGAAGAATGCAGATTGAGCATTGAGTATTGAAAACTGTGAATTGAGGATATTCTATTGAGGATTGAGGGTTGACTACTGGTTGTTGTGGACTGAGGGCTGAAGATTGAGGACTCAGGATTGAGGATTCATAATTGAGGTTTGAGGACTGAGGATTGAGTATTGAGGATTGAAGATTGAGGATTGCGGATTGTCGATTGAGGATTGAGGATGAGGGCTGAGGGATGAGGACTGAGGTTTGAGGACTGCGGACTGAGGATTGAGGATTGAGAATTGAGGATTGAAGATTGAGGATTGAAGATTGAGGATTGGGTATTAAGGATTGATGAATGAGGATTGAGGATTGAGGATTGATTATTGAGCATTAAAGCTTGAGTATTGAGGATTGAAGACTGACGATTGAGGATAGAGGATTGAGGATTGAGGATTGAGTATTGAGGATTGAAGATTGAGGATTGAGGATTGAGGAGTGAGGATTCACGATTGAGAATTGAAGATTGAGGATTGATGACAGAGGATTGAGGATTGAGGATTGAAGATTGAGTATTGAGGATTGAAGATTGAGGTTTGAGGATTGAGGACCGAGAATTGAGCATTGAGGATTGAGGATTGAGGATGGAAGATTAACGATTGAGGATTGAGGATTGAGGATTGAGGGTTGAGGATTGAGGATTGAGGAATGAAGATTGAGTATTGAGGATTGAAGGTTGAGGGTTGAGGATTGAGGAATGAAGATTGAGTATTGAGGATTGAAGATTGAGTGTTGAGGACTGAAGATTAAGATTGAGGATTGAGGATTGAGGATTGAGGATTCAAGATTGACGATCGGGGACTGAGTATTGACGGTTGAGTGATGAGAACTGATGTTTGTGGATAGAGATCTGAAGATTGCAGATTGAGTATTCAGTATTGAAAACTGTGAATTGAGGGCATTCTATTGAGGATTGAGGATTGACAACTGATTGTGTAGGACTCAGAGCTGAAGATTGAGGATTCATGATTGATGATTCAGGATTGAGGTTTGAGGACTGGGGATTGAGGATTGAGGATTGAGGATTGAGGATTGAAGATTGAGTATTGAGGATTGAAGATTGAGGATTGACGATTGAGGATTGACGATTGAGTGTTGAGGATTGAGGATTGAAGATTGAGTATTGAGGATTGAAGATTGAGGATTGAGGATAGAGGATTGAGGATTGAGGATTGAAGATTGAGGATTGGGGACTGAGTATTGAGGGTTGAGTGACGAGAATTGGTGATTGTGAATGGAGATCTGAAGATTGCAGATTGAGTATTGAGTATTGAAAACTGTGAATTGAGGCCATTCTATTGTGGATTGAGGATTGACAACTGATTGTGTAGGACTAAGGGCTGAAGATTGAGGATTCATGATTGTGGATTCAGGATTGAGATTTGAGGACCGAGGATTGAGGATTGAGAATTCAGGATTGAGGATTGAGGATTGAAGACTGAGGATTGGGTATTGACGATTGAAGATTGAGGATTGAGGATTGAGGATTGAGTGTTGAGAATTGATGTTTGAGGATTGGGATTTGATTATTGAATATTGCGGATTGAGTATTGAACCATGAGAATTCAGGATATTCTATTGAGGATTGAGAACTGAGGATTGATGGTTGAGTATTGAGGATTGATGGTTGAGGGTTGTGCGTCGAATATTGAGGATTGAGGATTCAGGATTGAGGATTGAGGATTGAGGATTGAAGATTGAGTATTGATAATTGAAGATTGAGGATGGAGGATTGAGGGTTGAGGATTGAGGATTGAGGATTGAAGATTGAGGATTGAGGTTTGAGGATTGAGGATTGGGGATTGAGGTCTGAGGATTGAGGATTGCGGATTGACCATTGAGGATTGAAGATTGAGGACTGGTGATTGAGGATTCAAGATTGAAGATTAAGGATTGAGGATTGGGGATTGACTATCCAGGATTGGAGATTGATTATTGAGGATTGAAGATTGAGGATTGAGGATTGAGTATTGAGGATTGAGAATTGAGAATTTAGAATTGAGGATGAGGACTGAGGGTTGAGTATTGAGGTTTGAGGAACGAGGATTGAGGATTCAGGATTGAGGAGTGAGGATCCACGATTGAGAATTGAAGATTGAGGATTGATGACAGAGGATTGAGGACTGAGGATTGAGGATTGAAGATTGAGTATTGATGATTGAAGATTGAGGATTGAGGATTGAGGATTGAGGTTTGAGGATGAGGTCTGATGGCTGAGGATTGAGGTTTGAGGACGGAGGACTGAGGATTGAGGGTTGAGGATTGAGGATGAGGGCTGAGGGTTGAGGATTGTGGTTTGAGGTCTGAGGACTGAGAATTGAGGATTGAGAATTGAGGATTGAGGACTGAGGATTGAAGATTGAGGATTGGGTATTCAGGATTGAAGAATGAGGATTGAGGATTGAGGATTGAGGATTCAGGATTGAAGATTGAGTATTGAGGACTGAAGTCTGACGATTGTGGATTGAGGATAGAGGATTGAGGATTGAGGATTGAAGATTGACTATTGAGGTTTGAAAATTGAGGATTGAGGATTGAGGGTTGAGTATTGAGGATTGAGGAATGAAGATTGAGAATTGGGGACGGAGTGTTGAGGGTTGAGTGATGAGAATTGATGTTTGTGAATAGAGATTTGAAGATTGCAGATTGAGTATTGAGTATTGAAAACTGTGAATCGATGATATTCTATTGAGGATTGAGGATTGAGGATTGATGATTGAGGATGAGGGCTGAGGGTTGAGGATTGAGGTTTGAGGACTGAGGACTGAGGAATGAGGATTGAGAATTGAGGATTGAGGATTGAGGATTGAAGATTGAGGATTGGGTATTGAGGATTGAAGAATGAGTATTGAGGATTGAGGATTGAGGATTCAGGATTGAAGATTGAGTATTGAGGATTGAAGACTGACGATTGAGGGTTGAGAATTGAGGATTGAGGATTGAGGATTGAAGATTGATTATTGAGGATTGAAAATTGAGGATTGAGGATTGAGTGTTGAGGATTGAGGATAGAGGATTGAAGATTGAGGATTGGGTACTGAGCGTTGAGGGTTGAGTGATGAGAATTGATGACTGTGGAAAGAGATTTGAAGATTGCAGATTGAGTATTGAGTATTGAAAACTGTGAATTTATGATATTCTATTGAGGATTGAGGATTGATAACTGATTGTCGAGGACTGAGGGCTGAAGACTGAGGACTCAGGATTGAGGATTCAGGATTGAGGTTTGAGGACTGAGGATTGATGGTTGAGGATTGTGGATTGAGGATTGAGAATTGAAGATTGAGGGTTGAGGATTGAGGGTTGTGGATTGAGGACGTGGACTGAGGGTTGAGTATTGATGTTTGAGGTCTGAGGATTGAGGATTGATGATTGAGAATTGAGGATTGAGGATTGAGGATTGAAGATTGAGGATTGGGTATTGATGATTTAAGAATGAGGATTGAGGATTGAGGATTGAGGGTTGAGGATTGAAGATTGAGTATTGAGGACTGAAGTTTGAGGATTGAGGATTGAGTATTCAAGATTGAGGATTTGGCACTGAGGGTTGAAGATTGAGGATTGACTATTGAGGATTGAGGATTGAGGATTGAGGATTGAGGATTGAAGATTGAGGATTGGGTATTGAGGATTGAAGAATGAGGATTGAGGATTGAGGATTGAGGATTGAGGATTGAAGATTGAGTATTGAGGATGGAAGATTGACGATTGAGGATTGAGGATTGAGGATTGAGGGTTGAGGATTGAGGATTGTAGATTGAGGATTGAGGATTGAGGATTGAAGATTGAGGATTGAGGATTGAGGATTGAGGATTGAGGATTGAAGATTGAGTATTGAGGACTGAAGATTAAGATTGAGGATTGAGGATTGAGGATTGAGGATTGAAGATTGAGGATTGGGGACTGAGTATTGAAGGTTGAGTGATGAGAACTGATGTTTGTGGATGGAGATCTGAAGATTGCAGATTGAGTATTGAGTATTGAAAACTGTGAATTGAGGACATTCTATTGAGGATTGAGGATTGACAACTGATTGTGTAGGACTCAGAGCTGAAGATTGAGGATACATGATTGAGGATTCAGGATTGAGATTTGAAGACTGAGGATTGAGGATTGAGAATTGAGGATTGAGGATTGAGGATTGAGGGTTGGGGATTGAGGATGAGGGCTGAGGGTTGAGGATTGTGGTTTGAGGACTGAGGACTGAGAATTGAGGATTGGGAATTGAGGATTGAGGACTGAGGATTGAAGATTTTGGATTGGGTATTCAGGATTGAAGAATGAGGATTGAGGATAGAGGATTGAGGATTGAGGATTGAGGATTCAGGATTGAAGATTGAGTATTGAGGATTGAAGTCTGACGATTGAGGATTGAGGATAGAGGATTGAGGATTGAGGATTGAAGATTGACTATTGAGGTTTGAAAGTTGAGGATTGAGGCTTGAGTGTTGAGGATTGAGGATTGAGGATTGAAGACTGAGGATTGGGGACTGAGTGTTGAGGGTTGAGTGATGAGAATTGATGACTGTGGATAGAGATTTGAAGATTGCAGATTGAGTATTGAGTATTGAAAACTGTGAACTGATGTTATTCTATTGAGGATTGAGGATTGATAACTGATTGTTGAGGACTGAGGGCTGAAGACTGAGGACCCAGGATTGAGGATTCAGGATTGAGGTTTGAGGACTTAGGATTGATGATTGAGGATTGAGAATTGAAGATTGAGGGTTGAGGATTGAGGGTTGTGGATTGAGGACGAGGACTGAGGGTTGAGTATTGATGTCTGAGGTCTGAGGATTGAGGATTGAGGATTGAGAATTGAGGATTGAGGATTGAGGATTGAAGATTCAGGATTGGGTATTGATGATTTAAGAATGAGGATTGAGGATTGAGGGTTGAGGATAGAGGATTGAGGATTGAAGATTGAATATTGAGGATTGAAGTTTGAGGATTGAGGATTGAGTATTCAAGATTGAGGATTTGGCACTGAGGGTTGAAGATTGAGGATTGACTATTGAGGATTGAGGATTGAGGATTGAGGATAGAGGATTGAAGATTGAGGATTGGGTATTGAGGATTGAAGAATGAGGATTGGGGATTGAGGATTGAGGATTGAGGATTGAAGATTGAGTATTGAGGATTGAAGATTGAGGATTGAGTATTGAGGATTGAGGATTGAGTGTTGAGGATTGAGGATTGAAGATTGAGTATTGAGGATTGAAGATTGAGGATTGAGGATTGAGGATTGAGGATTGAGGATTGAAGATTGAGGATTGGGGACTGAGTATTGAGGGTTGAGTGATGAGAATTGATGTTTGTGTATAGAGATCTGAAGATTGCAGATTGAGTATTGAGTATTGCAACCTGTGAATTGAGGATATTCTATTGAGGATTTAGGATTGACAACTGATTGTTGAGGACTCAGGGCTGAAGATTGAGGATTCAGGATTGAGGATTCAGGATTGAGGTATGATGACTGAGGATTGAGGATTGAGGATTGAGGATTGAGGATTGAAGTCTGAGGATTGGGTATTGAGGATTGAACGTAGAGGATTGAGTGTTGAGGATTGGGGATTGAGGATTGAGGATTGTGGATTGAAGATTGAATATTAATGATTGAAGATTGAGGATTGAGGATTGAGGGTTGTGGATTGAGGACGAGGACTGTGGGTTGAGTATTGATGTCTGAAGTCTGAGGATTGAGGATTGAGGATTGAGAATTGAGGATCGAGGATTGAGGATTGAGGATTGAAGACTGAGGATTCGGTATTGAGGATTGAAGAATGAGGATTGAGGATTGAGGACTGAGGATTGAGGATTGCAGATTGAGTATTGATGATTGTAGATTGAGGATTGAGGATTGAGGATTGAGGGTTGAGGATTGAGGATTGTAGATTGAGGATTGAGGATTGAGGATTGAAGATTGAGGATTGAGGATTGAGGATTGAGGATTGAGGATTGAAGATTGAGTATTGAGGACTGAAGATTAAGATTGAGGATTGAGGATTGAGGATTGAGGATTGAAGATTGAGGATTGGGGACTGAGTATTGAAGGTTGAGTGATGAGAACTGATGTTTGTGGATAGAGATCTGACGATTGCAGATTGAGTATTGAGTATTGAAAACTGTGAATTGAGGACATTCTATTGAGGATTGAGGATTGACAACTGATTGTGTAGGACTCAGAGCTGAAGATTGAGGATACATGATTGAGGATTCAGGATTGAGATTTCAAGACTGAGGATTGAGGATTGAGAATTGAGGATTGAGGATTGAGGATTGAGGGTTGGGGATTGAGGATGAGGGCTGAGGGTTGAGGATTGTGGTTTGAGGACTGAGGACTGAGAATTGAGGATTGAGAATTGAGGATTGAGGACTGAGGATTGAAGATTTTGGATTGGGTATTCAGGATTGAAGAATGAGGATTGAGGATTCAGGATTGAGGATTGAGGATTGAGGATTCAGGATTGAAGATTGAGTATTGAGGATTGAAGTCTGACGATTGAGGATTGAGGATAGAGGATTGAGGATTGAGGATTGAAGATTGACTATTGTGGTTTGAAAATTGAGGATTGAGGATTGAGTGTTGAGGATTGAGGATTGAGGATTGAAGACTGAGGATTGGGGACTGAGTGTTGAGGGTTGAGTGATGAGAATTGATGACTGTGGATAGAGATTTGAAGATTGCAGATTGAGTATTGAGTATTGAAAACTGTGAACTGATGATATTCTATTGAGGATTGAGGATTGATAACTGATTGTTGAGGACTGAGGTCTGAAGATTGAGGATTCAGGATTGAGGATACAGGATTGAGGTATGATGACTGAGGATTGAGGATTGAGGATTGAGGATTGAGGATTGAGGATTGAAGACTGAGGATTGGGTATTGAGGATTGAACGTAGAGGATTGAGGGTTGAGGATTAAGGATTGAGGATTGAGGATTGTGGTTTGAAAATTGAATATTAATGATTGAAGATTGAGGATTGAGGATTGAGGGTTGTGGATTGAGGACGAGGACTGTGGGTTGAGTATTGATGTCTGAAGTCTGAGGATTGAGGATTGAGGATTGAGAATTGAGGATTGAGGATTGAGGATTGAAGATTGAGGATTCGGTATTGAGGATTGAAGAATGAGGATTGAGGATTGAGGACTGAGGATTGAGGATTGCAGATTGAGTATTGAGGATTGTATATTGAGGATTGAGGATTGAGGATTGAAGATTGAGTATTGAGGATTGAACATTGAGGATTGAGGATTGAAAATTGAGTATTGAGGATTGAAAATTAAGACTGAGGATTGAGGATTGAGGATTGAGGATTGAAGATTGAGGATTGGGGACTGAGTATTGAGGGCTGAGTGATGAGAATTGGTGTTTGTGAATGGAGATCTGAAGATTGCAGATTGAGTATTGAGTATTGAAAACTGTGAATTGAGGACATTCTATTGTGGATTGAGGATTGACAACTGATTGTGTAGGACTAAGGGCTGAAGATTGAGGATTCATGATTGAGGATTCAGGATTGAGATTTGAGGACTGAGGATTGAGGATTGAGAATTCAGGATTGAGGATTGAGGATTGAAGACTGAGGATTGGGTATTGACGATTGAAGATTGAGGATTGAGGATTGAGGATTGAGTGTTGAGAATTGATGTTTGAGGATTGGGATTTGATTATTGAATATTGCGGATTGAGTATTGAACCATGAGAATTCAGGATATTCTATTGAGGATTGAGAACTGAGGATTGATGGTTGAGTATTGAGGATTGATGGTTGTGGGTTGTGCGTCGAATATTGAGGATTGAGGATTGAGGATTGAGGATTGAGGATTGAGGATTGAGGATTGAAGATTGAGTATTGATGATTGAAGATTGAGGATGGAGGATTGAGGGTTGAGGTTTGAGCACGAGGACTGACGGTTGAGGTTTGAGGTTTGAGGATTGAGGATTGAGGATTGAGGACTGAGGATTGAGGATTGCGGATTGACCATTGAGGATTGAAGATTGAGGACTGGTGATTGAGGATTCAAGATAGAGGATTAAGGATTGAGGATTGGGGTTGACTATCCAGGATTGGAGATTGATTATTGAGGATTGAAGATAGAGGATTGAGGATTGAGTATTGAGGATTGAGAATTGAGAATTTAGAATTGAGGATGAGGACTGAGGGTTGAGTATTGAGGTTTGAGGGACGAGGATTGAGGATTGAGGATTGAGGAGTGAGGATTCACGATTGAGAATTGAAGATTGAGGATTGATGACAGAGGATTGAGGATTGAGGATTGAAGATTGAGTATTGAGGATTGAAGATTGAGGTTTGAGGATTGAGGACCGAGAATTGAGCATTGAGGATTGAGGATTGACGATTGAGGATTGGGTATTGAGGATTGAAGAATGAGGATTGAGGATTGAGCATTGGGGATTGAGGATTGAAGATTGATGGTAGAGTATTCAGGACTGAGGATTGAGGATTGAAGATTGAGTATTCAGGATTCAGAATTGAGGTTTGAGGACTGAGGATTGAGGATTGAAGGTTGAGTATTGATGATTGAAGATTGAGGATTGAGGATTGAGGATTGAGGTTTGAGGATGAGGTCTGATGGCTGAGGATTGAGGTTTGAGGACGGAGGACTGAGGATTGAGGGTTGAGGATTGAGGATGAGGGCTGAGGGTTGAGGATTGTGGTTTGAGGTCTGAGGACTGAGAATTGAGGATTGAGAATTGAGGATTGAGGACTGAGGATTGAAGATTGAGGATTGGGTATTCAGGATTGAAGAATGAGGATTGAGGATTGAGGATTGAGGATTCAGGATTGAAGATTGAGTATTGAGGATTGAAGTCTGACGATTGAGGATTGAGGATAGAGGATTGAGGATTGAGGATTGAAGATTGACTATTGAGGTTTGAAAATTGAGGATTGAGGATTGAGGGTTGAGTATTGAGGATTGAGGAATGAAGATTGAGAATTGGGGACGGAGTGTTGAGGGTTGAGTGATGAGAATTGATGTTTGTGAATAGAGATTTGAAGATTGCAGATTGAGTATTGAGTATTGAAAACTGTGAATCGATGATATTCTATTGAGGATTGAGGATTGAGGATTGATGATTGAGGATGCGGGCTGAGGGTTGAGGGTTGAGGTTTGAGGACTGAGGACTGAGGAATGAGGATTGAGAATTGAGGATTGAGGATTGAGGATTGAAGATTGAGGATTGGGTATTGAGGATTGAAGAATGAGTTTTGAGGATTGAGGATTGAGGATTCAGGATTGAAGATTGAGTATTGAGGATTGAAGACTGACGATTGAGGGTTCAGAATTGAGGATTGAGGGTTGAGGATTGAAGATTGATTATTGAGGATTGAAAATTGAGGATTGAGGATTGAGTGTTGAGGATTGAGGATTGAGGATTGAAGATTGAGGATTGGGTACTGAGCGTTGAGGGTTGAGTGATGAGAATTGATGACTGTGGAAAGAGATTTGAAGATTGCAGATTGAGTATTGAGTATTGAAAACTGTGAATTTATGATATTCTATTGAGGATTGAGGATTGATAACTGATTGTTGAGGACTGAGGGCTGAAGACTGAGGTCTCAGGATTGAGGATTCAGGATTGAGGTTTGAGGACTGAGGATTGATGATTGAGGATTGTGGATTGAGGATTGAGAATTGAAGATTGAGGGTTGAGGATTGAGGGTTGTGGATTGAGGATTGAGGATTGAGGATTGAAGATTGAGTATTGAGGATTGAAGATTGAGTATTGAGGATTGAGGATTGAAGATTGAAGATTGAATATTGATGATTGAAGATTGAATGATCGATGATTGAGGGTTGTGGATTGAAGACTGAGGATTGGGTATTGAGTGTTGAAGATTGAGGATTCAGGAATGAGGATTGAGGATTGAAGATTGAGGATGGGAGATTGAGGATTGCGTATTGAGGATAGAACATTGAGGATTGAGGATTGAGTATTGAGGATTGGGGATTGAGGATTGAAGATTGAATATTGATGATTGAAGATTGAATGATCGATGATTGAGGGTTGTGGATTGAGGTCGAGGACTGAGGTTTGAGTATTGATGTTTGAAGTCTGAGGATTCAGGATTGAGGATTGAGAATTCAGGATTGAGGATTGAGGATTGAGGATTGAGGATTGAGGACTGAAGATTGAATATTGATGATTGAAGATTGAGGATTAAGGATTGATGGTTGTGGATTCAGGACGAGGACTGAGGGTTGAGTATTGCTGTTTGAGGTCTGAGGATTGAGGATTGAGGATTGAGTGTTCAGGATTGAGGATTGCGAATTGAAGATTGAGGATTGGGTATTGAGGATTGAAGAATGAGGATTGAGGATTGAGGATTGAAGATTGAGTATTGAGGATTGAAGATTGAGGATTGAGTGTTGAGGATTTAGGATTGGGTATTGAGGATTGAAGAATGAGTATTGAGGATTGAGGATTGAGGATTCAGGATTGAAGATTGAGTATTGAGGATTGAAGACTGACGATTGAGGGTTGAGAATTGAGGATTGAGGATTGAGGATTGAAGATTGATTATTGAGGATTGAAAATTGAGGATTGAGGATTGAGTGTTGAGGATTGAGGATTGAGGATTGAAGATTGAGGATTGGGGACTGAGTGTTGAGGGTTGAGTGATGAGAATTGATGACTGTGGATAGAGATTTGAAGATTGCAGATTGAGTATTGAGTATTGAAAACTGTGAATTGATGATATTCTATTGAGGATTGAGGATTGATAACTGATTGTTGAGGACTGAGGGCTGAAGACTGAGGACTCAGGATTGAGGATTCAGGATTGAGGATTGAGGATTGAGGGTTGAGGATTGAGGATTGAGTATTGAAGATTGAGTATTGAGGATTGAAGATTGAGGATTGAGTGTTGAGGATTGAGGATTGAGGATTGAGGATTGAAGATTGAGTATTGAGGATTGAAGATTAAGATTGAGGATTGAGGATTGAGGATTGACGGTTGAAGATTGATGATTGTGGACTGAGTATTGAGGGTTGAGTGATGAGAATTGATGTTTGTGTATAGAGATCTGAAGATTGCAGATTGAGTATTGAGTATTGAAAACTGTGAATTGAGGACGTTCTATTGAGGATTGAGGATTGACAACTGATTGTTGAGGACTCAGGGCTGAGGATTGAGGATTCAGGATTGAGGATTCAGGATTGAGGTTTGAGGACTGAGGATTGAGGAGTGAGGATTGAGGATTGAGGATTGTGGATTGAAGACTGAGGATTGAGTATTGAGTATTGAAGATTGAGGATTGAGGATTGAGGATTGAGGATTGAGGATTGAGGATTGAGGATTGAGCATTGAGGATTGAAAATTGAGGATTGAGGATTGAAGATTGAGTATTGAGGATTGAGGATTGAAGATTGAGGATTCGGTATTGAGGATTGAAGATTGAGGACTGAGGATTGGGTATTGAGCATTGGACTTTGAGGATTGAGGGTTGAGCATTGAGGATTGAGGATTGAGGATTGTGGATTGAAGATTGAATATTAATGATTGAAGATTGAGGATTGAGGATTGAGGGTTGTGGATTGAGGACGAGGACTGAGGGTTGAGTATTGATGTTTGAAGTCTGAGGATTGAGGATTGAGGATTGAGAATTGAGGATTGAGGATTGAGGATTGAAGATTGAGGATTCGGTATTGAGGATTGAAGAATGAGGACTGAGGATTGAGGACTGAGGATTGAGGATTGCAGATTGAGTATTGAGGATTGTAGATTGAGGATTGAGGATTGAGGATTGAAAATTGAGGATTGAGGATTGAGGACTGAGGATTGAGGATTGAAGATTGAGTATTGAGGATTGAAGATTAAGATTGAGGATTGAGGATTGAGGATTGAGGATTTAAGATTGAGGATTGGGGACTGCGTATTGAGGGTTGAGTGATGAGAATTGATGTTTGTGGATAGAGATCTGAAGTTTGCAGATTGAGAATTGAGTATTGAAAGCTGTGAATTGAGGACATTCTATTGAGGATTGAGGATTGACAACTGATTGCGTAGGACTCAGGGCTGAAGATTGAGGATTCATGATTGTAAGATTCAGGATTGAGGTTTGAGGATTAAGGATTGAGGAGTGAGGATTGAGGATTGAGGATTGTGGATTGAAGACTGAGGATTGAGTATTGAGTATTGAAGATTGAGGATTGAGGATTGAGGATTGAGGATTGAGGATTGAGGATGGAGGATTGAGCATTGAGGATTGAAAATTGGGGATTGAGGATTGAAGATTGAGTATTGAGGATTGAGGATTGAAGATTGAGGATTCGGTATTGAGGATTGAAGATTGAGGATTGAGGATTGAGGACTGAGGATTGAGGATTGCAGATTGAGTATTGAGGATTGTAGATTGAGGACTGAGAATTGAGGATTGAAGATTGAGGATTGAGTGTCGACGATTGAGGATTGAGGACTGAGGATTGAAGATTGTGTATTGAGGATTGAAGGTTAAGATTGAGGATTGAGGATTGAGGATAGAGGATTGAGCATTGAGGATTGAAGATTGAGTATTGAGCATTGAGGATTAAGGATTGAGGATTGAAGATTGAGTATTGAGAATTGAAGATTAAGATTGAGGGTTGAGGATTGAGGATTGAGGATCGAAGATTGAGGATTGGGGACTGCGTATTGAGGGTTGAGTGATGAGAATTGATGTTTGTGGATAGAGATCGGAAGTTTGCAGATTGAGAATTGAGTATTGAAAGCTGTGAATTGAGGATATTCTATTGAGGATTTAGGATTGACAACTGATTGTTGAGGACTCAGGGCTGAAGATTGAGGATTCAGGATTGAGGATTCAGGATTGAGGTATGATGACTGAGGATTGAGGATTGAGGATTGAGGATTGAGGATTGAAGTCTGAGGATTGGGTATTGAGGATTGAACGTAGAGGATTGAGTGTTGAGGATTGAGGATTGAGGATTGAGGATTGTGGATTGAAGATTGAATATTAATGATTGAAGATTGAGGATTGAGGATTGAGGGTTGTGGATTGAGGACGAGGACTGTGGGTTGAGTATTGATGTCTGAAGTCTGAGGATTGAGGATTGAGGATTGAGAATTGAGGATTGAGGATTGAGGATTGAGGATTGAAGATTGAGGATTCGGTATTGAGGATTGAAGAATGAGGATTGAGGATTGAGGACTGAGGATTGAGGATTGCAGATTGAGTATTGAGGATAGTAGATTGAGGATTGAGGATTGAGGATTGAGGGTTGAGGATTGAGGATTGTAGATTGAGGATTGAGGATTGAGGATTGAAGATTGAGGATTGAGGATTGAGGATTGAGGATTGAGGATTGAAGATTGAGTATTGAGGACTGAAGATTAAGATTGAGGATTGAGGATTGAGGATTGAGGATTGAAGATTGAGGATTGGGGACTGAGTATTGAAGGTTGAGTGATGAGAACTGATGTTTGTGGATAGAGATCTGACGATTGCAGATTGAGTATTGAGTATTGAAAACTGTGAATTGAGGACATTCTATTGAGGATTGAGGATTGACAACTGATTGTGTAGGACTCAGAGCTGAAGATTGAGGATACATGATTGAGGATTCAGGATTGAGATTTCAAGACTGAGGATTGAGGATTGAGAATTGAGGATTGAGGATTGAGGATTGAGGGTTGGGGATTGAGGATGAGGGCTGAGGGTTGAGGATTGTGGTTTGAGGACTGAGGACTGAGAATTGAGGATTGAGAATTGAGGATTGAGGACTGAGGATTGAAGATTTTGGATTGGGTATTCAGGATTGAAGAATGAGGATTGAGGATTGAGGATTGAGGATTGAGGATTGAGGATTCAGGATTGAAGATTGAGTATTGAGGATTGAAGTCTGACGATTGAGGATTGAGGATTGAGGATTGAAGACTGAGGATTGGGTATTGACGATTGAAGATTGAGGATTGAGGATTGAGGATTGAGTGTTGAGAATTGATGTTTGAGGATTGGGATTTGATTATTGAATATTGCGGATTGAGTATTGAACCATGAGAATTCAGGATATTCTATTGAGGATTGAGAACTGAGGATTGATGGTTGAGTATTGAGGATTGATGGTTGTGGGTTGTGCGTCGAATATTGAGGATTGAGGATTGAGGATTGAGGATTGAGGATTGAGGATTGAGGATTGAAGATTGAGTATTGATGATTGAAGATTGAGGATGGAGGATTGAGGGTTGAGGTTTGAGCACGAGGACTGACGGTTGAGGTTTGAGGTTTGAGGATTGAGGATTGAGGATTGAGGACTGAGGATTGAGGATTGCGGATTGACCATTAAGGATTGAAGATTGAGGACTGGTGATTGAGGATTCAAGATAGAGGATTAAGGATTGAGGATTGGGGTTGACTATCGAGGATTGGAGATTGATTATTGAGGATTGAAGATTGAGGATTGAGGATTGAGTATTGAGGATTGAGAATTGAGAATTTAGAATTGAGGATGAGGACTGAGGGTTGAGTATTGAGGTTTGAGGGACGAGGATTGAGGATTGAGGATTGAGGAGTGAGGATTCACGATTGAGAATTGAAGATTGAGGATTGATGACAGAGGATTGAGGATTGAGGATTGAAGATTGAGTATTGAGGATTGAAGATTGAGGTTTGAGGATTGAGGACCGAGAATTGAGCATTGAGGATTGAGGATTGACGATTGAGGATTGGGTATTGAGGATTGAAGAATGAGGATTGAGGATTGAGCATTGGGGATTGAGGATTGAAGATTGATGGTAGAGTATTCAGGACTGAGGATTGAGGATTGAAGATTGAGTATTCAGGATTCAGAATTGAGGTTTGAGGACTGAGGATTGAGGATTGAAGGTTGAGTATTGATGATTGAAGATTGAGGATTGAGGATTGAGGATTGAGGTTTGAGGATGAGGTCTGATGGCTGAGGATTGAGGTTTGAGGACGGAGGACTGAGGATTGAGGGTTGAGGATTGAGGATGATGGCTGAGGGTTGAGGATTGTGGTTTGAGGTCTGAGGACTGAGAATTGAGGATTGAGAATTGAGGATTGAGGACTGAGGATTGAAGATTGAGGATTGGGTATTCAGGATTGAAGAATGAGGATTGAGGATTGAGGATTGAGGATTCAGGATTGAAGATTGAGTATTGAGGATTGAAGTCTGACGATTGAGGATTGAGGATAGAGGATTGAGGATTGAGGATTGAAGATTGACTATTGAGGTTTGAAAATTGAGGATTGAGGATTGAGGGTTGAGTATTGAGGATTGAGGAATGAAGATTGAGAATTGGGGACGGAGTGTTGAGGGTTGAGTGATGAGAATTGATGTTTGTGAATAGAGATTTGAAGATTGCAGATTGAGTATTGAGTATTGAAAACTGTGAATCGATGATATTCTATTGAGGATTGAGGATTGAGGATTGATGATTGAGGATGCGGGCTGAGGGTTGAGGGTTGAGGTTTGAGGACTGAGGACTGAGGAATGAGGATTGAGATTTGAGGATTGAGGATTGAGGATTGAAGATTGAGGATTGGGTATTGAGGATTGAAGAATGAGTATTGAGGATTGAGGATTGAGGATTCAGGATTGAAGATTGAGTATTGAGGATTGAAGACTGACGATTGAGGGTTCAGAATTGAGGATTGAGGGTTGAGGATTGAAGATGGATTATTGAGGATTGAAAATTGAGGATTGAGGATTGAGTGTTGAGGATTGAGGAATGAGGATTGAAGATTGAGGATTGGGTACTGAGCGTTGAGGGTTGAGTGATGAGAATTGATGACTGTGGAAAGAGATTTGAAGATTGCAGATTGAGTATTGAGTATTGAAAACTGTGAATTTATGATATTCTATTGAGGATTGAGGATTGATAACTGATTGTTGAGGACTGAGGGCTGAAGACTGAGGTCTCAGGATTGAGGATTCAGGATTGAGGTTTGAGGACTGAGGATTGATGATTGAGGATTGTGGATTGAGGATTGAGAATTGAAGATTGAGGGTTGAGGATTGAGGGTTGTGGATTGAGGATTGAGGATTGAGGATTGAAGATTGAGTATTGAGGATTGAAGATTGAGTATTGAGGATTGAGGATTGAAGATTGAAGATTGAATATTGATGATTGAAGATTGAATGATCGATGATTGAGGGTTGTGGATTGAAGACTGAGGATTGGGTATTGAGTGTTGAAGATTGAGGATTGAGGAATGAGGATTGAGGATTGAAGATTGAGGATTGGAGATTGAGGATTGCGTATTGAGGATAGAACATTGAGGATTGAGGATTGAGTATTGAGGATTGGGGATTGAGGATTGAAGATTGAATATTGATGATTGAAGATTGAATGATTGATGATTGAGGGTTGTGGATTGAGGTCGAGGACTGAGGTTTGAGTATTGATGTTTGAAGTCTGAGGATTCAGGATTGAGGATTGAGAATTCAGGATTGAGGATTGAGGATTGAGGATTGAGGATTGAGGACTGAAGATTGAATATTGATGATTGAAGATTGAGGATTAAGGATTGATGGTTGTGGATTCAGGACGAGGACTGAGGGTTGAGTATTGCTGTTTGAGGTCTGAGGATTGAGGATTGAGGATTGAGAGTTCAGGATTGAGGATTGCGAATTGAAGATTGAGGATTGGGTACTGGGGATTGAAGAATGAGGATTGAGGATTGAGGATTGAGGATTGAGGAGTGAAGACTGAGTGTTGAGGGTTGAGTGCTGAGAATTGACGTTTGTGGATAGAGATTTGAAGATTGCAGATTGAGTATTGAGTATTGAAAACTGTGAATTGATGATATTCTATTGAGGATTGAGGATAGACAACTGATTGTTGAGGACTGAGGGCTGAAGGTTGAGGATTCAGGATTGAGGATTCAGGAGTGTAGTTTGAGGACTGAGGATTGAGGATTGAGGATTGAGGATTGAGAATTGAAGATTGCGGATTGAGTATTGAGTGTTGTGGATTGAGGACAAGGACTGAGGGTTGAGTATTGATGTTTGAGGTCTGAGGATTGAGGATTGAGGATTGAGAATTGAGGATTGAGGATTGAGGATTGAAGATTGAGGATTGGGTATTGAAGATTGAAGAATGAGTATTGAGGATTGAGGATTGAGGACGAGTACTGACGGTTGAGGATTGAGGTTTGAGGATTGTGGATTGAGGATTGAGAATGAGGGCCGAGGATTGAGGACTGAGGTTTGCGTATAGAATCCTGAGAATTCAGGCTATTCTGTTGAGTATTGAGAATTGAGGTTTGATGGTTGAGTATTGAGGATCGAGGATTGAGTATTGAGGATTGAGTATAGAAGATTGAGGATTGATGATTAAAGATTGATGATTGAGGATTGAGGATTCAGGACTGAGGATTAAAGATTCAGTGTCGAGGAATGAAGATTGAGGATTGAGGATTGAGTATTGAGGATTGAGTATTGAGGATAGAAGATTGAGGATTGGGGACTGAGGATTGAAGATTGAGGATTGAGAATTGAGGATTGAGGATTGAGGATTGAGGGTTGAGGATTGAAGATTCAGTATTGAGGATTGAAGATTGAGAATTGAGGATTGAGGATTGAACATTGAGGACTGAGTGTTGAGGGTTGAGTGATGAGAATTGATGTTTGTGGATAGAGGTTTGAAGAATGCAGATTGAGCATTGAGTATAGAAAACTGTGAATTGAGGATATTCTATTGAGGATTGAGGATTGACAACTGATTGTTGCGGACTCAGGGCTGAAGATTGAGGATTCAGGATTGAGGATTCAGGATTGAGGTTTGAGGACTGAAGATTGAATATTGATGATTGAAGATTGAGGATTAAGGATTGATGGTTGTGGATTCAGGACGAGGACTGAGGGTTGAGTATTGCTGTTTGAGGTCTGAGGATTGAGGATTGTGGATTGAGAATTCAGGATTGAGGATTGCGGATTGAAGATCGAGGATTGGGTATTCAGGATTGAAGAATGAGGATTGAGGATTGAGGATTGAGGATTGAGGATTGAAGACTGAGGATTGGGTATTGAAGATTGAAGAATGAGTATTGAGGATTGAGGATTGAGGACGAGTACTGACGGTTGAGGATTGAGGTTTGAGGATTGTGGATTGAGGATTGAGAATGAGGGCTGAGGGTTGAGGACTGAGGTTTGCGTATAGAATCCTGAGAATTCAGGCTATTCTGTTGAGTATTGAGATTTGAGGTTTGATGGTTGAGTATTGAGGATCGAGGATTGAGGACTGAGGATTGAGTATATAAGCTTGAGGATTGATGATTGAGGATTGATGAATGAGGATTGAGGATTCAGGATTGAGGATTGAAGATTGAGTGTCGAGGACTGAAGATTGAGAATTGAGGATTGAGTATTGAGGATTGAGTATTGAGGATAGAAGATTGAGGATTGGGGACTGAGGATTGAAGATTGAGGATTGAGGATTGAGGGTTGTGGATTGAGGACGAGGACTGAGGTTTGAGTATTGACGTTTGAGGTCTGAGGATTGAGGATTGAGGGTTCAGAATTGAGGATTGAGAATTGAGAATTGAGGAATGAGGATTGGGTGTTGAGGAATGAAGAATGAGGATTGAGGATTGAGGATTGAGGATCGGGGATTGAAAATTGAGTATTGAGGATTGAGTATTGAAGATTGAGTATTTGGGACTGAGGATTGATGATTGAGGATTGAGGATTGAGGGTTGAGGATTGAGGATTGAAGATTGAGGATTGGGTATTGAGGATTGAAGAATGAGGATTGAGGGTTGAGTATTGAGGATTGAGTATTGAAGATTCAGTATTGAGGATTGAAGATTGACGATTGAGGATTGAGGATTGAGGATTGAGGATTGAGGATTGAGGATTGAGGATTGAAGATTGAGTATTGAGGATTGAAGATTGAGGATTGTGGATTGAGGATTGAGGATTGAGGATTGAAGATTGAGTATTGAGGATTGAAGTTTAAAATTGAGGATTCAGGATTGAGGATTGAGGATTGAAGATTGAGTATTGAGGATTGAAGGTTAAGATTGACGATTCAGGATTGAGGATTGAGGATTGAAGATTGAGGATTGGGGACTGAGTATTGATGGTTGGGTGATGAGAATTGATGTTTGGGGATAGACATCTGAAGATTGCAGATTGAGAATTGAGTATTGAAAACTATGAATTGAGGATATTCTATCGAGGATTGAGGATTGACAACTGATTGTTGCGGACTCAGGGCTGAAGATTGAGGATTCAGGATTGAGGATTCAGGATTGTGGTTTGAGGACTGAGGATTGAGGATTGAGGATTGAGGATTGAGGATTGAGAATTGAAGATTGAGGATTGAAGATTGAGGGTTGTGGATTGAGGACAAGGACTGGGGGTTGAGTATTGACGTTTGAGGTCTGAGGATTGAGGGTTGAGAATTGAGGATTGAGGATTGAGGATTGAGGTTTGAGGATTGTGGATTGAGGATTGAAGATTGAGTATTGAGGATTGAAGATTGAGGATTGAGTGTTGAGGATTTAGGATTGGGTATTGAGGATTGAAGAATGAGTATTGAGGATTGAGGATTGAGGATTCAGGATTGAAGATTGAGTATTGAGGATTGAAGACTGACGATTGAGGGTTGAGAATTGAGGATTGAGGATTGAGGATTGAAGATTGATTATTGAGGATTGAAAATTGAGGATTGAGGATTGAGTGTTGAGGAATGAGGATTGAGGATTGAAGATTGAGGATTGGGGACTGAGTGTTGAGGGTTGAGTGATGAGAATTGATGACTGTGGATAGAGATTTGAAGATTGCAGATTGAGTATTGAGTATTGAAAACTGTGAATTGATGATATTCTATTGAGGATTGAGGATTGATAACTGATTGTTGAGGACTGAGGGCTGAAGACTGAGGACTCAGGATTGAGGATTCAGGATTGAGGATTGAGGATTGAGGGTTGAGGATTGAGGATTGAGTATTGAAGATTGAGTATTGAGGATTGAAGATTGAGGATTGAGTGTTGAGGATTGAGGATTGAGGATTGAGGATTGAAGATTGAGTATTGAGGATTGAAGATTAAGATTGAGGATTGAGGATTGAGGATTGACGGTTGAAGATTGATGATTGTGGACTGAGTATTGAGGGTTGAGTGATGAGAATTGATGTTTGTGTATAGAGATCTGAAGATTGCAGATTGAGTATTGAGTATTGAAAACTGTGAATTGAGGACGTTCTATTGAGGATTGAGGATTGACAACTGATTGTTGAGGACTCAGGGCTGAGGATTGAGGATTCAGGTTTGAGGATTCAGGATTGAGGTTTGAGGACTGAGGATTGAGGAGTGAGGATTGAGGATTGAGGATTGTGGATTGAAGACTGGGGATTGAGTATTGAGTATTGAAGATTGAGGATTGAGGATTGAGGATTGAGGATTGAGGATTGAGGATTGAGGATTGAGCATTGAGGATTGAAAATTGAGGATTGAGGATTGAAGATTGAGTATTGAGGATTGAGGATTGAAGATTGAGGATTCGGTATTGAGGATTGAAGATTGAGGACTGAGGATTGGGTATTGAGCATTGTACTTTGAGGATTGAGCGTTGAGCATTGAGGATTGAGGATTGAGGATTGTGGATTGAAGATTGAATATTAATGATTGAAGATTGAGGATTGAGGATTGTGGGTTGTGGATTGAGGACGAGGACTGAGGGTTGAGTATTGATGTTTGAAGTCTGAGGATTGAGGATTGAGGATTGAGAATTGAGGATTGAGGATTGAGGATTGAAGATTGAGGATTCGGTATTGAGGATTGAAGAATGAGGACTGAGGATTGAGGACTGAGGATTGAGGATTGCAGATTGAGTATTGAGGATTGTAGATTGAGGATTGAGGATTGAGGATTGAAAATTGAGGATTGAGGATTGAGGACTGAGGATTGAGGATTGAAGATTGAGTATTGAGGATTGAAGATTAAGATTGAGGATTGAGGATTGAGGATTGAGGATTGAAGATTGAGGATTGGGGACTGCGTATTGAGGGTTGAGTGATGAGAATTGATGTTTGTGGATAGAGATCTGAAGTTTGCAGATTGAGAATTGAGTATTGAAAGCTGTGAATTGAGGACATTCTATTGAGGATTGAGGATTGACAACTGATTGCGTAGGACTCAGGGCTGAAGATTGAGGATTCATGATTGTAAGATTCAGGATTGAGGTTTGAGGACTGAGGATTGAGGAGTGAGGATTGAGGATTGAGGATTGTGGATTGAAGACTGAGGATTGAGTATTGAGTATTGAAGATTGAGGATTGAGGATTGAGGATTGAGGATTGAGGATTGAGGATGGAGGATTGAGCATTGAGGATTGAAAATTGAGGATTGAGGATTGAAGATTGAGTATTGAGGATTGAGGATTGAAGATTGAGGATTCGGTATTGAGGATTGAAGATTGAGGATTGAGGATTGAGGACTGAGGATTGAGGATTGCAGATTGAGTATTGAGGATTGTAGATTGAGGACTGAGAATTGAGGATTGAAGATTGAGGATTGAGTGTCGATGATTGAGGATTGAGGACTGAGGATTAAAGATTGTGTATTGAGGATTGAAGATTAAGATTGAGGATTGAGGATTGAGGATAGAGGATTGAGCATTGAGGATTGAAGATTGAGTATTGAGCATTGAGGATTAAGGATTGAGGATTGAAGATTGAGTATTGAGAATTGAAGATTAAGATTGAGGGTTGAGGATTGAGGATTGAGGATCGAAGGTTGAGGATTGGGGACTGAGCATTGAGGGTTGAGTGATGAGAATTGATGCTTGCGGAAAGAGATCTGAAGGTTGCAGGTAGAGTATTGAGTATTGAAAACTGTGAATTGAGGACCTTCTATCGAGGATTGAGGATTGACATCTGATTGTGTAGGACTCAGAGCTGAAGATTGAGGAATCATGATTGAGGGTTCAGGATTGAGGTTTGAGGACTGAGGATTGGAGATTGAGGATTCGGTATTGAGGATTGAAGAATGAGGATTGAGGATTGAGGACTGAGGATTGAGGATTGCAGATTGAGTATTGAGGATTGTAGATTGAGGATTGAGGATTGAGGATTGAAGATTGAGGATTGAGTGTTGAGAATTGAGGATTGAAGATTGAGTATTGAGGATTGAAGATTGAGGATTGAGGATTGAGGATTGAGGATTGAGGATTGAAGATTGAGGGTTGGGGACTGAGTATTGAGGGTTGAGTGATGAGAATTGATGTTTGTGTATAGAGATCTGAAGATTGCAGATTGAGTATTGTGTATTGAAACCTGTGAATTGAGGATATTCTATTGAGGATTGAGGATTGACAACTGATTGTTGAGGACTCAGGGCTGAAGATTGAGGATTCAGGATTGAGGATTCAGGATTGAGGTATGATGACTGAGGATTGAGGATTGAGGATTGAGGATTGAGGATTGAGGATTGAAGACTGAGGATTGGGTATTGTGGACTGAACGTAGAGGATTGAGGGTTGAGGATTGAGGATTGAGGATTGAGGATTGTGGATTGAAGATTGAATATTAATGATTGAAGATTGAGGATTGAGGATTGAGGGTTGTGGATTGAGGACGAGGACTGTGGGTTGAGTATTGATGTCTGAAGTCTGAGGATTGAGGATTGAGGATTGAGGATTGAAGATTGAGGATTCGGTATTGAGGATTGAAGAATGAGGATTGAGGATTGAGGACTGAGGATTGAGGATTGCAGATTGAGTATTGAGGATAGTAGATTGAGGATTGAGGATTGAGGATTGAGGGTTGAGGATTGAGGATTGTAGATTGAGGATTGAGGATTGAGGATTGAAGATTGAGGATTGAGGATTGAGGATTGAGGATTGAGGATTGAAGATTGAGTATTGAGGACTGAAGATTAAGATTGAGGATTGAGGATTGAGGATTGAGGATTGAAGATTGAGGATTGGGGACTGAGTATTGAAGGTTGAGTGATGAGAACTGATGTTTGTGGATAGAGATCTGACGATTGCAGATTGAGTATTGAGTATTGAAAACTGTGAATTGAGGACATTCTATTGAGGATTGAGGATTGACAACTGATTGTGTAGGACTCAGAGCTGAAGATTGAGGATACATGATTGAGGATTCAGGATTGAGATTTCAAGACTGAGGATTGAGGATTGAGAATTGAGGATTGAGGATTGAGGATTGAGGGTTGGGGATTGAGGATGAGGGCTGAGGGTTGAGGATTGTGGTTTGAGGACTGAGGACTGAGAATTGAGGATTGAGAATTGAGGATTGAGGACTGAGGATTGAAGATTTTGGATTGGGTATTCAGGATTGAAGAATGAGGATTGAGGATTGAGGATTGAGGATTGAGGATTGAGGATTCAGGATTGAAGATTGAGTATTGAGGATTGAAGTCTGACGATTGAGGATTGAGGATTGAGGATTGAAGACTGAGGATTGGGTATTGACGATTGAAGATTGAGGATTGAGGATTGAGGATTGAGTGTTGAGAATTGATGTTTGAGGATTGGGATTTGATTATTGAATATTGCGGATTGAGTATTGAACCATGAGAATTCAGGATATTCTATTGAGGATTGAGAACTGAGGATTGATGGTTGAGTATTGAGGATTGATGGTTGTGGGTTGTGCGTCGAATATTGAGGATTGAGGATTGAGGATTGAGGATTGAGAATTGAGGATTGAGGATTGAAGATTGAGTATTGATGATTGAAGATTGAGGATGGAGGATTGAGGGTTGAGGTTTGAGCACGAGGACTGACGGTTGAGGTTTGAGGTTTGAGGATTGAGGATTGAGGATTGAGGACTGAGGATTGAGGATTGCGGATTGACCATTAAGGATTGAAGATTGAGGACTGGTGATTGAGGATTCAAGATAGAGGATTAAGGATTGAGGATTGGGGTTGACTATCGAGGATTGGAGATTGATTATTGAGGATTGAAGATTGAGGATTGAGGATTGAGTATTGAGGATTGAGAATTGAGAATTTAGAATTGAGGATGAGGACTGAGGGTTGAGTATTGAGGTTTGAGGGACGAGGATTGAGGATTGAGGATTGAGGAGTGAGGATTCACGATTGAGAATTGAAGATTGAGGATTGATGACAGAGGATTGAGGATTGAGGATTGAAGATTGAGTATTGAGGATTGAAGATTGAGGTTTGAGGATTGAGGACCGAGAATTGAGCATTGAGGATTGAGGATTGACGATTGAGGATTGGGTATTGAGGATTGAAGAATGAGGATTGAGGATTGAGCATTGGGGATTGAGGATTGAAGATTGATGGTAGAGTATTCAGGACTGAGGATTGAGGATTGAAGATTGAGTATTCAGGATTCAGAATTGAGGTTTGAGGACTGAGGATTGAGGATTGAAGGTTGAGTATTGATGATTGAAGATTGAGGATTGAGGATTGAGGATTGAGGTTTGAGGATGAGGTCTGATGGCTGAGGATTGAGGTTTGAGGACGGAGGACTGAGGATTGAGGGTTGAGGATTGAGGATGATGGCTGAGGGTTGAGGATTGTGGTTTGAGGTCTGAGGACTGAGAATTGAGGATTGAGAATTGAGGATTGAGGACTGAGGATTGAAGATTGAGGATTGGGTATTCAGGATTGAAGAATGAGGATTGAGGATTGAGGATTGAGGATTCAGGATTGAAGATTGAGTATTGAGGATTGAAGTCTGACGATTGAGGATTGAGGATAGAGGATTGAGGATTGAGGATTGAAGATTGACTATTGAGGTTTGAAAATTGAGGATTGAGGATTGAGGGTTGAGTATTGAGGATTGAGGAATGAAGATTGAGAATTGGGGACGGAGTGTTGAGGGTTGAGTGATGAGAATTGATGTTTGTGAATAGAGATTTGAAGATTGCAGATTGAGTATTGAGTATTGAAAACTGTGAATCGATGATATTCTATTGAGGATTGAGGATTGAGGATTGATGATTGAGGATGCGGGCTGAGGGTTGAGGGTTGAGGTTTGAGGACTGAGGACTGAGGAATGAGGATTGAGATTTGAGGATTGAGGATTGAGGATTGAAGATTGAGGATTGGGTATTGAGGATTGAAGAATGAGTATTGAGGATTGAGGATTGAGGATTCAGGATTGAAGATTGAGTATTGAGGATTGAAGACTGACGATTGAGGGTTCAGAATTGAGGATTGAGGGTTGAGGATTGAAGATGGATTATTGAGGATTGAAAATTGAGGATTGAGGATTGAGTGTTGAGGATTGAGGAATGAGGATTGAAGATTGAGGATTGGGTACTGAGCGTTGAGGGTTGAGTGATGAGAATTGATGACTGTGGAAAGAGATTTGAAGATTGCAGATTGAGTATTGAGTATTGAAAACTGTGAATTTATGATATTCTATTGAGGATTGAGGATTGATAACTGATTGTTGAGGACTGAGGGCTGAAGACTGAGGTCTCAGGATTGAGGATTCAGGATTGAGGTTTGAGGACTGAGGATTGATGATTGAGGATTGTGGATTGAGGATTGAGAATTGAAGATTGAGGGTTGAGGATTGAGGGTTGTGGATTGAGGATTGAGGATTGAGGATTGAAGATTGAGTATTGAGGATTGAAGATTGAGTATTGAGGATTGAGGATTGAAGATTGAAGATTGAATATTGATGATTGAAGATTGAATGATCGATGATTGAGGGTTGTGGATTGAAGACTGAGGATTGGGTATTGAGTGTTGAAGATTGAGGATTGAGGAATGAGGATTGAGGATTGAAGATTGAGGATTGGAGATTGAGGATTGCGTATTGAGGATAGAACATTGAGGATTGAGGATTGAGTATTGAGGATTGGGGATTGAGGATTGAAGATTGAATATTGATGATTGAAGATTGAATGATTGATGATTGAGGGTTGTGGATTGAGGTCGAGGACTGAGGTTTGAGTATTGATGTTTGAAGTCTGAGGATTCAGGATTGAGGATTGAGAATTCAGGATTGAGGATTGAGGATTGAGGATTGAGGATTGAGGACTGAAGATTGAATATTGATGATTGAAGATTGAGGATTAAGGATTGATGGTTGTGGATTCAGGACGAGGACTGAGGGTTGAGTATTGCTGTTTGAGGTCTGAGGATTGAGGATTGAGGATTGAGAGTTCAGGATTGAGGATTGCGAATTGAAGATTGAGGATTGGGTACTGGGGATTGAAGAATGAGGATTGAGGATTGAGGATTGAGGATTGAGGAGTGAAGACTGAGTGTTGAGGGTTGAGTGCTGAGAATTGACGTTTGTGGATAGAGATTTGAAGATTGCAGATTGAGTATTGAGTATTGAAAACTGTGAATTGATGATATTCTATTGAGGATTGAGGATAGACAACTGATTGTTGAGGACTGAGGGCTGAAGGTTGAGGATTCAGGATTGAGGATTCAGGAGTGTAGTTTGAGGACTGAGGATTGAGGATTGAGGATTGAGGATTGAGAATTGAAGATTGCGGATTGAGTATTGAGTGTTGTGGATTGAGGACAAGGACTGAGGGTTGAGTATTGATGTTTGAGGTCTGAGGATTGAGGATTGAGGATTGAGAATTGAGGACTGAGGATTGAGGATTGAAGATTGAGGATTGGGTATTGAAGATTGAAGAATGAGTATTGAGGATTGAGGATTGAGGACGAGTACTGACGGTTGAGGATTGAGGTTTGAGGATTGTGGATTGAGGATTGAGAATGAGGGCCGAGGATTGAGGACTGAGGTTTGCGTATAGAATCCTGAGAATTCAGGCTATTCTGTTGAGTATTGAGAATTGAGGTTTGATGGTTGAGTATTGAGGATCGAGGATTGAGTATTGAGGATTGAGTATAGAAGATTGAGGATTGATGATTAAAGATTGATGATTGAGGATTGAGGATTCAGGACTGAGGATTAAAGATTCAGTGTCGAGGAATGAAGATTGAGGATTGAGGATTGAGTATTGAGGATTGAGTATTGAGGATAGAAGATTGAGGATTGGGGACTGAGGATTGAAGATTGAGGATTGAGAATTGAGGATTGAGGATTGAGGATTGAGGGTTGAGGATTGAAGATTCAGTATTGAGGATTGAAGATTGAGAATTGAGGATTGAGGATTGAACATTGAGGACTGAGTGTTGAGGGTTGAGTGATGAGAATTGATGTTTGTGGATAGAGGTTTGAAGAATGCAGATTGAGCATTGAGTATAGAAAACTGTGAATTGAGGATATTCTATTGAGGATTGAGGATTGACAACTGATTGTTGCGGACTCAGGGCTGAAGATTGAGGATTCAGGATTGAGGATTCAGGATTGAGGTTTGAGGACTGAAGATTGAATATTGATGATTGAAGATTGAGGATTAAGGATTGATGGTTGTGGATTCAGGACGAGGACTGAGGGTTGAGTATTGCTGTTTGAGGTCTGAGGATTGAGGATTGTGGATTGAGAATTCAGGATTGAGGATTGCGGATTGAAGATCGAGGATTGGGTATTCAGGATTGAAGAATGAGGATTGAGGATTGAGGATTGAGGATTGAGGATTGAAGACTGAGGATTGGGTATTGAAGATTGAAGAATGAGTATTGAGGATTGAGGATTGAGGACGAGTACTGACGGTTGAGGATTGAGGTTTGAGGATTGTGGATTGAGGATTGAGAATGAGGGCTGAGGGTTGAGGACTGAGGTTTGCGTATAGAATCCTGAGAATTCAGGCTATTCTGTTGAGTATTGAGATTTGAGGTTTGATGGTTGAGTATTGAGGATCGAGGATTGAGGACTGAGGATTGAGTATATAAGCTTGAGGATTGATGATTGAGGATTGATGAATGAGGATTGAGGATTCAGGATTGAGGATTGAAGATTGAGTGTCGAGGACTGAAGATTGAGAATTGAGGATTGAGTATTGAGGATTGAGTATTGAGGATAGAAGATTGAGGATTGGGGACTGAGGATTGAAGATTGAGGATTGAGGATTGAGGGTTGTGGATTGAGGACGAGGACTGAGGTTTGAGTATTGACGTTTGAGGTCTGAGGATTGAGGATTGAGGGTTCAGAATTGAGGATTGAGAATTGAGAATTGAGGAATGAGGATTGGGTGTTGAGGAATGAAGAATGAGGATTGAGGATTGAGGATTGAGGATCGGGGATTGAAAATTGAGTATTGAGGATTGAGTATTGAAGATTGAGTATTTGGGACTGAGGATTGATGATTGAGGATTGAGGATTGAGGGTTGAGGATTGAGGATTGAAGATTGAGGATTGGGTATTGAGGATTGAAGAATGAGGATTGAGGATTGAGGATTGAAGATTCAGTATTGAGGATTGAAGATTGAGAATTGAGGATTGAGGATTGAACATTGAGTACTGAGCGTTCAGGGTTGAGTGATGAAGATTGATGTTTGTGGACAGAGATTTGAAGATTGCAGATTTAGTATTGAGTATTGAAAGCTGTGAATTGAGGATATTCTATTGGGGATTGAGGATTGACAACTGATTGTTGAGAACTGAGGTCTGAAAATTGAGGATGCAGGATTGAGGATTCGGAATTGAGGTTTGAGGACTGAGGATTGAGGATTGAAGATTGAGTATTGAGGATTGAAGATTGAGGATTGAGTATTGAGGATTGAGGATTGAGGATGAGGACTGAGGTTTGAGGACTTAGGTTTGAGGATTGAGGACTGATGATTGAGGGTTGAGAATTGATGATTGAGGATTGAGGATTGAGGATTGAGGATTGGGTATTGAGGATTGAAGAATGAGGATTGGGGATTGAGGATTGAGGATTGAGGATTGAGGATTGAAGATTGAGGATTGGGTATTGAAGATTGAAGAATGAGTATTGAGGATTGAGGATTGAGGACGAGTACTGACGGTTGCGGATTGAGGTTTGAGGATTGTGGATTGAGGATTGAGAATGAGGGCTGATTGTTGAGGACTGAGGTTTGCGTATAGAATCCTGAGAATTCAGGCTATTCTGTTGAGTATTGAGAATTGAGGTTTGATGGTTGAGTATTGAGGATCGAGGATTGAGGATTGAGGATTGAGTATATAAGCTTGAGGATTGATGATTGAGGATTGATGATTGAGGATTGAGGATTCAGGATTGAGGATTGAAGATTGAGTGTCGAGGACTGAACATTGAGAATTGAGGATTGAGTATTGAGGATTGAGTATTGAGGATAGAAGATTGAGGATTGGGGACTGAGGATTGAAGATTGAGGATTGAGGATTGAGGATTGAGGATTGAGGATTGAGGATTGAGGGTTCAGGATTGAAGATTTAGTATTGAGGATTGAAGATTGAGAATTGAGGATTGAGGATTGAACATTGAGGACTGAGTGTTGAGGGTTGAGTGATGAGAATTGATGTTTGCGGATAGAGGTTTGAAGATTGCAGATTGAGTATTGAGTATTGAAAGCTGTGAATTGATGATATTCTATTGAGGATTGAGGATTGACAACTGATTGTTGAGGACTGAAGGCTGAAGATTGAGGTTTCAGGATTGAGGATTCAGGTTTGAGGTTTGAGGACTGAGGATTGAGGATTGAGGATTGAGGATTGGGGATTGAGAATTGAAGATTGAGGATTGAGGATTGAGGGTTGTGGATTGAGGACGAGGACTGAGGGTTGAGTATTGACGTTTGAGGTCTGAGGATTGAGGATTGAGGGTTGAGAATTGAGGATTGATGATTGAGGATTGAGAATTCAGGATTGAGGATTGCGGATTGAAGATTGAGGATTGGGTATTGAGGATTGAAGAATGAGGATTGAGGATTGAGGATTGAGAATTGAGGATTGAGGATTGAGGATTGAAGATTGAGGATTCGGTATTGAGGATTGAAGAATGAGGATTGAGGATTGAGGACTGAGGATTGAGGATTGCAGATTGAGTATTGAAGATTGTAGATTGAGGATTGAGGATTGAGGATTGAAGATTGAGGATTGAGGATTGAGGACTGACGATTGAGGATTGAAGATTGAGTATTGAGGATTGAAGATTAAGATTGAGGATTGAGGATTGAGGATTGAGGATTGAAGATTGAGGATTGGGGACTGCGTATTGAGGGTTGAGTGATGAGAATTGATGTTTGTGGATAGAGATCTGAAGTTTGCAGATTGAGTATTGAGTATTGAAAGCTGTGAATTGAGGACATTCTATTGAGGATTGAGGATTGACAACTGATTGCGTAGGACTCTGGGCTGAAGATTGAGGATTCATGATTGAAAGATTCAGGATTGAGGTTTGAGGACTGAGGATTGAGGAGTGAGGATTGAGGATTGAGGATTGTGGATTGAAGACTGAGGATTGAGTATTGAGTATTGAAGATTGAGTATTGAGGATTGAGGATTGAGGATTGAGGATTGAGGATTGAGGATTGAGCATTGAGGATTGAAAATTGAGGATTGAGGATTGAAGATTGAGTATTGAGGATTGAGGATTGAAGATTGAGGATTCGGTATTGAGGATTGAATATTGAGGATTGAGGATTGAGGACTGAGGTTTGAGGATTGCAGATTGAGTATTGAGGATTGTAGATTGAGGACTGAGAATTGAGGATTGAAGATTGAGGATTGAGTGTCGATGATTGAGGATTGAGGACTGAGGATTGAAGATTGAGTATTGAGGATTGAAGATTAAGATTGAGGATTGAGGATTGAGGATTGAGGATTGAAGATTGAGGAATGGGGACTGAGCATTGAGGGTTGAGTAATGAGAATTGATGCTTGTGGAAAGAGATCTGAAGGTTGCAGGTTGAGTATTGAGTATTGAAAACTGTGAATTGAGGACCTTCTATAGAGGATTGAGGATTGACATCTGATTGTGTAGGACTCAGAGCTGAAGATTGAGGATTCATGATTGAGGGTTCAGGATTGAGGTTTGAGGACTGAGGACTGGAGATTGAGGATTCGGTATTGAGGATTGAAGAATGAGGATTGAGGATTGAGGACTGAGGATTGAGGATTGCAGATTGAGTATTGAGGATTGTAGATTGAGGATAGAGGATTGAGGATTGAAGATTGAGGATTGAGGATTGAGGATTGAGGATTGAGGATTGAGGATTGAGGATTGAAGATTGAGTATTGAGGACTGAAGATTAAGATTGAGGATTGAGGATTGAGGATTGAGGATCGAAGATTGAGGATTGGGGACTGAGTATTGAAGGTTGAGTGATGAGAACTGATGTTTGTGGATAGAGATCTGAAGATTGCAGATTGAGTATTGAGTATTGAACACTGTGAATTGAGGACATTCTATTGAGGATTGAGGATTGACAACTGATTGTGTAGGACTCAGAGCTGAAGATTGAGGATACATGATTGAGGATTCAGGATTGAGGTTTGAGGACTGAGGATTGTGGATTGAGTATTGAGGATTGTAGATTGAGGATTGAGGATTGAGGATTGAAGATTGAGGATTGAGGATTGAGGATTGAGGATTGAGGATTGAGGATTGAGGATTGAAGATTGAGTATTGAGGACTGAAGATTAAGATTGAGGATTGAGGATTGAGGATTGAGGATTGAAGATTGAGGATAGGGGACTGAGTATTGAAGGTTGAGTGATGAGAACTGATGTTTGTGGATAGAGATCTGAAGATTGCAGTTTGAGTATTGAGTATTGAAAACTGTGAATTGAGGACATTCTATTGAGGATTGAGGATTGACAACTGATTGTGTAGGACTCAGAGCTGAAGATTGAGGATACATGATTGAGGATTCAGGATTGAGGTTTGAGGACTGAGGATTGTGGATTGAGGATTGAGGATTGAGGATTGAAGATTGAGTATTGAGGATTGAAGATTGATGGTTGAGGATTGAGGATTGAGGATTGGGTGTTGAGGATTGAGTATTGAAGATTGAGTATTGAGGATTGAAGATTGAGGATTGAGGATTGAGGATTGAGGATTGAGGATTGAAGATTGAGGATTGGGGACTGAGTATTGAGGGTTGAGTGATGAGAATTGATGTTTGTGTATAGAGATCTGAAGATTGCAGATTGAGTATTGAGTATTGAAACCTGTGAATTGAGGATATTCTATTGAGGATTGAGGATTGACAACTGATTGTTGAGGACTCAGGGCTGAAGATTGAGGATTCAGGATTGTGGATTCAGGATTGAGGTATGATGACTGAGGATTGAGGATTGAGGATTGAGGATTGAGGATTGAGGATTGAAGACTGAGGATTGGGTATTGAGGATTGAACGTAGAGGATTGAGAGTTGAGGATTGAGGATAGAGGATTGAGGATTGAGCATTGTGGATTGAAGATTGAATATTAATGATTGAAGATTGAGGATTGAGGATTGAGGATTGAGGGTTGTGGATTGAGGACGAGGACTGTGGGTTGAGTATTGATGTCTGAAGTCTGAGGATTGAGGATTGAGGATTGAGAATTGAGGATTGAGGATTGAGGATTGAAGATTGAGGATTCGGTATTGAGGATTGAAGAATGAGGATTGAGGATTGAGGACTGAGGATTGAGGATTGCAGATTGAGTATTGAGGATTGTAGATTGAGGATTGAGGATTGAGGATTGAAGATTGAGTATTGAGGATTGAGCATTGATGATTGAGGATTGAAGATTGAGTATTGAGGATTGAAGATTAAGATTGAGGATTGAGGATTGAGGATTGAGGATTGAAGATTGAGGATTGGGGACTGCGTATTGAGGGCTGAGTAATGAGAATTGATGTTTGTGGATAGAGATCTGAAGTTTGCAGATTGAGTATTGAGTATTGAAAGCTGTGAATTGAGGACATTCTATTGAGGATTGAGGATTGACAACTGATTGCGTAGGACTCAGGGCTGAAGATTGACGATTCATGATTGAAAGATTCAGGATTGAGGTTTGAGGACTGAGGATTGAGGAGTGAGGATTGAGGATTGAGGATTGTGGATTGAAGACTGAGGATTGGGTATTGAGTATTGAAGATTGAGGATTGAGGATTGAGGATTGAGGAATGAAGATTGAGTATTGAGGATTGAAGATTGAGGATTGAGGATTGAGGAATGAGGATTGAGGATTGAAGATTGAGTATTGAGGATGGAAGATTGACGATTGAGGATTGAGGATTGAGGATTGAGGGTTGAGGATTGAGGATTGAGCATTGAAGATTGAGTATTGAGGATTGAAGATTGAGGATTGAGGATTGAAGAATGATGATTGAGGATTGAGGATTGAGGATTGAGGATTGAAGATTGAGTATTGAGGATGGAAGATTGACGATTGAGGATTGAGGATTGAGGATTGAGGGTTGAGGATTGAGGATTGAGGAATGAAGATTGAGTATTGAGGATTGAAGATTGAGGATTGAGGATTGAGGAATGAGGATTGAGGATTGAAGATTGAGTATTGAGGATGGAAGATTGACGATTGAGGATTGAGGATTGAGGATTGAGGGTTGAGGATTGAGGATTGAGCATTGAAGATTGAGTATTGAGGATTGAAGATTGAGGATTGAGTGTTGAGGATTGAGGATTGAGGATTGAGGATTGAAGATTGAGTATTGAGGATTGAAGATTAAGATTGAGGATTCAGGATTGAGGATTGACGATTGAAGATTGATGATTGTGGACTGAGTATTGAGGGTTGAGTGATGAGGATTGATGTTCGTGTATAGAGTTCTGAAGATTGCAGATTGAGTATTGAGTATTGAAAACTGTGAATTGAGGACGTTCTATTGAGGAATGAGGATTGACAACTGATTGTTGAGGACTCAGGGCTGAGGATTGAGGATTCAGGATTGAGGATTCAGGATTGAGGTTTGAGGACTGAGGATGGAGGATTGAGGATTGAGGATTGAGTATTGAGGATTGAGGATTGAGGATTGAAGACTGAGGATTGGGTATTGAGCATTGGACTTTGAGGATTGAGGGTTGAGGATTGAGGATTGAGGATTGGGGATTGTGGATTGAAGATTGAATATTAATGATTGAAGATTGAGGATTGAGGATTGAGGGTTGTGGATTGAGGACGAGGACTGAGGGTTGAGTATTGATGTTTGAAGTCTGAGGATTGAGGATTGAGGATTGAGAATTGAGGATTGAGGATTGAGGATTGAAGATTGAGGATTCGGTATTGAGGATTGAAGAATGAGGATTGAGGATTGAGGACTGAGGATTGAGGATTGCAGATTGAGTATTGAGGATTGTAGATTGAGGATTGAGGGTTGAGGATTGAGGATTGAAGATTGAGGATTGAGGATTGAGGATTGAGGATTGAGGATTGAAGATTGAGTATTGAGGATTGAAGATTAAGATTGAGGATTGAGGATTGAGGATTGAAGTTTGAGGATTGGGGACTGCGTATTGAGGGTTGAGTGATGAGATCTGATGTTTGTGGATAGAGATCTGAAGTTTGCAGATTGAGTATTGAGTATTGAAAGCTGTGAATTGAGGACACTCTATTGAGGATTGAGGATTGACAACTGATTGCGTAGGACTCAGGGCTGAAGATTGAGGATTCATGATTGAAAGATGCAGGATTGAGGTTTGAGGACTGAGGATTGAGGAGTGAGGATTGAGGATTGAGGATTGTGGATTGAAGACTGAGGATTGAGTATTGAGTATTGAAGATTGAGGATTGAGGATTGAGGATTGAGGATTGAGGATTGAGGATTGAGGATTGAGCATTGAGGATTGAAAATTGAGGATTGAGGAATGAAGATTGAGTATTGAGGATTGAGGATTGAAGATTGAGGATTCGGTATTGAGGATTGAATATTGAGGATTGAGGATTGAGGACTGAGCATTGAGGGTTGAGTGATGAGAATTGACATCTGATTGTGTAGGACTCAGAGCTGAAGATTGAGGATTCATGATTGAGTGTTCAGGATTGAGGTTTGAGGACTGAGGATTGGAGATTGAGGATTCGGTATTGAGGATTGAAGAATGAGGATTGAGGATTGAGGACTGAGGATTGAGGATTGCAGATTGAGTATTGAGGATTGTAGATTGAGGATTGTGGATTGAGGATTGAAGATTGAGGACTGAGGATTGAGGATTGAGGATTGAGGATTGAGGATTGAGGATTGAAGATTAAGTATTGAGGACTGAAGATTAAGATTGAGGGTTGAGGATTGAGGATTGAGGATTGAAGATTGAGGATTGGGGACTGAGCATTGAGGGTTGAGTGATGAGAATTGACAACTGGTTGTGTAGGACTCAGAGCTGAAGATTGAGGATTCATGATTGAGGATTCAGGATTGTGGTTTGAGGACTGAGGATTGAGGATTGAGGATTGAGGACTGAGGATTGAAGATTGAGTATTGAGGATTGAAGATTAAGATTGAGGATTGAGGATTGAGGATTGAAGTTTGAGGATTGGGGACTGCGTATTGAGGGTTGAGTGATGAGAACTGATGTTTGTGGATAGAGATCTGAAGTTTGCAGATTGAGTATTGAGTATTGAAAGCTGTGAATTGAGGACATTCTATTGAGGATTGAGGATTGACAACTGATTGCGTAGGACTCAGGGCTGAAGATTGAGGATTCATGATTGAAAGATTCAGGATTGAGGTTTGAGGACTGAGGATTGAGGAGTGAGGATTGAGGATTGAGGATTGTGGATTGAAGACTGAGGATTGAGTATTGAGTATTGAAGATTGAGGATTGAGGATTGAGGATTGAGGACTGAGGATTGAGGATTGAGGATTGAGCATTGAGGATTGAAAATTGAGGATTGAGGAATGAAGATTGAGTATTGAGGATTGAGGATTGAAGATTGAGGATTCGGTATTGAGGATTGAATATTGAGGATTGAGGATTGAGGACTGAGCATTGAGGGTTGAGTGATGAGAATTGACATCTGATTGTGTAGGACTCAGAGCTGAAGATTGAGGATTCATGATTGAGTGTTCAGGATTGAGGTTTGAGGACTGAGGATTGGAGATTGAGGATTCGGTATTGAGGATTGAAGAATGAGGATTGAGGATTGAGGACTGAGGATTGAGGATTGCAGATTGAGTATTGAGGATTGTAGATTGAGGATTGAGGATTGAGGATTGAAGATTGAGGACTGAGGATTGAGGATTGAGGATTGAGGATTGAGGATTGAGGATTGAAGATTAAGTATTGAGGATTGAAGATTAAGATTGAGGATTGACGATTGAGGATTGAGGATTGAAGATTGAGGATTGGGGACTGAGTATTGAAGGTTGAGCGATGAGAACTGATGTTTGTGAATAGAGATCTGAAGATTGCAGATTGAGTATTGAGTATTGAAAACTGTGAATTGAGGACATTCTATTGAGGATTGAGGATTGACAACTGATTGTGTAGGACTCAGAGCTGAAGATTGAGGATTCATGATTGAGGTTCAGGATTGAGGTTTGAGGACTGAGGATTGAGGATTGAGGATTGAGGATTGAGGATTGAAGATTAAGATTGAGGATTGTGGATTGAGGATTGAGGATTGAAGATTGAGGATTGGGGACTGCGTATTGAGGGCTGAGTAATGAGAATTGATGTTTGTGGATAGAGATCTGAAGTTTGCAGATTGAGTATTGAGTATTGAAAGCTGTGAATTGAGGACATTCTATTGAGGATTGAGGATTGACAACTGATTGCGTAGGACTCAGGGCTGAAGATTGAGGATTCATGATTGAAAGATTCAGGATTGAGGTTTGAGGACTGAGGATTGAGGACTGAGGATTGAGGATTGAGGATTGAAGATTAAGATTGAGGATTGTGGATTGAGGATTGAGGATTGAAGATTGAGGATTGGGGACTGCGTATTGAGGGCTGAGTAATGAGAATTGATGTTTGTGGATAGAGATCTGAAGTTTGCAGATTGAGTATTGAGTATTGAAAGCTGTGAATTGAGGACATTCTATTGAGGATTGAGGATTGACAACTGATTGCGTAGGACTCAGGGCTGAAGATTGAGGATTCATGATTGAAAGATTCAGGATTGAGGTTTGAGGACTGAGGATTGAGGACTGAGGATTGAGGATTGAGGATTGGGGATGAGGGCTGAGGGTTGAGGATTGAGATTTAAGGACTGTGGACTGAGGATTGAGGATTGAGAATTGAAGATTGAGGATTGAGGATTGAAGACTGAGGATTTGGTATCGAGGATTCAAGAATGAGGATTGACGATTGAGGATTGAGGATTGAGGATGGAAGATTGAGTATTGAGGATTGAAGATTGACGATTGAGGAATGTGGATTGAAGATTGAGTATTGAACATTGAGGACTGAGTGTTGAGGGTTCAGCGATGAGAATTGATGTTTGTGGATAGAGGTTTGAAGATTAAAGATTGAGTATTGAGTATTGAAGGCTGTGAATGCAGGATATTCTATTGAGGATTGAGGATTGTCAACCGATTGTTGAGGATTGAGGACTGAGGATTGAGGGTTGAGTATTGAGGATTGATGATTAAAGATTGACTATTGAGGATTGAAGATTGAGTATTGAGGATTGAAGATTAAGATTGAGGATTGAGGATTGAGGATTGAAGTTTGAGGATTGGGGACTGCGTATTGAGGGTTGAGTGATGAGAACTGATGTTTGTGGATAGAGATCTGAAGTTTGCAGATTGAGTATTGAGTATTGAAAGCTGTGAATTGAGGACATTCTATTGAGGATTGAGGATTGACAACTGATTGCGTAGGACTCAGGGCTGAAGATTGAGGATTCATGATTGAAAGATTCAGGATTGAGGTTTGAGGACTGAGGATTGAGGAGTGAGGATTGAGGATTGACGATTGTGGATTGAAGACTGAGGATTGAGTATTGAGTATTGAAGATTGAGGATTGAGGATTGAGGATTGAGGATTGAGGATTGATGATTGAGGATTGAGCATTGAGGATTGAAAATTGAGGATTGAGGAATGAAGATTGAGTATTGAGGATTGAGGATTGAAGATTGAGGATTCGGTATTGAGGATTGAATATTGAGGATTGAGGATTGAGGACTGAGCATTGAGGGTTGAGTGATGAGAATTGACATCTGATTGTGTAGGACTCAGAGCTGAAGATTGAGGATTCATGATTGAGTGTTCAGGATTGAGGTTTGAGGACTGAGGATTGGAGATTGAGGATTCGGTATTGAGGATTGAAGAATGAGGATTGAGGATTGAGGACTGAGGATTGAGGATTGCAGATTGAGTATTGAGGATTGTAGATTGAGGATTGAGGATTGAGGATTGAAGATTGAGGACTGAGGATTGAGGATTGAGGATTGAGGATTGAGGATTGAGGATTGAAGATTAAGTATTGAGGACTGAAGATTAAGATTGAGGGTTGAGGATTGAGGATTGAGGATTGAAGATTGAGGATTGGGGACTGAGCATTGAGGGTTGAGTGATGAGAATTGACAACTGGTTGTGTAGGACTCAGAGCTGAAGATTGAGGATTCATGATTGAGGATTCAGGATTGTGGTTTGAGGACTGAGGATTGAGGATTGAGTATTGAGGACTGTGGATTGAAGATTGAGTATTGAGGATTGAAGATTAAGATTGAGGATTGAGGATTGAGGATTGAGGATTGAAGATTGAGGATTGGGGACTGAGTATTGAAGGTTGAGTGATGAGAACTGATGTTTGTGAATAGAGATCTGAAGATTGCAGATTGAGTATTGAGTATTGAAAACTGTGAATTGAGGACATTCTATTGAGGATTGAGGATTGACAACTGATTGTGTAGGACTCAGAGCTGAAGATTGAGGATTCATGATTGAGGTTCAGGATTGAGGTTTGAGGACTGAGGATTGAGGATTGAGGATTGAGGATTGAGGATTGAAGATTAAGATTGAGGATTGTGGATTGAGGATTGAGGATTGAAGATTGAGGATTGGGGACTGAGTATTGAGGGCTGAGTAATGAGAATTGATGTTTGTGGATAGAGATCTGAAGTTTGCAGATTGAGTATTGAGTATTGAAAGCTGTGAATTGAGGACATTCTATTGAGGATTGAGGATTGACAACTGATTGCGTAGGACTCAGGGCTGAAGATTGAGGATTCATGATTGAAAGATTCAGGATTGAGGTTTGAGGACTGAGGATTGAGGACTGAGGATTGAGGATTCAGGATTGGGGATGAGGGCTGAGGGTTGAGGATTGAGATTTAAGGACTGTGGACTGAGGATTGAGGATTGAGAATTGAAGATTGAGGATTGAGGATTGAAGACTGAGGATTTGGTATTGAGGATTGAAGAATGAGGATTGACGATTGAGGATTGAGGATTGAGGATGGAAGATTGAGTATTGAGGATTGAAGATTGACGATTGAGGAATGTGGATTGAAGATTGAGGATTGAGTATTGAGTATTGAAGATTGAGGATTGAGGATTGAGGATTGAGGATTGAGGATTGAGGATTGAGGATTGAGCATTGAGGATTGAAAATTGAGGATTGAGGAATGAAGATTGAGTATTGAGGATTGAGGATTGAAGATTGAGGATTCGGTATTGAGGATTGAATGTTGAGGATTGAGGATTGAGGACTGAGCATTGAGGGTTGAGTGATGAGAATTGACATCTGATTGTGTAGGACTCAGAGCTGAAGATTGAGGATTCATGATTGAGTGTTCAGGATTGAGGTTTGAGGACTGAGGATTGGAGATTGAGGATTCGGTATTGAGGATTGAAGAATGAGGATTGAGGATTGAGGACTGAGGATTGAGGATTGCAGATTGAGTATTGAGGATTGTAGATTGAGGATTGTGGATTGAGGATTGAAGATTGAGGACTGAGGATTGAGGATTGAGGATTGAGGATTGAGGATTGAGGATTGAAGATTAAGTATTGAGGACTGAAGATTAAGATTGAGGGTTGAGGATTGAGGATTGAGGATTGAAGATTGAGGATTGGGGACTGAGCATTGAGGGTTGAGTGATGAGAATTGACAACTGGTTGTGTAGGACTCAGAGCTGAAGATTGAGGATTCATGATTGAGGATTCAGGATTGTGGTTTGAGGACTGAGGATTGAGGATTGAGGATTGAGGACTGAGGATTGAAGATTGAGTATTGAGGATTGAAGATTAAGATTGAGGATTGAGGATTGAGGATTGAAGTTTGAGGATTGGGGACTGCGTATTGAGGGTTGAGTGATGAGAACTGATGTTTGTGGATAGAGATCTGAAGTTTGCAGATTGAGTATTGAGTATTGAAAGCTGTGAATTGAGGACATTCTATTGAGGATTGAGGATTGACAACTGATTGCGTAGGACTCAGGGCTGAAGATTGAGGATTCATGATTGAAAGATTCAGGATTGAGGTTTGAGGACTGAGGATTGAGGAGTGAGGATTGAGGATTGAGGATTGTGGATTGAAGACTGAGGATTGAGTATTGAGTATTGAAGATTGAGGATTGAGGATTGAGGATTGAGGATTGAGGATTGAGGATTGAGGATTGAGCATTGAGGATTGAAAATTGAGGATTGAGGAATGAAGATTGAGTATTGAGGATTGAGGATTGAAGATTGAGGATTCGGTATTGAGGATTGAATATTGAGGATTGATGATTGAGGACTGAGCATTGAGGGTTGAGTGATGAGAATTGACATCTGATTGTGTAGGACTCAGAGCTGAAGATTGAGGATTCATGATTGAGTGTTCAGGATTGAGGTTTGAGGACTGAGGATTGGAGATTGAGGATTCGGTATTGAGGATTGTAGATTGAGGATTGTGGATTGAGGATTGAAGATTGAGGACTGAGGATTGAGGATTGAGGATTGAGGATTGAGGATTGAGGATTGAAGATTAAGTATTGAGGACTGAATATTAAGATTGAGGGTTGAGGATTGAGGATTGAGGATTGAAGATTGAGGATTGGGGACTGAGCATTGAGGGTTGAGTGATGAGAATTGACAACTGGTTGTGTAGGACTCAGAGCTGAAGATTGAGGATTCATGATTGAGGATTCAGGATTGTGGTTTGAGGACTGAGGATTGAGGATTGAGGATTGAGGACTGAGGATTGAAGATTGAGTATTGAGGATTGAAGATTAAGATTGAGGATTGAGGATTGAGGATTGAAGTTTGAGGATTGGGGACTGCGTATTGAGGGTTGAGTGATGAGAACTGATGTTTGTGGATAGAGATCTGAAGTTTGCAGATTGAGTATTGAGTATTGAAAGCTGTGAATTGAGGACATTCTATTGAGGATTGAGGATTGACAACTGATTGCGTAGGACTCAGGGCTGAAGATTGAGGATTCATGATTGAAAGATTCAGGATTGAGGTTTGAGGACTGAGGATTGAGGAGTGAGGATTGAGGATTGAGGATTGTGGATTGAAGACTGAGGATTGAGTATTGAGTATTGAAGATTGAGGATTGAGGATTGAGGATTGAGGATTGAGGATTGAGGATTGAGGATTGAGCATTGAGGATTGAAAATTGAGGATGGAGGAATGAAGATTGAGTATTGAGGATTGAGGATTGAAGATTGAGGATTCGGTATTGAGGATTGAATATTGAGGATTGAGGATTGAGGACTGAGCATTGAGGGTTGAGTGATGAGAATTGACAACTGGTTATGTAGGACTCAGAGCTGAAGATTGAGGATTCATGATTGAGGATTCAGGATTGTGGTTTGAGGACTGAGGATTGAGGATTGAGTATTGAGGACTGAGGATTGAAGATTGAGTATTGAGGATTGAAGATTAAGATTGAGGATTGAGGATTGAGGATTGAGGATTGAAGATTGAGGATTGGGGACTGAGTATTGAAGGTTGAGTGATGAGAACTGATGTTTGTGAATAGAGATCTGAAGATTGCAGATTGAGTATTGAGTATTGAAAACTGTGAATTGAGGACATTCTATTGAGGATTGAGGATTGACAACTGATTGTGTAGGACTCAGAGCTGAAGATTGAGGATTCATGATTGAGGTTCAGGATTGAGGTTTGAGGACTGAGGATTGAGGATTGAGGATTGAGGATTGAGGATTGAAGATTGAGTATTGAGGATTGAAGATTGAGGATTGAGGATTGAGGATTGAGGATTGAGTGTTGAGGATTGAGGATTGAAGATTGAGTATTGAGGATTGAAGATTGAGGATTGAGGATTGAGGATTGAGGATTGAGGATTGAAGATTGAGGATTGGGGACTGAGTATTGAGGGTTGAGTGATGAGAATTGATGTTTGTGTATAGAGATCTGAAGATTGCAGATTGAGTATTGAGTATTGAAACCTGTGAATTGAGGATATTCTATTGAGGATTGAGGATTGACAACTGATTGTTGAGGACTCAGTGCTGAAGATTGAGGATTCAGGATTGAGGATTCAGGATTGAGGTATGATGACTGAGGATTGAGGATTGAGGATTGAGGATTGAGGATTGAGGACTGAGGATTGAGGATTGCAGATTGAGTATTGAGGATTGTAGATTGAAGATTGAGGATTGAGGATTGAAGATTGAGTATTGAGGATTCAGCATTGAGGATTGAGGATTGAAGATTGAGTATTGAGGATTGAAGATTAAGATTGAGGATTGTGGATTGAGGATTGAGGATTGAAGATTGAGGATTGGGGACTGCGTATTGAGGGCTGAGTAATGAGAATTGATGTTTGTGGATAGAGATCTGAAGTTTGCAGATTGAGTATTGAGTATTGAAAGCTGTGAATTGAGGACATTCTATTGAGGATTGAGGATTGACAACTGATTGCGTAGGACTCAGGGCTGAAGATTGAGTATTCATGATTGAAAGATTCAGGATTGAGGTTTGAGGACTGAGGATTGAGGACTGAGGATTGAGGATTGAGGATTGGGGATGAGGGCTGAGGGTTGAGGATTGAGATTTAAGGACTGTGGACTGAGGATTGAGGATTGAGAATTGAAGATTGAGGATTGAGGATTGAAGACTGAGGATTTGGTATTGAGGATTGAAGAATGAGGATTGACGATTGAGGATTGAGGATTGAGGATGGAAGATTGAGTATTGAGGATAGAAGATTGACGATTGAGGAATGTGGATTGAAGATTGAGTATTGAACATTGAGGACTGAGTGTTGAGGGTTCAGCGATGAGAATTGATGTTTGTGGATAGAGGTTTGAAGATTAAAGATTGAGTATTGAGTATTGAAGACTGTGTATGCAGGTTATTCTATTGAGGATTGAGGATTGTCAACTGATTGTTGAGGATTGAGGACTGAGGATTGAGGGTTGAGTATTGAGGATTGATGATTAAAGATTGACTATTGAGGATTGAAGATTGAGGATTGTGGATTGAAGATTGAGTATTGAGGATTGAAGATTGAGGATTGAGGATTGAGGATTGAGAACTGAAGATGAGGGCTGAGGGTTGAGGATTGAGGTTTGAGGACTGCGGACTGAGGATTGAGGATTGAGAATTGAGGATTGAGGATTGAGGATTGAGGATTGAAGATTGGGGATTCAGGATTGAGGGTTGTGGATTGAGGAAGAGGACTGAGGGTTGAGTATTGATGTTTGAGGTCTGAGGATTGAGGATTGAGGATTGAGAATTGAGGATTGAAGATTGAGTATTGAGGATAGAAGGTTGAGGATTGAGGGTTGAGGATTGAAGATTGAGGACTTAGTGTTGAGGGTTGAGTGATGGGAATTGATGTTTGTGGATTGAGATTTGAAGATTGAAGAATGGGGATTGAGTATTGAAAACTGTGAATTGAGGATATTCTATTGAGGATTGAGTATTGACAATTGATTGTTGAGGACTGAGGGCTAAAGATTGAGGATTCAGGATTGAGGATTCGGGACTGAGGTTTAAGGACAGAGGATTGAGGGTTGAGGATTGAGGATTGAGGATTGAGTATTGAAGGCTGAGGATTGATGATTGAGGATTGAGGATTGAGGATTGAGGATTGAGGATTGAGTATTGAGGACTGAGGGTTGAAGGTTGAGGATTGATGATTGAGGAATAATGATTGAGTATTGAGGATTGAAGATTGAGAATTGAGGATTGAGGATTGAACATTGAGGACTGAGTGTTGAGGGATGAGTGATGAGAATTGATGTTTGAGGATAGAGATTTGAAGATTGCAGATTGAGTATTGTGTATTGAAAACTGTGAATTGAGGATATTCTATTGAGGATTGAGGATTGTCACCTGATTGTTGAGCACTGACGGCTGAAGATTGAGGATTCAGGATTGAGGATTCAGAATTGAGGTTTGTGGACTGAGGATTGAGGATTGAGGATTGAAGATTGAGTATTGAGGATTGAAGATTGAGGATTGAGGATTGAGAATTGAGGATTGAGGATGAGGGCTGAGGGTTGAGGATTGAGGTTTAAGGACTGAGGACTGAGGATTGAGGATTGAGAATTGAGGATTGAGGATTGAGGATTGAAGATTGAGGATTGGGTATTGAGGTTTGAAGAATGAGGATTGAGGATTGAGGATTGAGGATAGAGGATTGAAGATTGAGTATTGAGGATTGAATATTGACGATTGAGGATTGAGGATTGTGGATTGAAGATTGAGTATTGAACATTGAGGACTGAGTGTTGAGGGTTCAGTGATGAGGATTGATGTTTGTGGATAGAGGTTTGAAGATTGCAGATTGAGTATTGAGCATTGAAAACTGTGAATTGAGGATATTCTATTGAAGATTGAGGATTGTCAACTGATTGTTGAGGACTGAGGGCTGACGATTGAGGATTCAGGATTGAGGATTCAGAATTGAGGTTTGAGGACTGAGGATTGAGGATTGAAGATTGATTATTGAGGATTGAGGATTGAGAATTGAGGATTGTGGATTGAGGATTGAAGATTGAGGATTGGGTTTTGAGGATTGAAGGATGAGGATTGAGGATTGAGGATTGAGGATTGAGGATTGAAGATTGAGTATTGAGGATTGAAGATTGAGGATTGAGTATTGAGGATTGAGAATTGACGATGAGGTCTGTGGGTTGAGGATTGAGGTTTGAGGACTGAGGACTGAGGATTGAGGATTGAGAATTGAGGAATGAGGATTGAGGATTGAGAATTGCAGATTGAGGATTGGGTATTGAGGATTGAACATTGAGGATTGAGGATTGAGGATTGAGGATTGAAGATTGAGGATTGGGTATTGAGGACTGAGGACTGAGGATTGAGTTTTGAGGATTGAGGATTGAGGATTAATGATTGAGTATTGAGGATTGAGGATTGAGGATTGAAGTTTGAGTATTGAGGATTGAAGGTTGAGGATTGAGGATTGAGGATTGAGGATTGAGGATTGAATATTGAGGATTGGGGACTGAGTGTTGAGGGTTGAGTAATGAGAATTGATGTTTGTGGATGGAGATTTGAAGATTGATGATTGAGGATTGAGTATTGAAAGCTGAGAATTCAGGATATTCTATTGAGTATTGAGAATTTTGGATTGACGGTTGAGTATTGAGGATTGATGGTTGAGGGTTGTGAGTTGAATATTGTGGATTGGCGGATTGAGTATTGAAGGTTGAGGATTGATGACTGAGGATTGAGGATTGAGGATTGAGGATTGAGGATTGAGGATGGAGCATTGAGGATTGAAGATTGAGGACTGGGGATTGAGGACTGAAGATTGAGGATTAAGGATTGAGGATTGGTGATTGAGGATCTAGGACTGAATATTGATTATTGAGGATTAAAGATTGAGGATTGAGGATTGAGGATTGAGAATTGAGAATTGAGGATAAGGACTGAGGGTTGAGGATTGAGGTTTGAAGTATGAGGATTGAGGATTCAGGATTGAGGATTGAAGATTGAGTATTGATGATTGAAGATTGAGGATTGAGGATTGAGGGTTGAGGATTGAGGACGAGGACTGACGGTTGAGGATTGTGGTTTGAGGATTGAGGATTGAGGATTGAGTATTGAGGATGAGGACTGGGGTTTGAGGATTGAGGTTTGAGGAATGAGGATTGAGAATTGCGGATTGACGATTGAGGATTGAGGATTGAGGGTTGAAGGTTGAGTGTTGATGATTAAAGGTTGAGGATTGACGATTGAGGATTGAGGATTGAGGATGACGGCATAGGTTTGAGGTTTGAGGTTTGAGGTTTGAGTATTGAATCCTGAGAATTCAGGATGTTCTATTGAGTATTGAGAATTGAGGATTGATGGTTTAGTATCGGGGATTCAGGATTGACGATTGAGGATTGAGTATTGAAGATTGAGGATTGATGGTTGAGGATTTAGTATTGAGGATTGAGGATTGAGGATTGAGGATTGAAAATTGAGTATTGAGGATTGAAGATTGAGGACTGAGGAATAAAGATTGAGGATTGAGGATGAGGGCTGAGGGTTGAGGATTGAGGCTTGAGGACTGAGGACTGAGGATTGAGGATTGAGAATTGAGGATAGAGGATTGAGGATTGAAGATTGAGGATTGGGTATTGAGGATTGAAGAATGAGGATTTAGGATTGAGGATTGAGGATTGAGGATTGAAGGTTGAGTATTGAGGATTGAAGGTTGTGTGTTGAGGATTGAGGATTGAGGATTCAGGACTGAGGATTGAGGATTGAGGATTGAGAATTGAAGATTGAGGAATGAGGACTGGGGATTGAGTATTGAGGATTGAGGATTCAGTATTGAGGATTGATGATTGAAGATTGAGTATTGATGATTGAAGTTTGCGGATTTATTATTGAGGGTTGAGGATTGATGACGAGGTCTGAGGGTTGAGGATTGAGTACTGAGGATTGAGGATGGAGGTTCGGGCATTGAGGATTGAAGATTGAGGACTGGGGATTGAGGATTGAATATTTAGGATTAAGGATTGAGGATTGGGGATAGGGGATCTAGGATTGGAGATTGATTATTGAGGATTGAAGATTGAGTGTTGAGGATTGAGGATTGAGAATTGAGAATTGAGGATGAGGACTGAGGGTTGAGGATTGAGGTCTGAGGTACGAGGATTGAGGATTGAGGATTGAGCACTGAGGATTGACGGTTGAGTATTGAAGATTGAGGATTGATGACTGAGGATTGAGGATTGAGGATTGATGATTGCAGATTGAGTATTGAGAATTGAGTATTGAGGATTGAATATTGAGGATTGAGGATTGAGGACTGGGGATTGAAGATTGAGTATTGAGGATTCAAGAATGAGGACTGAGGATTGACGATTGAGGATTGAGGATTGAGGTTTGAGGGTAGACGATAAGGGCTGAGGGTTGAGGATTGAGGTTTGAGGTCTGAGGACTGAGGATTGAGGATTGAGAATTGAGGATTGAGGATTGAGGATTGAAGATTGAGGGTTGAACATTGAGGATTGAGGATTGAGGATCGAGGATTGAGGATTGAGGATTGAAGATTGAATATTGATGATTTAAGATTGAGGATTGAGGATTGAGGGTTGTGGATTGAGGACGAGGACTGAGTGTTGAGTATTGATGTTTGAGGTCTGATGATTGAGGATTGAGGATTGAGAATTGAGGATTGCGGATTGAGGATTGAAGATTGATGGTTGAGGATTGAGGATTGAGGATTGGGTGTTGAGGATTGAGTATTGAAGATTGAGTATTGAGGATTGAAGATTGAGGATTGAGGATTGAGGATTGAGGATTGAGGATTGAAGATTGAGGATTGGGGACTGAGTATTGAGGGTTGAGTGATGAGAATTGATGTTTGTGTATAGAGATCTGAAGATTGCAGATTGAGTATTGAGTATTGAAACCTGTGAATTGAGGATATTCTATTGAGGATTGAGGATTGACAACTGATTGTTGAGGACTCAGGGCTGAAGATTGAGGATTCAGGATTGAGGATTCAGGATTGAGGTATGATGACTGAGGATTGAGGATTGAGGATTGAGGATTGAGGATTGAGGATTGAAGACTGAGGATTGAGTGTCGATGATTGAGGATTGAGGACTGAGGATTGAAGATTGAGTATTGAGGATTGAAGATTAAGATTGAAGATGGAGGATTGAGGATTGAGGGTTGTGGATTGAGGACGAGGACTGCGGGTTGAGTATTGATGTCTGAAGTCTGAGGATTGAGGATTGAGGATTGAGAATTGAGGATTGAGGATTGAGGATTGAAGATTGAGGATTCGGTATTGAGGATTGAAGAATGAGGATTGAGGATTGAGGACTGAGGATTGAGGATTGCAGATTGAGTATTGAGGATTGTAGATTGAGGATTGAGGATTGAGGATTGAAGATTGAGTATTGAGGATTGAGCATTGATGATTGATGATTGAAGATTGAGTATTGAGGATTGAAGATTAAGATTGAGGATTGAGGATTGAGGATTGAGGATTGAGAATTGAGGATTGAGGATTGAGGATTGAAGATTGAGGATTCGGTATTGAGGATTGAAGAATGAGGATTGAGGATTGAGGACTGAGGATTGAGGATTGCAAATTGAGTATTGAGGATTGTAGATTGAGGATTGAGGATTGAGGATTGAGGATTGAAGATTGAGGATTGAGGATTGAGGATTGAGGATTGAGGATTGAAGATTGAGTATTGAGGATTGAAGATTAAGATTGAGGATTGTGGATTGAGGATTGAAGATTGATTGGGGACTGCGTATTGAGGGTTGAGTGATGAGAACTGATGTTTGTGGATAGAGACCTGAAGTTTGCAGATTGAGTATTGAGTATTGAAAGCTGTGAATTGAGGACATTCTATTGAGGATTGAGGATTGACAACTGATTGCGTAGGACTCAGGGCTGAAGATTGAGGATTCATGATTGAAAGATTCAGGATTGAGGTTTGAGGACTGAGGATTGAGGAGTGAGGATTGAGGATTGAGGATTGTGGATTGAAGACTGAGGATTGAGTATTGAGTATTGAAGATTGAGGATTGAGGATTGAGGATTGAGGATTGAGGATTGAGGATTGAGGATTGAGCATTGAGGATTGAAAATTGAGGATTGAGGATTGAAGATTGAGTATTGAGGATTGAGGATTGAAGATTAGGGATTCGGTATTGAGGATTGAATATTGAGGATTGAGGATTGAGGACTGAGGATTGAGGATTGCAGATTGAGTATTGAGGATTGTAGATTGAGGACTGAGAATTGAGGATTGAAGATTGAGGATTGAGTGTCGATGATTGAGGATTGAGGACTGAGGATTGAAGATTGAGTATTGAGGATTGAAGATTAAGATTGAGGATTGAGGATTGAGGATTGAGGATTGAAGATTGAGGATTGGGGACTGAGCATTGAGGGTCGAGTGATGAGAATTGATGCTTGTGGAAAGAGATCTGAAGGTTGCAGGTTGAGTATTGGGTATTGAAAACTGTGAATTGAGGACCCTCTATAGAGGATTGAGGATTGACATCTGATTGTGTAGGACTCAGAGCTGAAGATTGAGGATTCATGATTGAGGGTACAGGATTGAGGTTTGAGGACTGAGGATTGGAGATTGAGGATTCGGTATTGAGGATTGAAGAATGAGGATTGAGGATTGAGGGCTGAGGATTGAGGATTGCAGATTGAGTATTGAGGATTGTAGATTGAGGATTGAGGATTGAGGATTGAAGATTGAGGATTGAGGATTGAGGATTGAGGATTGAGGATTGAGGATTGAGGATTGAAGATTGAGTATTGAGGACTGAAGATTAAGATTGAGGATTGAGGATTGAAGATTGATGGTTGAGGATTGAGGATTGAGGATTGGGTGTTGAGGATTGAGTATTGAAGATTGAGTATTGAGGATTGAAGATTGAGGATTGAGGATTGAGTATTGAGGATTGAGGATTGAAGATTGAGGATTGGGGACTGAGTATTGAGGGTTGAGTGATGAGAATTGATGTTTGTGTATAGAGATCTGAAGATTGCAGATTGAGTATTGAGTATTGAAACTTGTGAATTGAGGATATTCTATTGAGGATTGAGGATTGACAACTGATTGTTGAGGACTCAGGGCTGAAGATTGAGGATTCAGGATTGAGGATTCAGGATTGAGGTATGATGACTGAGGATTGAGGATTGAGGATTGAGGATTGAGGATTGAGGATTGAAGACTGAGGATTGGGTATTGAGGATTGAACGTAGAGGATTGAGAGTTGAGGATTGAGGATAGAGGATTGAGGATTGAGGATTGTGGATTGAAGATTGAATATTAATGATTGAAGATTGAGGATTGAGGATTGAGGGTTGTGGATTGAGGACGAGGACTGTGGGTTGAGTATTGATGTCTGAAGTCCGAGGATTGAGGACTGAGGATTGAGGATAGCAGATTGAGTATTGAGGATTGTAGATTGAGGATTGAGGATTGAGGATTGAAGATTGAGTATTGAGGATTGAGCATTGATGATTGAGGATTGAAGATTGAGTATTGAGGATTGAAGATTAAGATTGAGGATTGAGGATTGAGGATTGAGGATTGAAGATTGAGGATTGGGGACTGCGTATTGAGGGCTGAGTAATGAGAATTGATGTTTGTGGATAGAGATCTGAAGTTTGCAGATTGAGTATTGAGTATTGAAAGCTGTGAATTGAGGACATTCTATTGAGGATTGAGGATTGACAACTGATTGCGCAGGACTCAGGGCTGAAGATTGACGATTCATGATTGAAAGATTCAGGATTGAGGTTTGAGGACTGAGGATTGAGGAGTGAGGATTGAGGATTGAGGATTGTGGATTGAAGACTGAGGATTGGGTATTGAGTATTGAAGATTGAGGATTGAGGATTGAGGATTGAGGAATGAAGATTGAGTATTGAGGATTGAAGATTGAGGATTGAGGATTGAGGATTGAGGATTGAGGGTTGAGGATTGAGGATTGAGCATTGAAGATTGAGTATTGAGGATTGAAGATTGAGGATTGAGTGTTGAGTATTGAGGATTGAGGATTGAAGAATGATGATTGAGGATTGAGGATTGAGGATTGAGGATTGAAGATTGAGTATTGAGGATGGAAGATTGACGATTGATGATTGAGGATTGAGGATTGAGGGTTGAGGATTGAGGATTGAGGAATGAAGATTGAGTATTGAGGATTGAAGATTGAGGATTGAGGATTGAGGAATGAGGATTGAGGATTGAAGATTGAGTATTGAGGATGGAAGATTGACGATTGAGGATTGAGGATTGAGGATTGAGGGTTGAGGATTGAGGATTGAGCATTGAAGATTGAGTATTGAGGATTGAAGATTGAGGATTGAGTGTTGAGGATTGAGGATTGAGGATTGAGGATTGAAGATTGAGTATTGAGGATTGAAGATTAAGATTGAGGATTGAGGATTGAGGATTGACGATTGAAGATTGATGATTGTGGACTGAGTATTGAGGGTTGAGTGATGAGGATTGATGTTCGTGTATAGAGTTCTGAAGATTGCAGATTGAGTATTGAGTATTGAAAACTGTGAATTGAGGACGTTCTATTGAGGAATGAGGATTGACAACTGATTGTTGAGGACTCAGGGCTGAGGATTGAGGATTCAGGATTGAGGATTCAGGATTGAGGTTTGAGGACTGAGGATGGAGGATTGAGGATTGAGTATTCAGGATTGAGGAATGAGGATTGAGGATTGAAGACTGAGGATTGGGTATTGAGCATTGGACTTTGAGGATTGAGGGTTGAGGATTGAGGATTGAGGATTGGGGATTGTGGATTGAAGATTGAATATTAATGATTGAAGATTGAGGATTGAGGATTGAGGGTTGTGGATTGAGGACGAGGACTGCGGGTTGAGTATTGATGTTTGAAGTCTGAGGATTGAGGATTGAGGATTGAGAATTGAGGATTGAGGATTGAGGATTGAAGATTGAGGATTCGGTATTGAGGATTGAAGAATGAGGATTGAGGATTGAGGACTGAGGATTGAGGATTGCAGATTGAGTATTGAGGATTGTAGATTGAGGATTGAGGATTGAGGATTGAGGATTGAAGATTGAGGATTGAGGATTGAGGATTGAGGATTGAGGATTGAAGATTGAGTATTGAGGATTGAAGATTAAGATTGAGGATTGTGGATTGAGGATTGAAGATTGAGGATTGGGGACTGCGTATTGAGGGTTGAGTGATGAGAACTGATGTTTGTGGATAGAGACCTGAAGTTTGCAGATTGAGTATTGAGTATTGAAAGCTGTGAATTGAGGACATTCTATTGAGGATTGAGGATTGACAACTGATTGCGTAGGACTCAGGGCTGAAGATTGAGGATTCATGATGGAAAGATTCAGGATTGAGGTTTGAGGACTGAGGATTGAGGAGTGAGGATTGAGGATTGAGGATTGTGGATTGAAGACTGAGGATTGAGTATTGAGTATTGAAGATTGAGGATTGAGGATTGAGGATTGAGGATTGAGGATTGAGGATTGAGGATTGAGCATTGAGGATTGAAAATTGAGGATTGAGGATTGAAGATTGAGTATTGAGGATTGAGGATTGAAGATTAGGGATTCGGTATTGAGGATTGAATATTGAGGATTGAGGATTGAGGACTGAGGATTGAGGATTGCAGATTGAGTATTGAGGATTGTAGATTGAGGACTGAGAATTGAGGATTGAAGATTGAGGATTGAGTGTCGATGATTGAGGATTGAGGACTGAGGATTGAAGATTGAGTATTGAGGATTGAAGATTAAGATTGAGGATTGAGGATTGAGGATTGAGGATTGAAGATTGAGGATTGGGGACTGAGCATTGAGGGTCGAGTGATGAGAATTGATGCTTGTGGAAAGAGATCTGAAGGTTGCAGGTTGAGTATTGGGTATTGAAAACTGTGAATTGAGGACCCTCTATAGAGGATTGAGGATTGACATCTGATTGTGTAGGACTCAGAGCTGAAGATTGAGGATTCATGATTGAGGGTTCAGGATTGAGGTTTGAGGACTGAGGATTGGAGATTGAGGATTCGGTATTGAGGATTGAAGAATGAGGATTGAGGATTGAGGGCTGAGGATTGAGGATTGCAGATTGAGTATTGAGGATTGTAGATTGAGGATTGAGGATTGAGGATTGAAGATTGAGGATTGAGGATTGAGGATTGAGGATTGAGGATTGAGGATTGAGGATTGAAGATTGAGTATTGAGGACTGAAGATTAAGATTGAGGATTGAGGATTGAGGATTGAGGATTGAAGATTGAGGATTGGGGACTGAGTATTGAAGGTTGAGTGATGAGAACTGATGTTTGTGGATAGAGATCTGAAGATTGCAGTTTGAGTATTGAGTATTGAAAACTGTGAATTGAGGACATTCTATTGAGGATTGAGGATTGACAACTGATTGTGTAGGACTCAGAGCTGAAGATTGAGGATACATGATTGAGGATTCAGGATTGAGGTTTGAGGACTGAGGATTGTGGATTGAGGATTGAGGATTGAGGATTGAAGATTGAGTATTGAGGATTGAAGATTGATGGTTGAGGATTGAGGATTGAGGATTGGGTGTTGAGGATTGAGTATTGAAGATTGAGTATTGAGGATTGAAGATTGAGTATTGAGGATTGAAGATTGATGGTTGAGGATTGAGGATTGAGGATTGGGTGTTGAGGATTGAGTATTGAAGATTGAGTATTGAGGATTGAAGATTGAGGATTGTAGATTGAGGATTGAGGATTGAGGATTGAAGATTGAGGATTGAGGATTGAGGATTGAGGATTGAGGATTGAGGATTGAGGATTGAAGATTGAGTATTGAGGATTGAAGATTAAGATTGAGGATTCAGGATTGAGGATTGACGGTTGAAGATTGATGATTGTGGACTGAGTATTGAGGGTTGAGTGATGAGGATTGATGTTCGTGTATAGAGTTCTGAAGATTGCAGATTGAGTATTGAGTATTGAAAACTGTGAATTGAGGACGTTCTATTGAGGAATGAGGATTGACAACTGATTGTTGAGGACTCAGGGCTGAGGATTGAGGATTCAGGATTGAGGATTCAGGATTGAGGTTTGAGGACTGAGGATGGAGGATTGAGGATTGAGGATTGAGGATTGAGGATTGAGGATTGAGGATTGAAGACTGAGGATTGGGTATTGAGCATTGGACTTTGAGGATTGAGGGTTGAGGATTGAGGATTGAGGATTGGGGATTGTGGATTGAAGATTGAATATTAATGATTGAAGATTGAGGATTGAGGATTGAGGGTTGTGGATTGAGGACGAGGACTGAGGGTTGAGTATTGATGTTTGAAGTCTGAGGATTGAGGATTGAGGATTGAGAATTGAGGATTGAGGATTGAGGATTGAAGATTGAGGATTCGGTATTGAGGATTGAAGAATGAGGATTGAGGATTGAGGACTGAGGATTGAGGATTGCAGATTGGGTATTGAGGATTGTAGATTGAGGATTGAGGATTGAGGATTGAGGATTGAAGGTTGAGGATTGGGGACTGCGTATTGAGGGTTGAGTGATGAGAACTGATGTTTGTGGATAGAGATCTGAAGTTTGCAGATTGAGTATTGAGTATTGAAAGCTGTGAATTGAGGACATTCTATTGAGGATTGAGGATTGACAACTGATTGCGTAGGACTCAGGGCTGAAGATTGAGGATTCATGATTGAAAGATTCAGGATTGAGGTTTGAGGACTGAGGATTGAGGAGTGAGGATTGAGGATTGAGGATTGTGGATTGAAGACTGAGGATTGAGTATTGAGTATTGAAGATTGAGGATTGAGGATTGAGGATTGAGGATTGAGGATTGAGGATTGAGGATTGAGCATTGAGGATTGAAAATTGAGGATTGAGGATTGAAGATTGAGTATTGAGGATTGAGGATTGAAGATTAGGGATTCGGTATTGAGGATTGAATATTGAGGATTGAGGATTGAGGACTGAGGATTGAGGATTGCAGATTGAGTATTGAGGATTGTAGATTGAGGACTGAGAATTGAGGATTGAAGATTGAGGATTGAGTGTCGATGATTGAGGATTGAGGACTGAGGATTGAAGATTGAGTATTGAGGATTGAAGATTAAGATTGAGGATTGAGGATTGAGGATTGAGGATTGAAGATTGAGGATTGGGGACTGAGCATTGAGGGTCGAGTGATGAGAATTGATGCTTGTGGAAAGAGATCTGAAGGTTGCAGGTTGAGTATTGGGTATTGAAAACTGTGAATTGAGGACCCTCTATAGAGGATTGAGGATTGACATCTGATTGTGTAGGACTCAGAGCTGAAGATTGAGGATTCATGATTGAGGGTACAGGATTGAGGTTTGAGGACTGAGGATTGGAGATTGAGGATTCGGTATTGAGGATTGAAGAATGAGGATTGAGGATTGAGGGCTGAGGATTGAGGATTGCAGATTGAGTATTGAGGATTGTAGATTGAGGATTGAGGATTGAGGATTGAAGATTGAGGATTGAGGATTGAGGATTGAGGATTGAGGATTGAGGATTGAGGATTGAAGATTGAGTATTGAGGACTGAAGATTAAGATTGAGGATTGAGGATTGAAGATTGATGGTTGAGGATTGAGGATTGAGGATTGGGTGTTGAGGATTGAGTATTGAAGATTGAGTATTGAGGATTGAAGATTGAGGATTGAGGATTGAGTATTGAGGATTGAGGATTGAAGATTGAGGATTGGGGACTGAGTATTGAGGGTTGAGTGATGAGAATTGATGTTTGTGTATAGAGATCTGAAGATTGCAGATTGAGTATTGAGTATTGAAACCTGTGAATTGAGGATATTCTATTGAGGATTGAGGATTGACAACTGATTGTTGAGGACTCAGGGCTGAAGATTGAGGATTCAGGATTGAGGATTCAGGATTGAGGTATGATGACTGAGGATTGAGGATTGAGGATTGAGGATTGAGGATTGAGGATTGAAGACTGAGGATTGGGTATTGAGGATTGAACGTAGAGGATTGAGAGTTGAGGATTGAGGATAGAGGATTGAGGATTGAGGATTGTGGATTGAAGATTGAATATTAATGATTGAAGATTGAGGATTGAGGATTGAGGGTTGTGGATTGAGGACGAGGACTGTGGGTTGAGTATTGATGTCTGAAGTCCGAGGATTGAGGACTGAGGATTGAGGATAGCAGATTGAGTATTGAGGATTGTAGATTGAGGATTGAGGATTGAGGATTGAAGATTGAGTATTGAGGATTGAGCATTGATGATTGAGGATTGAAGATTGAGTATTGAGGATTGAAGATTAAGATTGAGGATTGAGGATTGAGGATTGAGGATTGAAGATTGAGGATTGGGGACTGCGTATTGAGGGCTGAGTAATGAGAATTGATGTTTGTGGATAGAGATCTGAAGTTTGCAGATTGAGTATTGAGTATTGAAAGCTGTGAATTGAGGACATTCTATTGAGGATTGAGGATTGACAACTGATTGCGCAGGACTCAGGGCTGAAGATTGACGATTCATGATTGAAAGATTCAGGATTGAGGTTTGAGGACTGAGGATTGAGGAGTGAGGATTGAGGATTGAGGATTGTGGATTGAAGACTGAGGATTGGGTATTGAGTATTGAAGATTGAGGATTGAGGATTGAGGATTGAGGAATGAAGATTGAGTATTGAGGATTGAAGATTGAGGATTGAGGATTGAGGATTGAGGATTGAGGGTTGAGGATTGAGGATTGAGCATTGAAGATTGAGTATTGAGGATTGAAGATTGAGGATTGAGTGTTGAGTATTGAGGATTGAGGATTGAAGAATGATGATTGAGGATTGAGGATTGAGGATTGAGGATTGAAGATTGAGTATTGAGGATGGAAGATTGACGATTGATGATTGAGGATTGAGGATTGAGGGTTGAGGATTGAGGATTGAGGAATGAAGATTGAGTATTGAGGATTGAAGATTGAGGATTGAGGATTGAGGAATGAGGATTGAGGATTGAAGATTGAGTATTGAGGATGGAAGATTGACGATTGAGGATTGAGGATTGAGGATTGAGGGTTGAGGATTGAGGATTGAGCATTGAAGATTGAGTATTGAGGATTGAAGATTGAGGATTGAGTGTTGAGGATTGAGGATTGAGGATTGAGGATTGAAGATTGAGTATTGAGGATTGAAGATTAAGATTGAGGATTGAGGATTGAGGATTGACGATTGAAGATTGATGATTGTGGACTGAGTATTGAGGGTTGAGTGATGAGGATTGATGTTCGTGTATAGAGTTCTGAAGATTGCAGATTGAGTATTGAGTATTGAAAACTGTGAATTGAGGACGTTCTATTGAGGAATGAGGATTGACAACTGATTGTTGAGGACTCAGGGCTGAGGATTGAGGATTCAGGATTGAGGATTCAGGATTGAGGTTTGAGGACTGAGGATGGAGGATTGAGGATTGAGTATTCAGGATTGAGGAATGAGGATTGAGGATTGAAGACTGAGGATTGGGTATTGAGCATTGGACTTTGAGGATTGAGGGTTGAGGATTGAGGATTGAGGATTGGGGATTGTGGATTGAAGATTGAATATTAATGATTGAAGATTGAGGATTGAGGATTGAGGGTTGTGGATTGAGGACGAGGACTGCGGGTTGAGTATTGATGTTTGAAGTCTGAGGATTGAGGATTGAGGATTGAGAATTGAGGATTGAGGATTGAGGATTGAAGATTGAGGATTCGGTATTGAGGATTGAAGAATGAGGATTGAGGATTGAGGACTGAGGATTGAGGATTGCAGATTGAGTATTGAGGATTGTAGATTGAGGATTGAGGATTGAGGATTGAGGATTGAAGATTGAGGATTGAGGATTGAGGATTGAGGATTGAGGATTGAAGATTGAGTATTGAGGATTGAAGATTAAGATTGAGGATTGTGGATTGAGGATTGAAGATTGAGGATTGGGGACTGCGTATTGAGGGTTGAGTGATGAGAACTGATGTTTGTGGATAGAGACCTGAAGTTTGCAGATTGAGTATTGAGTATTGAAAGTTGTGAATTGAGGACATTCTATTGAGGATTGAGGATTGACAACTGATTGCGTAGGACTCAGGGCTGAAGATTGAGGATTCATGATGGAAAGATTCAGGATTGAGGTTTGAGGACTGAGGATTGAGGAGTGAGGATTGAGGATTGAGGATTGTGGATTGAAGACTGAGGATTGAGTATTGAGTATTGAAGATTGAGGATTGAGGATTGAGGATTGAGGATTGAGGATTGAGGATTGAGGATTGAGCATTGAGGATTGAAAATTGAGGATTGAGGATTGAAGATTGAGTATTGAGGATTGAGGATTGAAGATTAGGGATTCGGTATTGAGGATTGAATATTGAGGATTGAGGATTGAGGACTGAGGATTGAGGATTGCAGATTGAGTATTGAGGATTGTAGATTGAGGACTGAGAATTGAGGATTGAAGATTGAGGATTGAGTGTCGATGATTGAGGATTGAGGACTGAGGATTGAAGATTGAGTATTGAGGATTGAAGATTAAGATTGAGGATTGAGGATTGAGGATTGAGGATTGAAGATTGAGGATTGGGGACTGAGCATTGAGGGTCGAGTGATGAGAATTGATGCTTGTGGAAAGAGATCTGAAGGTTGCAGGTTGAGTATTGGGTATTGAAAACTGTGAATTGAGGACCCTCTATAGAGGATTGAGGATTGACATCTGATTGTGTAGGACTCAGAGCTGAAGATTGAGGATTCATGATTGAGGGTTCAGGATTGAGGTTTGAGGACTGAGGATTGGAGATTGAGGATTCGGTATTGAGGATTGAAGAATGAGGATTGAGGATTGAGGGCTGAGGATTGAGGATTGCAGATTGAGTATTGAGGATTGTAGATTGAGGATTGAGGATTGAGGATTGAAGATTGAGGATTGAGGATTGAGGATTGAGGATTGAGGATTGAGGATTGAGGATTGAAGATTGAGGATTGAGGACTGAAGATTAAGATTGAGGATTGAGGATTGAGGATTGAGGATTGAAGATTGAGGATTGGGGACTGAGTATTGAAGGTTGAGTGATGAGAACTGATGTTTGTGGATAGAGATCTGAAGATTGCAGTTTGAGTATTGAGTATTGAAAACTGTGAATTGAGGACATTCTATTGAGGATTGAGGATTGACAACTGATTGTGTAGGACTCAGAGCTGAAGATTGAGGATACATGATTGAGGATTCAGGATTGAGGTTTGAGGACTGAGGATTGTGGATTGAGGATTGAGGATTGAGGATTGAAGATTGAGTATTGAGGATTGAAGATTGATGGTTGAGGATTGAGGATTGAGGATTGGGTGTTGAGGATTGAGTATTGAAGATTGAGTATTGAGGATTGAAGATTGAGTATTGAGGATTGAAGATTGATGGTTGAGGATTGAGGATTGAGGATTGGGTGTTGAGGATTGAGTATTGAAGATTGAGTATTGAGGATTGAAGATTGAGGATTGTAGATTGAGGATTGAGGATTGAGGATTGAAGATTGAGGATTGAGGATTGAGGATTGAGGATTGAGGATTGAGGATTGAGGATTGAAGATTGAGTATTGAGGATTGAAGATTAAGATTGAGGATTCAGGATTGAGGAGTGACGGTTGAAGATTGATGATTGTGGACTGAGTATTGAGGGTTGAGTGATGAGGATTGATGTTCGTGTATAGAGTTCTGAAGATTGCAGATTGAGTATTGAGTATTGAAAACTGTGAATTGAGGACGTTCTATTGAGGAATGAGGATTGACAACTGATTGTTGAGGACTCAGGGCTGAGGATTGAGGATTCAGGATTGAGGATTCAGGATTGAGGTTTGAGGACTGAGGATGGAGGATTGAGGATTGAGGATTGAGGATTGAGGATTGAGGATTGAGGATTGAAGACTGAGGATTGGGTATTGAGCATTGGACTTTGAGGATTGAGGGTTGAGGATTGAGGATTGAGGATTGGGGATTGTGGATTGAAGATTGAATATTAATGATTGAAGATTGAGGATTGAGGATTGAGGGTTGTGGATTGAGGACGAGGACTGAGGGTTGAGTATTGATGTTTGAAGTCTGAGGATTGAGGATTGAGGATTGAGAATTGAGGATTGAGGATTGAGGATTGAAGATTGAGGATTCGGTATTGAGGATTGAAGAATGAGGATTGAGGATTGAGGACTGAGGATTGAGGATTGCAGATTGGGTATTGAGGATTGTAGATTGAGGATTGAGGATTGAGGATTGAGGATTGAAGGTTGAGGATTGGGGACTGCGTATTGAGGGTTGAGTGATGAGAACTGATGTTTGTGGATAGAGATCTGAAGTTTGCAGATTGAGTATTGAGTATTGAAAGCTGTGAATTGAGGACATTCTATTGAGGATTGAGGATTGACAACTGATTGCGTAGGACTCAGGGCTGAAGATTGAGGATTCAGGATTGAAAGATGCAGGATTGAGGTTTGAGGACTGAGGATTGAGGAGTGAGGATTGAGGATTGAGGATTGTGGATTGAAGACTGAGGATTGAGTATTGAGTATTGAAGATTGAGGATTGAGGATTGAGGATTGAGGATTGAGGATTGAGGATTGAGGATTGAGCATTGAGGATTGAAAATTGAGGATTGAGGAATGATGATTGAGTATTGAGGATTGAGGATTGAAGATTGAGGATTCGGTATTGAGGATTGAATATTGAGGATTGAGGATTGAGGACTGAGCATTGAGGGTTGAGTGATGAGAATTGACATCTGATTGTGTAGGACTCAGAGCTGAAGATTGAGGATTCATGATTGAGTGTTCAGGATTGAGGTTTGAGGACTGAGGATTGGAGATTGAGGATTCGGTATTGAGGATTGAAGAATGAGGATTGAGGATTGAGGACTGAGGATTGAGGATTGCAGATTGAGTATTGAGGATTGTAGTTTGAGGATTGAGGATTGAGGATTGAAGATTGAGGACTGAGGATTGAGGATTGAGGATTGAGGATTGAGGATTGAGGATTGAAGATTAAGAATTGAGGACTGAAGATTAAGATTGAGGGTTGAGGATTGAGGATTGAGGATTGAAGATTGAGGATTGGGGACTGAGCATTGAGGGTTGAGTGATGAGAATTGACAACTGGTTGTGTAGGACTCAGAGCTGAAGATTGAGGATTCATGATTGAGGATTCAGGATTGTGGTTTGAGGACTGAGGATTGAGGATTCAGCATTGAGGATTGAGGATTGAAGATTGAGTATTGAGGATTGAAGATTAAGATTGAGGATTGTGGATTGAGGATTGAGGATTGAAGGTTGAGGATTGGGGACTGCGTATTGAGGGCTGAGTAATGAGAATTGATGTTTGTGGATAGAGATCTGAAGTTTGCAGATTGAGTATTGAGTATTGAAAGCTGTGAATTGAGGACATTCTATTGAGGATTGAGGATTGACAACTGATTGCGTAGGACTCAGGGCTGAAGATTGAGGATTCATGATTGAAAGATTCAGGATTGAGGTCTGAGGACTGAGGATTGAGGACTGAGGATTGAGGATTGAGGATTGGGGATGAGGGCTGAGGGTTGAGGATTGAGATTTAAGGACTGTGGACTGAGGATTGAGGATTGAGAATTGAAGACTGAGGATTGAGGATTGAAGACTGAGGATTTGGTATTGAGGATTGAAGAATGAGGATTGACGATTGAGGATTGAAGATTGAGGATGGAAGATTGAGTATTGGGGATTGAAGATTGACGATTGAGGAATGTGGATTGAAGATTGAGTATTGAACATTGAGGACTGAGTGTTGAGGGTTCAGCGATGAAAATTGATGTTTGTGGATAGAGGTTTGAAGATTAAAGATTGAGTATTGAGTATTGAAGACTGTGAATGCAGGATATTCTATTGAGGATTGAGGATTGTCAACTGATTGTTGAGGATTGAGGACTGAGGATTGAGGGTTGAGTATTGAGGATTGATGATTAAAGATTGACTATTGAGGATTGAAGATTGAGGATTGTGGATTGAAGATTGAGTATTGAGGATTGAAGATTGAGGATTGAGGATTGAGGATTGAGAACTGAAGATGAGGGCTGAGGGTTGAGGATTTAGGATTGAGGATTGAGGATTGAGGATTGAAGGTTGAGTATTGAGGATTGAAGGTTGTGTGTTGAGGATTGAGGATTGAGGATTCAGGACTGAGGATTGAGGATTGAGGATTGAGAATTGAAGATTGAGGAATGAGGACTGGGGATTGAGTATTGAGGATTGAGGATTCAGTATTGAGGATTGATGATTGAAGATTGAGTATTGATGATTGAAGTTTGCGGATTTATTATTGAGGGTTGAGGATTGATGACGAGGACTGAGGGTTGAGGATTGAGGACTGAGGATTGAGGATGGAGGATTGGGCATTGAGGATTGAAGATTGAGGATTGAGGATTGAGGATTGAGGAATGAGGATTGAGGATTGAGGATTGAGGATTGAGGATTGAGTATTGAAGATTGAGGACTGAGGCCTGGGGTTGAGTATAGAGGATTGAGGATTCAGTATTGATGATTGAGGATTGAAGATCGAGTATTGATGATTGAAGATTGCGGATTGATTATTGAGGGTTGAGGATTGATGACGAGGTCTGAGGGTTGAGGATTGAGTACTGAGGATTGAGGATGGAGGTTCGGGCATTGGGGATTGATGATTGAGGACTGGGGATTGAGGATTGAATATTTAGGATTAAGGATTGAGGATTGGGGATAGAGGATCTAGGATTGGAGATTGATTATTGAGGATTGAAGATTGAGTGTTGAGGATTGAGGATTGAGAATTGAGAATTGAGGATGAGGACTGAGGGTTGAGGATTGAGGTCTGAGGTACGAGGATTGAGGATTGAGGATTGAGCACTGAGGATTGACGGTTGAGTATTGAAGATTGAGGATTGATGACTGAGGATTGAGGATTGAGGATTGATGATTGCGGATTGAGTATTGAGAATTGAGTATTGAGGATTGAATATTGAGGATTGAGGATTGAGGACTGGGGATTGAAGATTGAGTATTGAGGATTCAAGAATGAGGACTGAGGATTGACGATTGAGGATTGAGGATTGAGGTTTGAGGGTAGACGATAAGGGCTGAGGGTTGAGGATTGAGGTTTGAGGTCTGAGGACTGAGGATTGAGGATTGAGAATTGAGGATTGAGGATTGAGGATTGAAGATTGAGGATTGAACATTGAGGATTGGGGATTGAGGATCGAGGATTGAGGATTGAGGATTGAGGATTGAAGATTGAATATTGATGATTTAGGATTGAGGATTGAGGATTGAGGGTTGTGGATTGAGGACGAGGACTGAGTGTTGAGTATTGATGTTTGAGGTCTGATGATTGAGGATTGAGGATTGAGAATTGAGGATTGAGGATTGAGGATTGAAGATTGAGGATTGGGTATTGAGGATTGAAGAATGAGGATTGAGGATTGAGTATTGAGGATTGAGGATTGAAGATTGAGTATTGGGGATTGAAGACTGACGATTGAGGATTGAGGATTGAGGGTTGAGCATTTAGTATTGAGAAATGAGGATTGAGGATTGAGGATTGAAGATTGAGGATTGGGTATTGAGGACTGAGGACTGAGGATTGAGTATTGAGGATTGAGGATTGAGGATTAAAGATTGAGTATTGAGGATTGAGGATTGAGGATTGAAGTTTGAGTATTGAGGATTGAAGGTTGAGGATTGAGGATTGAGGATTGAGGATTGAGGATTGAAGATTGAGGATTGGGGACTGAGTGTTGAGTGTTGAGTAATGAGAATTGATGTTTGTGGATGGAGATTTGAAGATTGAAGATAGAGGATTGAGTATTGAAAGCTGAGAATTCAGGATATTCTATTGAGTATTGAATATTTTGGATTGATGGTTGAGTATTGAGCATTGATGGTTGAGGGTTGTGTGTTGAATATTGAGGATTGGCGGATTGAGTATTGAAGATTGAGAACTGAGGACTGAGGATTGAGTATTGAGGATTGAGGATTCAGTATTGAGGATTGAGGATTTAAGAGTATTGATGAGTGAAGATTGCGGATTTATTTTTGAGGGTTGAGGTTTGAGGAAGAGGACTGAGGGTTGAGGATTGAGGTTTGAGGAATGAGGATTGAGGATTGAGGATTGAGGATTGAAGATTGTGTATTGATGATTGAAGATTGAGGATTGAGGATTGAGGGTTGAGGATTGAGGTCGAGGACTGACGGTTGAGGATTGTGGTTTGAGGATTGAGGATTGAGGATTGAGTATTGAGGATGAGGACTGGGGTTTGAGGATTGAGGTTTGAGGAATGAGGATTGAGGATTGAGGATTGAGGACAGAGGATTGAGGATTGAGTATTGAAGGTTGAGGATTGATGACTGAGGATTGAGGATTGCGGATTGACGATTGAGGATTGAGGATTGAGGGTTGAAGGTTGAGTGTTGAGGATTGAAGGTTGAGGATTGACGATTGAGGATTGAGGATTGAGGATGATGGCATAGGTTTGAGGTTTGAGGTTTGAGGATTGAGTATTGAATCCTGAGAATTCAGGATGTTCTATTGAGTATTGAGAATTGAGGATTGATGGTTTAGTATTGAGGATTCAGGATTGAGGATTGAGGATTGAGTATTGAAGATTGAGGATTGATGGTTGAGGATTTAGAATTGAGGATTGAGGATTGAGGATTGAGGATTGAAAATTGAGTATTGAGGATTGAAGATTGAGGACTGAGGAATAAAGATTGAGGATTGAGGATGAGGGCTGAGGGTTGAGGATTGAGGCTTGAGGACTGAGGACTGAGGATTGAGGATTGAGAATTGAGGATAGAGGATTGAGGATTGAAGATTGAGAATTGGGTATTGAGGATTGAAGAATGAGCATTGAGGATTGAGGATTGAGGATTGAGGATTGAATATTGAGTATTGAGGATTGAAGATTGAGTATTGAGGATTGAGCATTGAGGATTGAGGGCTGAGGATTGAGGATTGAGGATTGAGAATTGAAGATTGAGGAATGAGGACTGGGGATTGAGTATTGAGGATTGAGGATTCAGTATTGAGGATTGATGATTGAAGATTGAGTATTGATGATTGAAGATTGCGGATTGATTATTGAGGGTTGAGGATTGATGACGAGGACTGAGGGTTGAGGATTGAGGACTGAGGATTGAGGATGGAGGATTGGGCATTGAGGATTGAAGATTGAGGATTGAGGATTGAGGATTGAGGATTGAGGACTGAGGACTGTGGATAGAGGATTGAGGATGGAGCATTGAGGATTGAAGATTGAGGACTGGGGATTGATGACTGAAGATTGAGGATTAAGGATTGAGGATTGGTGATTGAGGATCTAGGACTGAATATTGATTATTGAGGATTAAAGATTGAGGATTGAGGATTGAGGATTGAGAATTGAGAGTTGAGGATAAGGACTGAGGGTTGAGGATTGAGGTTTGAGGAATGAGGATTGAGGATTCAGGATTGAGGATTGAAGATTGTGTATTGATGATTGAAGATTGAGGATTGAGGATTGAGGGTTGAGGATTGAGGACGAGGACTGACGGTTGAGGATTGTGGTTTGAGGATTGAGGATTGAGGATTGAGTATTGAGGATGAGAACTGGGGTTTGAGGATTGAGGTTTGAGGAATGAGGATTGAGGATTGAGGATTGAGGACAGAGGATTGAGGATTGAGTATTGAAGGTTGAGGATTGATGACTGAGGATTGAGGATTGCGGATTGACGATTGAGGATTGAGGATTGAGGGTTGAAGGTTGAGTCTTGAGGATTGAAGGTTGAGGATTGACGATTGAGGATTGAGGATTGAGGATGATGGCATAGGTTTGAGGATTGAGGTTTGAGGTTTGAGTATTGAATCCTGAGAATTCAGGATGTTCTATTGAGTATTGAGTATTGAGGATTGATGGTTTAGTATTGAGGATTCAGGATTGAGGATTGAGGATTGAGTATTGAAGATTGAGGATTGATGGTTGAGGATTTAGAATTGAGGATTGAGGATTGAGGATTGAGGATTGAAAATTGAGTATTGAGGATTGAAGATTGAGGACTGAGGAATAAAGATTGAGGATTGAGGATGAGGGCTGAGGGTTGAGGATTGAGGCTTGAGGACTGAGGACTGAGGATTGAGGATTGAGAATTGAGGATAGAGGATTGAGGATTGAAGATTGAGAATTGGGTATTGAGGATTGAAGAATGAGCATTGAGGATTGAGGATTGAGGATTGAGGATTGAATATTGAGTATTGAGGATTGAAGATTGAGTATTGAGGATTGAAGATTAAGATTGAGGATTGAGGATTGAGGATTGATGTTTGAGGATTGGGGACTGCGTATTGAGGGTTGAGTGATGAGAACTGATGTTTGTGGATAGAGATCTGAAGTTTGCAGATTGAGTATTGAGTATTGAAAGCTGTGAATTGAGGACATTCTATTGAGGATTGAGGATTGGCAACTGATTGCGTAGGACTCAGGGCTGAAGATTGAGGATTCATGATTGAAAGATGCAGGATTGAGGTTTGAGGACTGAGGATTGAGGAGTGAGGATTGAGGATTGAGGATTGTGGATTGAAGACTGAGGATTGAGTATTGAGTATTGAAGATTGAGGATTGAGGATTGAGGATTGAGGATTGAGGATTGAGGATTGAGGATTGAGCATTGAGGATTGAAAATTGAGGATTGAGGAATGAAGATTGAGTATTGAGGATTGAGGATTGAAGATTGAGGATTCGGTATTGAGGATTGAATATTGAGGATTGAGGATTGAGGACTGAGCATTGAGGGTTGAGTGATGAGAATTGACATCTGATTGTGTAGGACTCAGAGCTGAAGATTGAGGATTCATGATTGAGTGTTCAGGATTGAGGTTTGAGGACTGAGGATTGGAGATTGAGGATTCGGTATTGAGGATTGTAGATTGAGGATAGTGGATTGAGGATTGAAGATTGAGGACTGAGGATTGAGGATTGAGGATTGAGGATTGAGGATTGAGGATTGAAGATTAAGTATTGAGGACTGAATATTAAGATTGAGGGTTGAGGATTGAGGATTGAGGATTGAAGATTGAGGATTGGGGACTGAGCATTGAGGGTTGAGTGATCAGAATTGACAACTGGTTGTGTAGGACTCAGAGCTGAAGATTGAGGATTCATGATTGAGGATTCAGGATTGTGGTTTGAGGACTGAGGATTGAGGATTGAGGATTGAGGACTGAGGATTGAAGATTGAGTACTGAGGATTGAAGATTAAGATTGAGGATTGAGGATTGAGGATTGAAGTTTGAGGATTGGGGACTGCGTATTGAGGGTTGAGTGATGAGAACTGATGTTTGTGGATAGAGATCTGAAGTTTGCAGATTGAGTATTGAGTATTGAAACTGTGAATTGAGGACATTCTATTGAGGATTGAGGATTGACAACTGATTGCGTAGGACTCAGGGCTGAAGATTGAGGATTCATGATTGAAAGATTCAGGATTGAGGTTTGAGGACTGACGATTGAGGAGTGAGGATTGAGGATTGAGGATTGTGGATTGAAGACTGAGGATTGAGTATTGAGTATTGAAGATTGAGGATTGAGGATTGAGGATTGAGGATTGAGGATTGAGGATTGAGGATTGAGGATTGAGGATTGAGCATTGAGGATTGAAAATTGAGGATTGAGGAATGAAGATTGAGTATTGAGGATTGAGGATTGAAGATTGAGGATTCGGTATTGAGGATTGAATATTGAGGATTGAGGATTGAGGACTGAGCATTGAGGGTTGAGTGATGAGAATTGACATCTGATTGTGTAGGACTCAGAGCTGAAGATTGAGGATTCATGATTGATTGTTCAGGATTGAGGTTTGAGGACTGAGGATTGGAGATTGAGGATTCGGTATTGAGGATTGAAGAATGAGGATTGAGGATTGAGGACTGAGGATTGAGGATTGCAGATTGAGTATTGAGGATTGTAGATTGAGGATTGAGGATTGAGGATTGAAGATTGAGGACTGAGGATTGAGGATTGAGGATTGAGGATTGAGGATTGAGGATTGAAGATTGAGGATTGGGGACTGAGCATTCAGGGTTGAGTGATGAGAATTGACAACTGGTTATGTAGGACTCAGAGCTGAAGATTGAGGATTCATGATTGAGGATTCAGGATTGTGGTTTGAGGACTGAGGATTGAGGATTGAGTATTGAGGACTGAGGATTGAAGATTGAGTATTGAGGATTGAAGATTAAGATTGAGGATTGAGGATTGAGGATTGAGGATTGAAGATTGAGGATTGGGGACTGAGTATTGAAGGTTGAGTGATGAGAACTGATGTTTGTGAATAGAGATCTGAAGATTGCAGATTGAGTATTGAGAATTGAAAACTGTGAATTGAGGACATTCTATTGAGGATTGAGGATTGACAACTGATTGTGTAGGACTCAGATCTGAAGATTGAGGATTCATGATTGAGGTTCAGGATTGAGGTTTGAGGACTGAGGATTGAGGATTGAGGATTGAGGATTGAGGATTGAAGATTGAGTATTGAGGATTGAAGATTGAGGATTGAGGATTGAGGATTGAGGATTGAGTGTTGAGGATTGAGGATTGAAGATTGAGTATTGAGGATTGAAGATTGAGGATTGAGGATTGAGGATTGAGGATTGAGGATTGAAGATTGAGGATTGGGGACTGAGTATTGAGGGTTGAGTGATGAGAATTGATGTTTGTGTATAGAGATCTGAAGATTGCAGATTGAGTATTGAGTATTGAAACCTGTGAATTGAGGATATTCTATTGAGGATTGAGGATTGACAACTGATTGTTGAGGACTCAGTGCTGAAGATTGAGGATTCAGGATTGAGGATTCAGGATTGAGGTATGATGACTGAGGATTGAGGATTGAGGATTGAGGATTGAGGATTGAGGACTTAGTGTTGAGGGTTGAGTGATGGGAATTGATGTTTGTGGATTGAGATTTGAAGATTGAAGAATGGGGATTGAGTATTGAAAACTCTGAATTGAGGATATTCTATTGAGGATTGAGTATTGACAATTGATTGTTGAGGACTGAGGGCTAAAGATTGAGGATTCAGGATTGAGGATTCGGGATTGAGGTTTAAGGACAGAGGATTGAGGGTTGAGGATTGAGGATTGAGGATTGAGTATTGAAGGCTGAGGATTGATGATTGAGTATTGAGGATTGAGCATTGAGGATTGAGGGCTGAGGATTGAGGATTGAGGATTGAGAATTGAAGATTGAGGAATGAGGACTGGGGATTGAGTATTGAGGATTGAGGATTCAGTATTGAGGATTGATGATTGAAGATTGAGTATTGATGATTGAAGATTGCGGATTGATTATTGAGGGTTGAGGATTGATGACGAGGACTGAGGGTTGAGGATTGAGGACTGAGGATTGAGGATGGAGGATTGGGCATTGAGGATTGAAGATTGAGGATTGAGGATTGAGGATTGAGGATTGAGGACTGAGGACTGTGGATAGAGGATTGAGGATGGAGCATTGAGGATTGAAGATTGAGGACTGGGGATTGATGACTGAAGATTGAGGATTAAGGATTGAGGATTGGTGATTGAGGATCTAGGACTGAATATTGATTATTGAGGATTAAAGATTGAGGATTGAGGATTGAGGATTGAGAATTAAGAGTTGAGGATAAGGACTGAGGGTTGAGGATTGAGGTTTGAGGAATGAGGATTGAGGATTCAGGATTGAGGATTGAAGATTGTGTATTGATGATTGAAGATTGAGGATTGAGGATTGAGGGTTGAGGATTGAGGACGAGGACTGACGGTTGAGGATTGTGGTTTGAGGATTGAGGATTGAGGATTGAGTATTGAGGATGAGAACTGGGGTTTGAGGATTGAGGTTTGAGGAATGAGGATTGAGGATTGAGGATTGAGGACAGAGGATTGAGGATTGAGTATTGAAGGTTGAGGATTGATGACTGAGGATTGAGGATTGCGGATTGACGATTGAGGATTGAGGATTGAGGGTTGAAGGTTGAGTCTTGAGGATTGAAGGTTGAGGATTGACGATTGAGGATTGAGGATTGAGGATGATGGCATAGGTTTGAGGATTGAGGTTTGAGGTTTGAGTATTGAATCCTGAGAATTCAGGATGTTCTATTGAGTATTGAGTATTGAGGATTGATGGTTTAGTATTGAGGATTCAGGATTGAGGATTGAGGATTGAGTATTGAAGATTGAGGATTGATGGTTGAGGATTTAGAATTGAGGATTGAGGATTGAGGATTGAGGATTGAAAATTGAGTATTGAGGATTGAAGATTGAGGACTGAGGAATAAAGATTGAGGATTGAGGATGAGGGCTGAGGGTTGAGGATTGAGGCTTGAGGACTGAGGACTGAGGATTGAGGATTGAGAATTGAGGATAGAGGATTGAGGATTGAAGATTGAGAATTGGGTATTGAGGATTGAAGAATGAGCATTGAGGATTGAGGATTGAGGATTGAGGATTGAATATTGAGTATTGAGGATTGAAGATTGAGTATTGAGGATTGAAGATTAAGATTGAGGATTGAGGATTGAGGATTGATGTTTGAGGATTGGGGACTGCGTATTGAGGGTTGAGTGATGAGAACTGATGTTTGTGGATAGAGATCTGAAGTTTGCAGATTGAGTATTGAGTATTGAAAGCTGTGAATTGAGGACATTCTATTGAGGATTGAGGATTGGCAACTGATTGCGTAGGACTCAGGGCTGAAGATTGAGGATTCATGATTGAAAGATGCAGGATTGAGGTTTGAGGACTGAGGATTGAGGAGTGAGGATTGAGGATTGAGGATTGTGGATTGAAGACTGAGGATTGAGTATTGAGTATTGAAGATTGAGGATTGAGGATTGAGGATTGAGGATTGAGGATTGAGGATTGAGGATTGAGCATTGAGGATTGAAAATTGAGGATTGAGGAATGAAGATTGAGTATTGAGGATTGAGGATTGAAGATTGAGGATTCGGTATTGAGGATTGAATATTGAGGATTGAGGATTGAGGACTGAGCATTGAGGGTTGAGTGATGAGAATTGACATCTGATTGTGTAGGACTCAGAGCTGAAGATTGAGGATTCATGATTGAGTGTTCAGGATTGAGGTTTGAGGACTGAGGATTGGAGATTGAGGATTCGGTATTGAGGATTGTAGATTGAGGATAGTGGATTGAGGATTGAAGATTGAGGACTGAGGATTGAGGATTGAGGATTGAGGATTGAGGATTGAGGATTGAAGATTAAGTATTGAGGACTGAATATTAAGATTGAGGGTTGAGGATTGAGGTTTGAGGATTGAAGATTGAGGATTGGGGACTGAGCATTGAGGGTTGAGTGATCAGAATTGACAACTGGTTGTGTAGGACTCAGAGCTGAAGATTGAGGATTCATGATTGAGGATTCAGGATTGTGGTTTGAGGACTGAGGATTGAGGATTGAGGATTGAGGACTGAGGATTGAAGATTGAGTACTGAGGATTGAAGATTAAGATTGAGGATTGAGGATTGAGGATTGAAGTTTGAGGATTGGGGACTGCGTATTGAGGGTTGAGTGATGAGAACTGATGTTTGTGGATAGAGATCTGAAGTTTGCAGATTGAGTATTGAGTATTGAAACTGTGAATTGAGGACATTCTATTGAGGATTGAGGATTGACAACTGATTGCGTAGGACTCAGGGCTGAAGATTGAGGATTCATGATTGAAAGATTCAGGATTGAGGTTTGAGGACTGACGATTGAGGAGTGAGGATTGAGGATTGAGGATTGTGGATTGAAGACTGAGGATTGAGTATTGAGTATTGAAGATTGAGGATTGAGGATTGAGGATTGAGGATTGAGGATTGAGGATTGAGGATTGAGGATTGAGGATTGAGCATTGAGGATTGAAAATTGAGGATTGAGGAATGAAGATTGAGTATTGAGGATTGAGGATTGAAGATTGAGGATTCGGTATTGAGGATTGAATATTGAGGATTGAGGATTGAGGACTGAGCATTGAGGGTTGAGTGATGAGAATTGACATCTGATTGTGTAGGACTCAGAGCTGAAGATTGAGGATTCATGATTGATTGTTCAGGATTGAGGTTTGAGGACTGAGGATTGGAGATTGAGGATTCGGTATTGAGGATTGAAGAATGAGGATTGAGGATTGAGGACTGAGGATTGAGGATTGCAGATTGAGTATTGAGGATTGTAGATTGAGGATTGAGGATTGAGGATTGAAGATTGAGGACTGAGGATTGAGGATTGAGGATTGAGGATTGAGGATTGAGGATTGAAGATTGAGGATTGGGGACTGAGCATTCAGGGTTGAGTGATGAGAATTGACAACTGGTTATGTAGGACTCAGAGCTGAAGATTGAGGATTCATGATTGAGGATTCAGGATTGTGGTTTGAGGACTGAGGATTGAGGATTGAGTATTGAGGACTGAGGATTGAAGATTGAGTATTGAGGATTGAAGATTAAGATTGAGGATTGAGGATTGAGGATTGAGGATTGAAGATTGAGGATTGGGGACTGAGTATTGAAGGTTGAGTGATGAGAACTGATGTTTGTGAATAGAGATCTGAAGATTGCAGATTGAGTATTGAGTATTGAAACCTGTGAATTGAGGATATTCTATTGAGGATTGAGGATTGACAACTGATTGTTGAGGACTCAGTGCTGAAGATTGAGGATTCAGGATTGAGGATTCAGGATTGAGGTATGATGACTGAGGATTGAGGATTGAGGATTGAGGATTGAGGATTGAGGACTTAGTGTTGAGGGTTGAGTGATGGGAATTGATGTTTGTGGATTGAGATTTGAAGATTGAAGAATGGGGATTGAGTATTGAAAACTCTGAATTGAGGATATTCTATTGAGGATTGAGTATTGACAATTGATTGTTGAGGACTGAGGGCTAAAGATTGAGGATTCAGGATTGAGGATTCGGGATTGAGGTTTAAGGACAGAGGATTGAGGGTTGAGGATTGAGGATTGAGGATTGAGTATTGAAGGCTGAGGATTGATGATTGAGGATTGAGGATTGAGGATTGAGGATTGAGGATTGAGTATTGAGGACTGAGGGTTGAAGGTTGAGGATTGATGATTGAGGATTAAGGATTGAGTATTGCGGATTGAAGATTGAGAATTGAGGATTGAGGATTGAACATTGAGGACTGAGTGTTGAGGGATGAGTGATGAGAATTGATGTTTGAGGATAGAGATTTGAAGATTGCAGATTGAGTATTGTGTATTGAAAACTGTGAATTGAGGATATTCTATTGAGGATTGAGGATTGTCACCTGATTGTTGAGCACTGACGGCTGAAGATTGAGGATTCAGCATTGAGGATTGAGGATTGAAGATTGAGTATTGAGGATTGAAGATTAAGATTGAGGATTGAGGATTGAGGATTGAGGATTGAAGATTGAGGATTGGGGACTGAGTATTGAAGGATGAGTGATGAGAACTGATGTTTGTGAATAGAGATCTGAAGATTGCAGATTGAGTATTGAGTATTGAAAACTGTGAATTGAGGACATTCTATTGAGGATTGAGGATTGACAACTGATTGTGTAGGACTCAGAGCTGAAGATTGAGGATTCATGATTGAGGTTCAGGATTGAGGTTTGAGGACTGAGGATTGAGGATTGAGGATTGAGGATTGAGGATTGAAGATTGAGTATTGAGGATTGAAGATTGAGGATTGAGGATTGAGGATTGAGGATTGAGTGTTGAGGACTGAGGATTGAAGATTGAGTATTGAGGATTGAAGATTGAGGATTGAGGATTGAGGATTGAGGATTGAGGATTGAGGATTGAAGATTGAGGATTGGGGACTGAGTATTGAGGGTTGAGTGATGAGAATTGATGTTTGTGTATAGAGATCTGAAGATTGCAGATTGAGTATTGAGTATTGAAACCTGTGAATTGAGGATATTCTATTGAGGATTGAGGATTGACAACTGATTGTTGAGGACTCAGTGCTGAAGATTGAGGATTCAGGATTGAGGATTCAGGATTGAGGTATGATGACTGAGGATTGAGGATTGAGGATTGAGGATTGAGGATTGAGGACTGAGGATTGAGGATTGCAGATTGAGTATTGAGGATTGTAGATTGAAGATTGAGGATTGAGGATTGAAGATTGAGTATTGAGGATTCAGCATTGAGGATTGAGGATTGAAGATTGAGTATTGAGGATTGAAGATTAAGATTGAGGATTGTGGATTGAGGATTGAGGATTGAAGATTGAGGATTGGGGACTGCGTATTGAGGGCTGAGTAATGAGAATTGATGTTTGTGGATAGAGATCTGAAGTTTGCAGATTGAGTATTGAGTATTGAAAGCTGTGAATTGAGGACATTCTATTGAGGATTGAGGATTGACAACTGATTGCGTAGGACTCAGGGCTGAAGATTGAGTATTCATGATTGAAAGATTCAGGATTGAGGTTTGAGGACTGAGGATTGAGGACTGAGGATTGAGGATTGAGGATTGGGGATGAGGGCTGAGGGTTGAGGATTGAGATTTAAGGACTGTGGACTGAGGACTGTGGATTGAGAATTGAAGATTGAGGATTGAGGATTGAAGACTGAGGATTTGGTATTGAGGATTGAAGAATGAGGATTGACGATTGAGGATTGAGGATTGAGGATGGAAGATTGAGTATTGAGGATTGAAGATTGACGATTGAGGAATGTGGATTGAAGATTGAGTATTGAACATTGAGGACTGAGTGTTGAGGGTTCAGCGATGAGAATTGATGTTTGTGGATAGAGGTTTGAAGATTAAAGATTGAGTATTGAGTATTGAAGACTGTGTATGCAGGATATTCTATTGAGGATTGAGGATTGTCAACTGATTGTTGAGGATTGAGGACTGAGGATTGAGGGTTGAGTATTGAGGATTGATGATTAAAGATTGACTATTGAGGATTGAAGATTGAGGATTGTGGATTGAAGATTCAGTATTGAGGATTGAAGATTGAGGATTGAGGATTGAGTATTGAGAACTGAAGATGAGGGCTGAGGGTGAGGATTGAGGTTTGAGGACTGCGGACTGAGGATTGAGGATTGAGAATTGAGGATTGAGGATTGAGGATTGAGGATTGAAGATTGGGGATTCAGGATTGAGGGTTGTGGATTGAGGAAGAGGACTGAGGGTTGAGTATTGATGTTTGAGGTCTGAGGATTGAGGATTGAGGATTGAGAATTGAGGATTGAAGATTGAGTATTGAGGATAGAAGGTTGAGGATTGAGGGTTGAGGATTGAAGATTGAGGACTTAGTGTTGAGGGTTGAGTGATGGGAATTGATGTTTGTGGATTGAGATTTGAAGATTGAAGAATGGGGATTGAGTATTGAAAACTGTGAATTGAGGATATTCTATTGAGGATTGAGTATTGACAATTGATTGTTGAGGACTGAGGGCTAAAGGTTGAGGATTCAGGATTGAGGATTCGGGATTGAGGTTTAAGGACAGAGGATTGAGGGTTGAGGATTGAGGATTGAGGATTGAGTATTGAAGGCTGAGGATTGATGATTGAGGATTGAGGATTGAGGATTGAGGATTGAGGATTGAGTATTGAGGACTGAGGGTTGAAGGTTGAGGATTGATGATTGAGGATTAATGATTGAGTATTGAGGATTGAAGATTGAGAATTGAGGATTGAGGATTGAACATTGAGGACTGAGTGTTGAGGGATGAGTGATGAGAATTGATGTTTGAGGATAGAGATTTGAAGATTGCAGATTGAGTATTGTGTATTGAAAACTGTGAATTGAGGATATTCTATTGAGGATTGAGGATTGTCACCTGATTGTTGAGCACTGACGGCTGAAGATTGAGGATTCAGGATTGAGGATTCAGAATTGAGGTTTGAGGACTGAGGATTGAGGATTGAGGATTGAAGATTGAGTATTGAGGATTGAAGATTGAGGATTGAGGATTGAGAATTGAGGATTGAGGATGAGGGCTGAGGGTTGAGGATTGAGGTTTAAGGACTGAGGACTGAGGATTGAGGATTGAGAATTGAGGATTGAGGATTGAGGGTTGAAGATTGAGGATTGGGTATTGAGGATTGAAGAATGAGGATTGAGGATTGAGGATTGAGGATGGAGGATTGAAGATTGAGTATTGAGGATTGAAGAATGACGATTGAGGATTGAGGATTGTGGATTGAAGATTGAGTATTGAACATTGAGGACTGAGTGTTGAGGGTTCAGTGATGAGGATTGATGTTTGTGGATAGAGGTTTGAAGATTGCAGATTGAGTATTGAGCATTGAAAACTGTGAATTGAGGATATTCTATTGAGGATTGAGGATTGTCAACTGATTGTTGAGGACTGAGGGCTAACGATTGAGGATTCAGGATTGAGGATTCAGAATTGAGGTTTGAGGACTGAGGATTGAGGATTGAAGTTTGATTATTGAGGATTGAGGATTGAGAATTGAGGATTGTGGATTGAGGATTGAAGATTGAGGATTGGGTTTTGAGGATTGAAGGATGAGGATTGAGGATTGAGGATTGAGGATTGAGGATTGAAGATTGAGTATTGAGGATTGAAGATTGAGGATTGAGTATTGAGGATTGAGAATTGACGATGAGGTCTGTGGGTTGAGTATTGATGTTTGAGGTCTGGTGATTGAGGATTGAGGATTGAGAATTGAGGATTGAGGATTGAGGATTGAAGATTGAGGATTGGGTATTGAGGACTGAGGACTGAGGATTGAGTTTTGAGGATTGAGGATTGAGGATTAATGATTGAGTATTGAGGATTGAGGATTGAGGATTGAAGTTTGAGTATTGAGGATTGAAGGTTGAGGATTGAGGATTGAGGATTGAGGATTGAGGATTGAAGATTGAGGATTGGGGACTGAGTGTTGAGGGTTGAGTAATGAGAATTGATGTTTGTGGATGGAGATTTGAAGATTGATGATTGAGGATTGAGTATTGAAAGCTGAGAATTCAGGATATTCTATTGAGTATTGAGAATTTTGGATTGACGGTTGAGTATTGAGGATTGATGGTTGAGGGTTGTGAGTTGAATATTGTGGATTGGCGGATTGAGTATTGAAGGTTGAGGATTGATGACTGAGGATTGAGGATTGAGGATTGAGGATTGAGGATTGAGGATGGAGCATTGAGGATTGAAGATTGAGGACTGGGGATTGAGGACTGAAGATTGAGGATTAAGGATTGAGGATTGGTGATTGAGGATCTAGGACTGAATATTGATTATTGAGGATTAAAGATTGAGGATTGAGGATTGAGGATTGAGAATTGAGAATTGAGGATAAGGACTGAGGGTTGAGGATTGAGGTTTGAAGTATGAGGATTGAGGATTCAGGATTGAGGATTGAAGATTGAGTATTGAGGATAGAAGGTTGAGGATTGAGGGTTGAGGATTGAAGATTGAGGACTTAGTGTTGATGGTTGAGTGATGGGAATTGATGTTTGTGGATTGAGATTTGAAGATTGAAGAATGGGGATTGAGTATTGAAAACTGTGAATTGAGGATATTCTATTGAGGATTGAGTATTGACAATTGATTGTTGAGGACTGAGGGCTAAAGGTTGAGGATTCAGGATTGAGGATTCGGGATTGAGGTTTAAGGACAGAGGATTGAGGGTTGAGGATTGAGGATTGAGGATTGAGTATTGAAGGCTGAGGATTGATGATTGAGGATTGAGGATTGAGGATTGAGGATTGAGGATTGAGTATTGAGGACTGAGGGTTGAAGGTTGAGGATTGATGATTGAGGATTAATGATTGAGTATTGAGGATTGAAGATTGAGAATTGAGGATTGAGGATTGAACATTGAGGACTGAGTGTTGAGGGATGAGTGATGAGAATTGATGTTTGAGGATAGTGATTTGAAGATTGCAGATTGAGTATTGTGTATTGAAAACTGTGAATTGAGGATATTCTATTGAGGATTGAGGATTGTCACCTGATTGTTGAGCACTGACGGCTGAAGATTGAGGATTCAGGATTGAGGATTCAGAATTGAGGTTTGAGGACTGAGGATTGAGGATTGAGGATTGAAGATTGAGTATTGAGGATTGAAGATTGAGGATTGAGGATTGAGAATTGAGGATTGAGAATGAGGGCTGAGGGTTGAGGATTGAGGTTTAAGGACTGAGGACTGAGGATTGAGGATTGAGAATTGAGGATTGAGGATTGAGGGTTGAAGATTGAGGATTGGGTATTGAGGATTGAAGAATGAGGATTGAGGATTGAGGATTGAGGATGGAGGATTGAAGATTGAGTATTGAGGATTGAAGAATGACGATTGAGGATTGAGGATTGTGGATTGAAGATTGAGTATTGAACATTGAGGACTGAGTGTTGAGGGTTCAGTGATGAGGATTGATGTTTGTGGATAGAGGTTTGAAGATTGCAGATTGAGTATTGAGCATTGAAAACTGTGAATTGAGGATATTCTATTGAGGATTGAGGATTGTCAACTGATTGTTGAGGACTGAGGGCTAACGATTGAGGATTCAGGATTGAGGATTCAGAATTGAGGTTTGAGGACTGAGGATTGAGGATTGAAGTTTGATTATTGAGGATTGAGGATTGAGAATTGAGGATTGTGGATTGAGGATTGAAGATTGAGGATTGGGTTTTGAGGATTGAAGGATGAGGATTGAGGATTGAGGATTGAGGATTGAGGATTGAAGATTGAGTATTGAGGATTGAAGATTGAGGATTGAGTATTGAGGATTGAGAATTGACGATGAGGTCTGTGGGTTGAGGATTGAGGTTTGAGGACTGAGGACTGAGGATTGAGGATTGAGAATTGAGGAATGAGGATTGAGGATTGAGGATTGCAGATTGAGGATTGGGTATTGAGGATTGAACATTGAGGATTGAGGATTGAGGATCGAGGATTGAGGATTGAGGATTGAAGATTGAATATTGATGATTGAAGATTGAGGATTGAGAATTGAGGGTTGTGGATTGAGGACGAGGACTGAGTGTTGAGTATTGATGTTTGAGGTCTGGTGATTGAGGGTTGAGGATTGAGAATTGAGGATTGAGGATTGAGGATTGAAGATTGAGGATTGGGTATTGAGGACTGAGGACTGAGGATTGAGTTTTGAGGATTGAGGATTGAGGATTAATGATTGAGTATTGAGGATTGAGGATTGAGGATTGAAGTTTGAGTATTGAGGATTGAAGGTTGAGGATTGAGGGTTGAGGATTGAGGATTGAGGATTGAAGATTGAGGATTGGGGACTGAGTGTTGAGGGTTGAGTAATGAGAATTGATGTTTGTGGATGGAGATTTGAAGATTGATGATTGAGGATTGAGTATTGAAAGCTGAGAATTCAGGATATTCTATTGAGTATTGAGAATTTTGGATTGACGGTTGAGTATTGAGGATTGATGGTTGAGGGTTGTGAGTTGAATATTGTGGATTGGCGGATTGAGTATTGAAGGTTGAGGATTGATGACTGAGGATTGAGGATTGAGGATTGAGGATTGAGGATTGAGGATGGAGCATTGAGGATTGAAGATTGAGGACTGGGGATTGAGGACTGAAGATTGAGGATTAAGGATTGAGGATTGGTGATTGAGGATCTAGGACTGAATATTGATTATTGAGGATTAAAGATTGAGGATTGAGGATTGAGGATTGAGAATTGAGAATTGAGGATAAGGACTGAGGGTTGAGGATTGAGGTTTGAAGTATGAGGATTGAGGATTCAGGATTGAGGATTGAAGATTGAGTATTGATGATTGAAGATTGAGGATTGAGGATTGAGGGTTGAGGATTGAGGACGAGGACTGACGGTTGAGGATTGTGGTTTGAGGATTGAGGATTGAGGATTGAGTATTGAGGATGAGGACTGGGGTTTGAGGATTGAGGTTTGAGGAATGAGGATTGAGGATTGAGGATTGAGGACTGAGGATTGAGGATTGAGTATTGAAGGTTGAGGATTGATGACTGAGGATTGAGAATTGCGGATTGACGATTGAGGATTGAGGATTGAGGGTTGAAGGTTGAGTGTTGAGGATTGAAGGTTGAGGATTGACGATTGAGGATTGAGGATTGAGGATGACGGCATAGGTTTGAGGTTTGAGGTTTGAGGTTTGAGTATTGAATCCTGAGAATTCAGGATGTTCTATTGAGTATTGAGAATTGAGGATTGATGGTTTAGTATCGGGGATTCAGGATTGACGATTGAGGATTGAGTATTGAAGATTGAGGATTGATGGTTGAGGATTTGGTATTGAGGATTGAGGATTGAGGATTGAGGATTGAAAATTGAGTATTGAGGATTGAAGATTGAGGACTGAGGAATAAAGATTGAGGATTGAGGATGAGGGCTGAGGGTTGAGGATTGAGGCTTGAGGACTGAGGACTGAGGATTGAGGATTGAGAATTGAGGATAGAGGATTGAGGATTGAAGATTGAGGATTGGGTATTGAGGATTGAAGAATGAGGATTTAGGATTGAGGATTGAGGATTGAGGATTGAAGGTTGAGTATTGAGGATTGAAGGTTGTGTGTTGAGGATTGAGGGTTGAGGATTCAGGACTGAGGATTGAGGATTGAGGATTGAGAATTGAAGATTGAGGAATGAGGACTGGGGATTGAGTATTGAGGATTGAGGATTCAGTATTGAGGATTGACGATTGAAGATTGAGTATTGATGATTGAAGTTTGCGGATTTATTATTGAGGGTTGAGGATTGATGACGAGGACTGAGGGTTGAGGATTGAGGACTGAGGATTGAGGATGGAGGATTGGGCATTGAGGATTGAAGATTGAGGATTGAGGATTGAGGATTGAGGAATGAGGATTGGGGATTGAGGATTGAGGATTGAGGATTGAGTATTGAAGATTGAGGACTGAGGCCTGGGGATTGAGTATAGAGGATTGAGGATTCAGTATTAATGATTGAGGATTGAAGATCGAGTATTGATGATTGAAGATTGCGGATTGATTATTGAGGGTTGAGGATTGATAACGAGGTCTGAGGGTTGAGGATTGAGTACTGAGGATTGAGGATGGAGGTTCGGGCATTGAGGATTGAAGATTGAGGACTGGGGATTGAGGATTGAATATTTAGGATTAAGGATTGAGGATTGGGGATAGGGGATCTAGGATTGGAGATTGATTATTGAGGATTGAAGATTGAGTGTTGAGGATTGAGGATTGAGAATTGAGAATTGAGGATGAGGACTGAGGGTTGAGGATTGAGGTCTGAGGTACGAGGATTGAGGATTGAGGATTGAGCACTGAGGATTGACGGTTGAGTATTGAAGATTGAGGATTGATGACTGAGGATTGAGGATTGAGGATTGATGATTGCGGATTGAGTATTGAGAATTGAGTATTGAGGATTGAATATTGAGGATTGAGGATTGAGGACTGGGGATTGAAGATTGAGTATTGAGGATTCAAGAATGAGGACTGAGGATTGACGATTGAGGATTGAGGATTGAGGTTTGAGGGTAGACGATAAGGGCTGAGGGTTGAGGATTGAGGTTTGAGGTCTGAGGACTGAGGATTGAGGATTGAGAATTGAGGATTGAGGATTGAGGATTGAAGATTGAGGATTGAACATTGAGGATTGAGGATTGAGGATTGAGTACTGAGGATTGAGGATGGAGGTTCGGGCATTGAGGATTGAAGATTGAGGACTGGGGATTGAGGATTGAATATTTAGGATTAAGGATTGAGGATTGGGGATAGGGGATCTAGGATTGGAGATTGATTATTGAGGATTGAAGATTGAGTGTTGAGGATTGAGGATTGAGAATTGAGAATTGAGGATGAGGACTGAGGGTTGAGGATTGAGGTCTGAGGTACGAGGATTGAGGATTGAGGATTGAGCACTGAGGATTGACGGTTGAGTATTGAAGATTGAGGATTGATGACTGAGGATTGAGGATTGAGGATTGATGATTGCGGATTGAGTATTGAGAATTGAGTATTGAGGATTGAATATTGAGGATTGAGGATTGAGGTCTGGGGATTGAAGATTGAGTATTGAGGATTCAAGAATGAGGACTGAGGATTGACGATTGAGGATTGAGGATTGAGGTTTGAGGGTAGACGATAAGGGCTGAGGGTTGAGGATTGAGGTTTGAGGTCTGAGGACTGAGGATTGAGGATTGAGAATTGAGGATTGAGGATTGAGGATTGAAGATTGAGGATTGAACATTGAGGATTGAGGATTGAGGATCGAGGATTGAGGATTGAGGATTGAAGATTGAATATTGATGATTTAAGATTGAGGATTGAGGATTGAGGGTTGTGGATTGAGGACGAGGACTGAGTGTTGAGTATTGATGTTTGAGGTCTGATGATTGAGGATTGAGGATTGAGAATTGAGGATTGAGGATTGAGGATTGAAGATTGAGGATTGGGTATTTAGGATTGAAGAATGAGGATTGAGGATTGAGTATTGAGGATTGAGGATTGAAGATTGAGTATTGGGGATTGAAGACTGACGATTGAGGATTGAGGATTGAGGGTTGAGGATTTAGTATTGAGAAATGAGGATTGAGGATTGAGGATTGAAGATTGCGGATTTATTACTGAGGGTTGAGGTTTGAGGAAGAGGACTGAGGGTTGAGGATTGAGGTTTGAGGAATGAGGATTGAGGATTGAGGATTGAGGATTGAAGATTGTGTATTGATGATTGAAGATTGAGGATTGAGGATTGAGGGTTGAGGATTGAGGACGAGGACTGACGGTTGAGGATTGTGGTTTGAGGATTGAGGATTGAGGATTGAGTATTGAGGATGAGGACTGGGGTTTGAGGATTGAGGTTTGAGGAATGAGGATTGAGGATTGAGGATTGAGGACAGAGGATTGAGGATTGAGTATTGAAGGTTGAGGATTGATGACTGAGGATTGAGGATTGCGGATTGACGATTGAGGATTGAGGATTGAGGGTTGAAGGTTGAGTGTTGAGGATTGAAGGTTGAGGATTGACGATTGAGGATTGAGGATTGAGGATGATGGCATAGGTTTGAGGTTTGAGGTTTGAGGATTGAGTATTGAATCCTGAGAATTCAGGATGTTCTATTGAGTATTGAGAATTGAGGATTGATGGTTTAGTATTGAGGATTCAGGATTGAGGATTGAGGATTGAGTTTTGAAGATTGAGGATTGATGGTTGAGGATTTAGAATTGAGGATTGAGGATTGAGGATTGAGGATTGAAAATTGAGTATTGAGGATTGAAGATTGAGGACTGAGGAATAAAGATTGAGGATTGAGGATGAGGGCTGAGGGTTGAGGATTGAGGCTTGAGGACTGAGGACTGAGGATTGAGGATTGAGAATTGAGGATAGAGGATTGAGGATTGAAGATTGAGAATTGGGTATTGAGGATTGAAGAATGAGCATTGAGGATTGAGGATTGAGGATTGAGGATTGAATATTGAGTATTGAGGATTGAAGATTGAGTATTGAGGATTGAGCATTGAGGATTGAGGGCTGAGGATTGAGGGTTGAGGATTGAGAATTGAAGATTGAGGAATGAGGACTGGGGATTGAGTATTGAGGATTGAGGATTCAGTATTGAGGATTGAGGATTGAAGATCGAGTATTGATGAATGAAGATTGCGGATTGATTATTGAGGGTTGAGGATTGATGACGAGGTCTGAGGGTTGAGGATTGAGTACTGAGGATTGAGGATGGAGGTTCGGGCATTGAGGATTGAAGATTGAGGACTGGGGATTGAGGATTGAATATTGAGGATTAAGGATTGAGGATTGGGGATAGGGGATCTAGGATTGGAGATTGATTATTGAGGATTGAAGATTGAGTGTTGAGGATTGAGGATTGAGAATTGAGAATTGAGGATGAGGACTGAGGGTTGAGGATTGAGGTCTGAGGTACGAGGATTGAGGATTGAGGATTGAGGACTGAGGATTGACGATTGAGTATTGAAGATTGAGGATTGATGACTGAGGATTGAGGATTGAGGATTGCTGACTGAGGACTGATGATTGAGGATTGAGGATTGAGGATTGTGGATTGAGAATTGAGGATTGAGGATTGAAGATTGAGTATTGAGGATTGAAGATTGAGGATTGAGGATTGAGGATTGAGGATTGAGGATTGAGGACTCAGGATTGGGGATTGAGGATTGAGCATTGAGGATTGAGGATTGAGGATTGAGGATTGAAGATTCAGTATTGAGGATTGAAGATTGAGAATTGAGGATTGAGGATTGAACATTGAGGACTGAGTGTTGAGGGTTGAGTGATGAGAACTGATATTTGTGGATAGAGATTTGAAGATTGCAGATTGAGTATTGAGCATTGGAAACTGTAAATTGAGGATTTTCTATTGAGGATTGAGAATTGACAACTGATTGTTGAGGACTGAGGGCTGAAGATTGAGGATTCAGGACTGAGAATTCAGAATTGATGATTGAGGACTGAGGACGGATGATTGAAGATTGAGGATTGAGGATTGAAGATTGAGGATTAAGGATTGAGGATTGGGGATTGAGGATCTAGGATTGAGATTTGATTATTGAGGATTGAAGATTGAGGATTGAGGATTGAGGATTGAGGATTGAGAATTGAGGATAAGGACTGAGGGTTGAGGATTGAGGTTTGAGGAATGAGGATTGAGGATTGAGGATTGAGGATTGAAGATTGAGTATTGATGATTGAAGATTCAGGATTGAGGATTGAGGGTTGAGTGTTGAGGACGAGGACTGGCGGTTGAGGATTGTGGTTTGAGGATTGAGGATTGAGGATTGAGAATTGAGGATGAGGACTGAGGTTTGGGGATTGAGGTTTGAGGAATGAGGATTGAGGATTGGGGTTGAGGATTGAGGATTGAGGATAGAGTATTGAAGGTTGAGGATTGATGACTGAGGATGGAGGATTGCGGATTCACGATTGAGGATGGAGGATTGAGGGTTGAAGGTTTAGTGTTGAGGATTGAAGGTTGAGGATTCACGACTGAGGATTGAGGATTGAGGATGATGTCTGAGGTTTGAGGTTTGAGGTTTGAGTGTTGAATCCGGAGAATTCAGGATGTTCTATTGAGTATTGAGAATTGAGGATTGATGCTTTAGTATTGAGGATTCAGGATTGAGGATTGAGGATTGAGTATTGAAGATTGAGGACTGTGGATTGAGGATTGAGGATTGAGCATTGAGGATTGATGCTTTAGTATTGAGGATTCAGGATTGAGGATTGAGGATTGAGTATTGAAGATTGAGGATTGATGATTGAGGATTTAGGATTGAGGATTGAGGATTGAGGATTGAGGATTGAGGACTGAGGATTGAGGATTGAGGATTGAGCATTGAGGATTGAAGATTGAGGACTGGAGATTGAGGATTGAAATTGAGGATTAAGGATTGAGGATTGGGGACTGGGGATCTAGTATTGGAGATTGATTATTGAGGATTGAAGATTGAGGGTTGAGGATTGAGGGTTGAGAATTGAGAATTGAGGATGGGGACTGAAGGTTGAGGATTGAGGTTTTAGATACGAGGATTGTGGTATGAGGATTGTGGACTGAGGATTGACGATTGAGTATTGGAGATTGAGGATTGATGACTGAGGATTGAGAATTGAGGATTGATGGTTGCGGATTGAGGATTGAAGATTGAGTATTGAGGATTGAATACTGAGGATTGATGATTGAGTATTGAGGATTGAAGGTTGGGTATTTTGGACTGAAGATTGAGGATTGAGGATTGAAGATTTAGGATTGAGGATTGAGGATTGAGGATTGAAAATTGAGTATTGAGGATTGAAGATTGAGGACTGAGGAATAAAGATTGAGGATTGAGGATGAGGGCTGAGGGTTGAGGATTGAGGCTTGAGGACTGAGGACTGAGGATTGAGGATTGAGAATTGAGGATAGAGGATTGAGGATTGAAGATTGAGGATTGGGTATTGAGGATTGAAGAATGAGGATTGAGGATTGAGGATTGAGGATTGAGGATTGAAGATTGAGTATTGAGGATTGAAGATTGAGTATGAGGATTGAGGATTGAGGATTGAGGATTGCGGATTGACGATTGAGGATTGAGGATTGAGGGTTGAAGGTTGAGTGTTGAGGATTGAAGGTTGAGGATTGACGATTGAGGATTGAGGATTGAGGATGATGGCATAGGTTTGAGGTTTGAGGTTTGAGGTTTGAGTATTGAATCCTGAGAATTCAGGATGTTCTATTGAGTATTGAGAATTGAGGATTGATGGTTTAGTATTGAGGATTCAGGATTGAGGATTGAGGATTGAGTATTGAAGATTGAGGATTGATGGTTGAGGATTTAGAATTGAGGATTGAGGATTGAGGATTGGGGATTGAAAATTGAGTATTGAGGATTGAAGATTGAGGACTGAGGAATAAAGATTGAGGATTGAGGATGAGGGCTGAGGGTTGATGATTGAGGCTTGAGGACTGAGGACTGAGGATTGAGGATTGAGAATTGAGGATAGAGGATTGAGGATTGAAGATTGAGGATTGGGTATTGAGGATTGAAGAATGAGCATTGAATATTGAGTATTGAGGATTGAAGATTGAGTATTGAGGATTGAGGTTTGAGGATTGAGGACTGAGGATTGAGGATTGAGGATTGAGAATTGAAGATTGAGGAATGAGGACTGGGGATTGAGTATCGAGGATTGAGGATTCAGTATTGAGGATTGATGATTGAAGATTGAGTATTGATGATTGAAGATTGCGGATTGATTATTGAGGGTTGAGGATTGATGACGAGGACTGAGGGTTGAGGATTGAGGACTGAGGATTGAGGATGGAGGATTGGGCATTGAGGATTGAAGATTGAGGATTGAGGATTGAGGATTGAGGATTGAGGATTGAGGATTGAGGATTGAGGATTGAGGATTGAGTATTGAAGATTGAGGTCTGAGGACTGGGGATTGAGTATAGAGGATTGAGTATTCAGTATTGAGGATTGAGGATTGAAGATCGAGTATTGATGATTGAAGATTGCGGATTGATTATTGAGGGTTGAGGATTGATGACGAGGTCTGAGGATTGAGGATTGACTACTGAGGATTGAGGATGGAGGTTTGGGCATTGAGGATTGAAGATTGAGGACTGGGGATTGAGGATTGAAGATTGAGGATTAAGGATTGAGGATTGGGGATGGGGGATCTAGGATTGGAGATTGATTATTGAGGACTGAAGATTGAGTGTTGAGGATTGAGGATTGAGAATTCAGAATTGAGGATGAGGACTGAGGGTTGAGGATAGAGGTTTGAGGTACGAGGATTGAGGATTGAGGATTGAGGCCTGAGGATTGACGATTGAGTATTGAAGATTGAGGATTGATGACTGAGGATTGAGGATTGAGGATTGAGAATTGAAGATTGAGGACTGAGGACTGGGGATTGAGTATTGAGGATTGAGGATTGAGGATTGAGGATTGAGGATTGAGGATTGAGGATTGAGGATTGAGGATTGAGGATTGAGTATTGAAGATTGAGGTCTGAGGACTGGGGATTGAGTATAGAGGATTGAGTATTCAGTATTGAGGATTGAGGATTGAAGATCGAGTATTGATGATTGAAGATTGCGGATTGATTATTGAGGGTTGAGGATTGATGACGAGGTCTGAGGATTGAGGATTGAGTACTGAGGATTGAGGATGGAGGTTTGGGCATTGAGAATTGAGGATTGAGGACTGGGGATTGAATATTGAGTATTGAGGATTGAAGAATGAGGACTGAGGATTGACGATTGAGGATTGAGGATTGAGGTTTGAGGGTAGACGATAAGGGCTGATGGTTGAGGATTGAGGTTTGAGGTCTGAGGACTGAGGATTGAGGATTGAGAATTGAGGATTGAGGATTGAGGATTGAAGATTGAGGATTGGGTATTGAGGATTGAAGAATGAGGATTGAGGATTGAAGATTGAGTATTGAGGATTGAGGATTGAGGATTGAGGACTGAGGATTGAGGATTGAGGATTGAGAATTGAAGATTGAGGACTGAGGACTGGGGATTGAGTATTGAGGATTGAGGATTCAGTATTGAGGATTGATGATTGAAGATTGAGTATTGTTGATTGAAGATTGCGGATTGATTATTGAGGGTTGGGGATTGATGACGAGGACTGAGGGTTGAGGATTGAGGACTGAGGATTGAGGATGGAGGATTGGGCACTGAGGATTGAAGATTGAGGATTGAGGATTGAGGATTGAGGATTGAGGATTGAGGATTGACGCTTGAGGATTGAAGGTTGAGGATGGAGGATTGAAAAGAGTGGACTGAGTGTTGAGGATTGAGTGTTGAGAATTGATGTTTGAGGATTGAGATTTGATTATCGAATATTGTGGATTGAGTATTGAACCATGAGAATTCAGGATACTCTATTGAGTATTAGGAATTGAGGATTGATGGTTGAGTATTGAGGATTGGTGGTTGAGGGTTGTGTGTTGAATATTGAGGATTGAGGATTGAGGATTGAGGATTGAAGATTGAGGATTGAATATTGAGTCTTGATGATTGATGATTGAGGATTGAGGATTGAGTGTTGAGGATTGAGGACGAGGACTGACGGTTGAGGATTGAGGTTTGAGGTTTGAGGATTGAGGATTGAGGACTGAGGATTGAGGATTGAGGATTGAGCATTGAGGATTGAAGACTGAGGACTGGGGATTAAGGATTGAAGATTGACGATTGAGGATTGTGGATTGAGGATTGAGGGTTGAGGATTAAAGATTGAATATTGATGATTGAAAATTGAGGATTGAGGATTGAGGGTTGTAGATTGAGGACGAGGACTGAGTGTTGAGAATTGATGTTTGAGGTCTGAGGATTGAGGATTGAGGATTGAAGATTGAGGATTGGGTATTGAGGATTGAAGAATGAGGACTGAGGATTTAGGATTGAGGATCGAGGATTGAAGATTGAGTATTGAGGATTGAAGATTGAGGATTGAGGATTGAGGATTGAGGATTGAGGATTGAGGATTGAGTATTCAGGATTGAGGATTGAAGATTGTAGGTTGAGGGTTGAGGATTGACAATTGAGGATTGAGGATTGAGGTATGAGGATTGACGATGAGGGCTGAGGGTTGAGGATTGAGATTTGAGGTCTGAGGACTGAGGATTGAGGATTGAGAATTGAGGATTGAGGATTGAGGATTGAAGATTGAGGATTGGGTATTGAGGATTGAAGAAGGAGGATTGAGGATTGAGGATTGAGGATTGGGGACTGAGGGTTGAAGATTGAGGATTGATGATTGAGGATTAAAGATTGAGTATTGAGGATTGAAGATTGAGGATTGAGGATTGACAATTGAGGATTGAGGATTGAGGTATGAGGATTGACGATGAGGGCTGAGGGTTGAGGGTTGAGGTTTAAGGTCTGAGGACTGAGGATTGAGGATTGAGAATTGAGGATTGAGGATTGAGGATTGAAGATTGAGGATTGGGTATTGAGGATTGAAGAATGAGGATTGAGGATTGAGGATTGAGGATTGGGGACTGAGGATTGAAGATTCAGGATTGAGGATTGAGTATTAAGGATTGAGGATTGAGGATTGAAGATTCAGTATTGAGGATTAAAGATTGAGAATTGAGGATTGAAGATTGAACATTGAGGACTGAGTGTTGAGGGTTGAGTGATGAGAATTGATGTTTGTGGATAGATATTTGAAGACTGCAGATTGAGCATTGAGTATTGAAAACTGTGAATTGACGATATTCTATTGAGGATTGAGAATTGACAACTGATTGTTGAGGACTGAGGGCTGAAGATTGAGGATTCAGGGTTGAGAATTCAGAATTGAGTATTGAGGACTGAGGACTGAGGATTGAAGATTGAGTATTGAGGATTGAAGATTGAGGATTAAGGATTGAGGATTGGGGATTGAGGATCTAGGATTGAAAATTGATTATTGATGATTGAAGATTGAGGATTGAGGATTGAGGACTGAGAATTGAGAATTGAGGATAAGGACTGAGGGTTGAGGATTGAGGTTTGAGGAATGAGGATTGAGGGTTGAGGATTGAGGATTGAAGATTGAGTATTGATGATTGAAGATTGAGGATTGAGGATTGAGGGTTGAGTAGTGAGGACGAGGACTGACAGTTGAGGATTGTGGTTTGAGGATTGAGGGTTGAGGATTGAGAATTGAGGATGAGAACTGTGGTGTGATGATTGATGACTGAGGATTGAGGATTGAGGATTGATGAATGCGGATTGAGGATTGAAGAGTGAGTATTGAGGATTGAATATTGAGGATTGAGGATTGAGTATTGAGGATTGAAGATTGAGTATTGAGGATTGAAGATTGATGATTGAGGATTTAGGATTGAGGATTGAGGATTGAGGATTGAGGATTGAGGATAGAGGATTGAAGATTGAGGATTGGGAACTGAGTGTTGAGGGTTGAGTGATGAGGATTGATGTTTGTGGATAGAGATTCGAAGATTGCAGATTGAGAATTTAGTATTGAAAACTGTGAATTGATGATATTCTATTGAGGATTGAGGATTGACAACTGATTGTTGAGGTCTGAAGTCTGAAGGCTGAGGACTGAGGATTGAGGATTCAGGATTGAGGTTTGAGGACTGAGGATTGAGGATTGAGGATTGAGGCCTGAGGATTGAGGATTGAGGATTGAAGATTGAGGATTGAGGATCCAGGATGAGTGCTGAAGGTTGAGGATTGAGGTTTGAGGACTGAGGACTGAGGATTGAGGGTTGAGAATTAAGGCTTGAGGGTTGAGGATTGAAGATTGAGGATTGGGTATTGAGGATTGAAGAATGAGGATTGAGGATTGAGTATTGAAGATTGAGGATTGAAGATTGAGTATTGAGGATTGAAGACTGACGATTGAGGATTGAGGATTGAGGGTTGAGGATTTAGGATTGAGAATTGAGGATTAAGGATTGAGGATTGAAGATTGGGTATTGATGATTGAAGATTGAGGATTGAGGATTGAGGGTTGAGGATTGAGGTTTGAGGACTGAGGACTGAGGATTGAGGGTTGTGAATTAAGGCTTGAGCGTTGAGGATTGAAGGTTGAGGATTGGGTATTGAGGATTGAAGAATGAGGATTGAGGATTGAGTATTGAGGATTGAGGATTGAAGATTGAGTATTGAGGATTGAAGACTGACGATTGAGGATTGAGGATTGAGGGTTGAGGATTTAGGATTGAGAATTGAGGATTGAGGATTGAGGATTGAAGATTGGGTATTGATGATTGAAGATTGAGGATTGAGGATTGAGGGTTGAGGATTGAGGACGAGGACTGACGGTTGAGGATTGTGGTTTGAGGTTTGAGGATTGCGGATTGAGAATTGAGGATGAGGACTGAGGTTTGAGGATTGAGGTTTGAGGAACGAGGATTGAGGATCGAGGATTGAGGATGATGGCTGAGGTTTGAGGTTTGAGGTTTAAGTATTGAATCCTGAGAAGTCAGGATGTTCTATTGAGTATTGAGCATTGGGGATTGATGGTTTAGTATTGAGGATTCAGGATTGAGGATAGAGGATTGAGTATTGAAGATTGAGGATTGATGATTGAAGATTTAGGATTGAGGATTGAGGATTGAGGATTGAGGATTGATAATTGAGTATTGAGGATTGATGGTGAAGGACTGAGGAATAAGGATTGAGGATTGAGGATGAGGGCTGAGGGTTGAGGATTGAGGTTTGAGGAGTGAGGACCGAGGATTGAGGATTGAGAATTGAGGATTGAGGATTGAGGATTGAAGATTGAGGATTGGGTATTGGGGGTTGAAGAATGAGGATTGAGGATTGAGGATTGAGGATTGAGGATTGAGGATTGAAGATTGAGTATTGATGATTGAAGATTGAGCATTGAGGATTGAGGGTTGAGGAGTGAGGACGAGGACTGACAGTTGAGGATTGTGGTTTGAGGATTGAGGGTTGAGGATTGAGAATTGAGGATGAGAACTGAGGCTTGATGATTGATGACTGAGGATTGAGGATTGAGGGTTGATGATTGCGGATTGAGGATTGAAGAGTGAGTATTGAGGATTGAATATTGAGGATTGAGGATTGAGTATTGAGGATTGAAGATTGAGTATTGAGGATTGAAGATTGATAATTGAGGATTTAGGATTGAGGATTGAGGATTGAGGATTGAGGATTGAGGATAGAGGATTGAAGATTGAGGATTGGGAACTGAGTGTTGAGGGTTGAGTGATGAGGATTGATGTTTGTGGATAGAGATTCGAAGATTGCAGATTGAGAATTTAGTATTGAAAACTGTGAATTGATGATATTCTATTGAGGATTGAGGATTGACAACTGATTGTTGAGGTCTGAAGTCTGAAGGTTGAGGACTGAGGATTGAGGATTCAGGATTGAGGTTTGAGGACTGAGGATTGATGATTGAGGATTGAGGCCTGAGGATTGAGTATTGAGGATTGAAGATTGTGGATTGAGGATCCAGGATGAGGGCTGAAGGTTGAGGATTGAGGTTTGAGGACTGAGGACTGAGGATTGAGGGTTGAGAATTAAGGCTTGAGGGCTGAGGATTGAAGATTGAGGATTGGGTATTGAGGATTGAAGAATGAGGATTGAGGATTGAGTATTGAGGATTGAGGATTGAAGATTGAGTATTGAGGATTGAAGACTGACGATTGGGGATTGAGGATTGAGGGTTGAGTATTTAGGATTGAGAATTGAGGATTGAGGATTGAGGATTGAAGATTGAGGATTGGGGATTGAGGATTGAAGATTGAGGATTGTGAATTGAGGATTGAGGGTTGAAGGTTGAGTATTGAGGATTGAAAATTGAGGATTGAGGATTGAGGATTGAGGATTGAGGATTGAAGATTGAGGATTGGGGACTGGGTGTCGAGGGTTGAGTGATGAGAACTGATGTTTGTGGATGGAGATTTGAAGATTGAAGATTGAGGATTGAGTATTGAAAACTGAGAATTCAGGATATTCTATTGAGTATTGAGAATTTTGGATTGATGGTTGTGTATTGAGGATTGATGGTTGAGGGTTGTGTGTTGAATATTGAGGATTGGCGGATTGAGCATTGAAGATTGAGGACTGTGGACTGAGGATTGGGTATTGAGGATTGAGGATTGAGTATTGAGGATTGAGGATTGAAGATTGAGTATTGATGAGTGAAGATTGCGGATTGATTATTGAGGGTTGAGGTTTGAGGACAAGGACTGAGGGTTGAGGATTGAGGTTTGAGGACAGAGGATTGAGGATTGAGGACTGAGAATTGATAATTGAGGATTGAGGATTGAAGATTTAGGATTGGGTATTGAGGATTGAGGATTAGGGATTGAGGCTCTAGTATTGGAGATTGATTATTTAGGATTGAAGATAGAGGGTTGAGGATTGAGGATTGAGGATTGAGAATTGAGAATTGAGGATGAGGACTGAGGTATGAGGATTGAGGTTTGAGGAATGAGGATTGAGGATTGAGGATTGAGGATTGAGGATTGAGGATTGAGTATTGAAGGTTGAAGATTGATGACTGAGGATTGAGGATTGAGGATTGAGGATTGAGGATTGAGGATTGAAGATTGAGTATTGATGATTGAAGGTTGAGGATTGAGGATTGAGTGTCGAGGATTGAGGACGAGGACTGACGGTTGAGGATTGTGGTTTGAGGATTGAGGATTGAGGATTGAGAATTGAGGATGAGGACTGAGGTTTGAGGATTGAGGTTTGAGGAATGAGGATTGAGGATTGAGGATTGAGGATTGAGGATTGAGGATTGAGTATTGAAGGTTGAGGATTGATGACTGAAGATTGAGGATTGCGGATTGAGGATTGAGGATTGGGGGCTGAGTGTCGAGGGTTGAGTGATGAGAATTGATGTTTGTGGATGGAGACTTGAAGATTGAAGATTGAGGATTGAGTATTGAAAACTGAGAATTCAGGATATTCTATTGAGTATTGAGAATTTTGGATTGATGGTTGAGTATTGAGGATTGATGGTTGAGGGTTGTGTGTTGAATATTGAGGATTGGCGGATTGAGTATTGAAGATTGAGGACTGAGGACTGAGGATTGAGTATTGAGGATTGAGGATTGAGTATTGAGGATTGAGGATTGAAGATTGAGCATTGATGAGTGAAGATTGCGGATTGATTATTGAGGGTTGAGGTTTGATGACAAGGACTGAGGGTTGAGGATTGAGGTTTGAGGACAGAGGATTGAGGACTGAGGATTGGGAATTGATAATTGAGGATTGAGGATTGAAGATTTAGGATTGGGTATTGAGGATTGAGGATTAGGGATTGAGGATCTAGTATTGGAGATTGATTATTTAGGATTGAAGATAGAGGGTTGAGGATTGAGGATTGAGGATTGAGAATTGAGAATTGAGGATGAGGACTGAGGTTTGAGGATTGAGGTTTGAGGAATGAGGATTGAGGATTGAGGATTGAGGATTGATGATTGCGGATTGAGTATTGAAAATTGAGTATTGAGGATTGAATATTGAGGATTGATGATTGATGATTGAGGATTGAAGGTTGAGTATTGAGGATTGAGGTATGAGGATTGACGATGAGGGCTGAGGGTTGAAGATTGAGGGTTGAGGATTGAGGTTTGAGGAATGAGGATTGAGGGTTGAGGATTGAGGATTGAAGATTGAGTATTGATGATTGAAGATTGAGGATTGAGGATTGAGGGTTGAGGAGTGAGGACGAGGACTGACAGTTGAGGATTGTGGTTTGAGGATTGAGGGTTGAGGATTGAGAATTGAGGATGAGAACTGAGGTTTGATGATTGATGACTGAGGATTGAGGATTGAGGGTTGATGATTGCGGATTGAGGATTGAAGATTGACTATTAAGGATTGAAGATTGAGGATTGAGGATTGAGGGTTGTGGATTGTGTGTTGAGAATTGTTGTTTGTAGATTCAGATTTGATGATTGACGATTGGGTATTCAATACTGGGAATTGAGGATATTTTATTGAGGACTGAGGATTGAGGACTGAGAGTTGAGGATTGAGGGTTGTGAATTGAGTATTGGGAATTGAATATTGAGGATTGATGTTTGAGCATTGAGGATTGAGGATTGAGGATTGAAGATTGAGGATTGAGGATTGCGGATTGTAGGTTGAGGACTGAGGTTTGAGTATTGAGGATTGAGGACTGAGGTTAGAGGATTGAGTATTAAAGATTGTGGACTGAGTGTTGAGGATTGAGAGTTGAGTATTGAGTGTTGTGGATTGAGGATTGAGCCTTGAATATTGAGGATTGAAGGTTGAGGACAGAGGTTTGAGGATTGAGGTCTGAGGACAGAGGATTGAGCATTGAGGATTGAGGGTTGAGCTTTGAGGATTGAGGATTGAAGATTGGGTATTGAGGATTGAGGATTGAAGATTGTGGACTGAGTGTTGAGGATTGAGAGTTGAGTATTCGGGGTTTAGGATTGAGGATTGATTGTTGAGGATTGAGGGTTGACGATTGAGGATTGTTAATTGAGGATTGAGGATTAAGGATTGAGGTTTGAGGACTGAGAGTTGTGGGTTGAGTGTTGTGAATTGAGGATTGAGCATTGAATATTGAGGAGTGAAGTTTGAGGACTGAGGCTTGAGGATTTAGGATTGGGGATTCAGGATTGAGGATTGAGGATCGAGGACTGAGCGTTGAGGATTGTGGATTGAGAATTGAGGATTGATAATTGAATATTGAGGACTGAGGCTTGAGGACTGCGGATTGTGGATTGAGGATAGATGATTGAGGACTGAGGATTGAGGACTGAGTATTGAGGACTGACGCTTGATGATTTAAGACTGAAGATTGAAAATTGAGCATTGATGATTGAATATTGAGGACTGTGGGTTGAGGTTCGACTGTTGAGTATTGATGTTTGAGGTTTGAGATTTGAAGATTGAAGATTGTGGATCGAGTATTGAAATCTGAGAAGTGAGGATACTCTACTGAGTATTGAAGATTGAGGATTGAGGATTGAGGATTGATGGTTGAGGCTGTGGGCTGAGGATTGAGCGTTGAAGATTGAGGATTGAAGTTGAAGATTGATGCATGAGAATTGAGGATGGAGGATTGAGGACTGAGGTGCGAGAATTGAGGATTGACAATTGAATATTGGGGACTGAGGATTGAGGATTGAGGATTGAGGATTGAGGATTGAGGATTGAGGATTGAGGATTGAGTGTTGAGGATTGAGGATTGAGGACTGACGATTGAGGATTGAGGATTGAGGTTGGAGGGTTGATTACTGAGGGTTGAGGGTTGAGGATTGAGGATTGGCGATTCAGGATTGAAGATTGTGGATTGAGGATTAAGTATTGAAGCCTGAGGTCATAGGGTTGAGGATTGAGTTTTGTGTACTGATAGTTGAGGATTAAGTGTTGTGAATTGAGGATTGCGACTTGAAGAATGAGGATTGAGGATTCAGGATTGAGGATTGAGGATTGAAGATTGAGTATTGAGGATTGAATATTGACGATTGAGGATTGAGGATTAAGGATTGAGAATTGAGGTTTGAGGATTGAGGATTGAAGATTGAGTATTGATGATTGAAGATTGAGGATTGACGATTGAGGATTGAGGATTGCGGACTGAGGATTGAGGATTGCAGATTGAGTATTGAGGATTGAGGATTGAGGATTGAGGATTGGGGATTGAGGATTGAGGATTGAGGATGAGGGCTGAGGGTTGAGAGTAGAGGTTTGAGGACTGAGGACTGAGGATTGAGGATTGAGAATTGAGGATTGAGGACGAGCACTGACGGTTGAGGATTGAGGTTTTAGGATTGTGGATCGAGGATTGAGAACGAGGTCTGAGGATTGAGGATTGAAGATTGAGGATTTATGAATGAGGATTGAGGATTGAGAATTGAGGATTGAAGTTTGAGGATTGAGGATTGAGTATGAGGGCTGAGGGTTGAGGATTGAGGTTTGTGGACTGAGGACTGAGGATTGAGGATTGAGAGTTGAGGATTGAGGATTGAGGATTGAAGATTGAGGATTGGGTGTTGAGGATTGAAGAATGAGGATTGAGGAATGAGGATTGAGGATTGAGGATTGAGGATTGAGGATTGAAGATTGAGGTTTAGGGACTGAGTATTCAGGCTTGAGTGATGAGAATTGATGTTTGTGGATAGAGATCTGAAGATTGCAGAGTGAGTATTGAGTATTGAAAACTGTGAATTGGGGATATTCTATTGAGGATTGAGGATTGACAACTGATTGTTGAGGACTCAGGGCTGAAGATTGAGGATTCAGGATTGAGGATTGAGGATTGAGGATTGAGGATTGAAGATTGAGTATTGATGAATGAAGATTGAGTATTGAGAATTGAAGAATGAGGATTGAGGGTTGAGTATTGAAGGTAGAGTATTGATGATTGAAGATTGTGGATTGAGTATTGAATCATGAGAGTTTAGGATATTCTTTTGGGTATTGAGAATTGAGGATTGATGGTTGAGTATTGAGGATTGATGGTTGAGGGTTGTGCGTTGAATATTGAGGATAGAGGATTGAGAATTGAGGATTGAGGATTGAGGATTGAAGATTGAGTATTGATGATTGAAGATTGAGGATTGAGGATTGAGTGTTGAGGTTTGAGGACGAGGACTGACGGTTGAGGATTGAGGTTTGAGGATTGAGGATTGAGGATTGAGGATTGAAGATTGAGTATTGAGGATTGAAGATTGACGATTGAGGATTGAGGATTGAGGATTGAGGATTGAGGATTGAGGATTGAGGATTGAAGATTGAGGATTGAGGGTTGAGGATTGAGGATTGAGGATTGAAGATAGAGGATTGGGTGTTGAGGATTGAAGAATGAGGATTGAGGAGTGAGGATTGAGGACTGAGGATTGAGGATTGAGGATTGAAGATTGAGGACTAGGGACTGAGTATACAGGGTTGAGTGATGAGAATTGATGTTTGTGGATAGAGATCTGAAGATTGCAGATTGAGAATTGAGGATTGAGGATTGAGGATTGAAGATTGAGGATTGGGTATTGGGGGTTGAAGAATGAGGATTGAGGATTGAGGATTGAGTATTGATGATTGAAGATGGGAGGATTGAGGATTGAGGGTTGAGGATTGAGGACGAGGACTGACGGTTGAGGATTGAGGTTTGAGGATTGTGGATTGAGGATTGAGAATGAGGGCTGAGAATTGAGGATTGAAGATTGAGGATTGAAGGTTGAGTATTGAGGATAGAATATTGAGGATTGAGGATTGAGGATTGAGGATTGAGGATTGAAGATTGAGTATAGAGGATTGAAGATTAAGATTGAGGATTGAGGATTGAGGATTGAGGATTGAGGATTAGGGACTGAGTATTCAGGGTTGAGTGATGAGAATTGATGTTTGTGGATAGAGATCTGAAGATTGCAGAGTGAGTATTGAGTATTGAAAACTGTGAATTGGGGATATTCTATTGAGGATTGAGGATTGACAACTGATTGTTGAGGACTCAGGGCTTAAGATTGAGGATTCAGGATTGAGGATTGAGGATTGAGGATTGAGGATTGAAGATTGAGTATTGATGATTGAAGATTGAGGATTGAGGATTGAGGATTGAGGATTGCGGACTGAGGATTGAGGATTGCAGATTGAGTATTGAGGATTGAAGATTGAGGATTGAGGTTTGAGGACTGAGGATTGAGGATTGAAGATTGAGTATTGAGGATTGAAGATTTAGGTTTGAGGATTGAGGATTGAGGATTGAAAATTGAGTATTGGGGATTGAAGATTGAGGACTGAGGAGTAAAGATTGAGGATTGAGGATGAGGGCTGAGGGTTGAGGATTGAGGCTTGAGGACTGAGGACTGAGGATTGAGGATTGAGAATTGAGGATAGAGGATTGAGGATTGAAGATTGAGGATTGGGTATTGAGGATTGAAGAATGAGGATTGAGGATTGAGGATTGAGGATTGAGGATTGAAGATTGAGTATTGAGGATTGAAGATTGAGTATGAGGATTGAGGATTGAGGATTGAGGATTGAGGACTGAGGATTAAGGATTGAGGATTGAGAATTGAAGATTGAGGAATGAGGACTGGGGATTGAGTATTGAGGATTGAGGATTCAGCATTGAGGATTGATGATTGAAGATTGAGTATTGATGATTGAAGATTGCGGATTGATTATTGAGGGTTGAGGATTGATGACGAGGACTAAGGGTTGAGGATTGAGGACTGAGGATTGAGGATGGAGTATTGGGCATCGAGGATTGAAGATTGAGGATTGAGAATTGTGGATTGAGGATTGAGGATTGAGGATTGAGGATTGAGGATTGAGGATTGAGTATTGAAGATTGAGGTCTGAGGACTGGGGATTGAGTATAGAGGATTGAGTATTCAGTATTGAGGATTGAGGATTGAAGATCGAGTATTGATCATTGAAGATTGCGGATTGATTATTGAGGGTTGAGGATTGATGACGAGGTCTGAGGATTGAGGATTGAGTACTGACGATTGAGGATGGAGGTTTGGGCATTGAGGATTGAAGATTGAGGACTGGGGATTGAGGATTGAAGATTGAGGATCAAGGATTGAGGATTGGGGATAGGGGATCTAGGATTGGAGATTGATTATTGAGGACTGAAGATTGAGTGTTGAGGATTGAGGATTGAGAATTGAGAATTGAGGATGAGGACTGAGGGTTGAGGATTGAGGTTTGAGGTACGAGGATTGAGGATTGAGGATTGAGGACTGAGGATTGACGATTGAGTATTGAAGATTGAGGATTGATGACTGAGGATTCAGGATTGAGGATTGATGATTGCGGATTGAGTATTGAGAATTGAGTATTGAGGATTGAGTATTGAGAATTGAGGATTGAGGACTGGGGATTGATGATTGAGTATTGAGGATTGAAGAATGAGGACTGAGGATTGACGATTGAGTATTGAGGATTGAGGTTGGAGGGTAGACGATAAGGGCTGAGGGTTGAGGATTGAGGTTTGAGGTCTGAGGACTGAGGATTGAGGATTGAGAATTGAGGATTGAGGATTGAGGATTGAAGATTGAGGATTGGGTATTGAGGATTGAAGAATGAGGATTGAGGACTGAGGATTGAGGATTGGCGACTGAGGGTTGAAGATTCAGGATTGAGGATTGAGGATTGAGAATTGCGGATGAGGACTGAGGTTTGGGGATTGAGGTTTGAGGAATGAGGATTGAGGATTGGGGATTGAGGATTGAGGATTGAGGATTGAGTATTGAAGGTTGAGGATTGATGACCGAGGATGGAGGATTGCGGATTGGCGATTGAGGATGGAGGATTGAGGGTTGAAGGTTTAGTGTTGAGGATTGAAGGCTGAGGATTCACGATTGAGGATTGAGGATTGAGGATGATGTCTGAGGTTTGAGGTTTGAGGTTTGAGTGTTGAATCCGGAGAATACAGGGTGTTCTATTGAGTATTGAGAATTGAGGATTGATGCTTTAGTATTGAGGATTCAGGATTGAGGATAGAGGATTGAGTATTGAAGATTGAGGATTGATGATTGAAGATTTAGGATTGAGGATTGAGGATTGAGGATTGAGGATTGATAATTGAGTATTGAGGATTGATGGTGGAGGACTGAGGAATAAGGATTGAGGATTGAGGATGAGGGCTGAGGGTTGAGGATTGAGGTTTGAGGAGTGAGGACCGAGGATTGAGGATTGAGAATTGAGGATTGAGGATTGAGGATTGAAGATTGAGGATTGGGTATTGGGGGTTGAAGAATGAGGATTGAGGATTGAGGATTGAGGATTGAGGATTGAGGATTGAAGATTGAGTATTGAGGATTGAAGATGGAGGATTGAGGATTGAAGATTGAGGATTGAGGATTGAGGATGGAGGATTGAAGAGAGAGGACTGAGCGTTGAGGATTGCGTGTTGAGAATTGATGTTTGAGGGTTGAGATTTGATTATTGATTTTTGTGGATTGAGTATTGAACGATGAGAATTCAGGGTACTCTATCGAGTATAGTGAATTGAGGATTGATTGTCGAGTGTTGAGGATTGATGTTTGAGGGTTTTGTGTTGAATATTGAGGATTGAGGATTGAGGATTGAGGATTGAGGATTCAGGATTGAGGATTGAAGATTGAGTATTGAGGATTGAAGGTTGAGGATTGAGGATTGAGGATTGAGGATTGAGGATTGCAGATTGAGGATAGGGGATTGAGAATTGACGATTGAGGATTGAGTATTGACGATTGAGTATTGAGGGTTGAGGATTGAAGATTGAGAATTGAGGATTGAAGATTGAGGATTGAGGATTGAGGATTGAGGACTGAGGATTGAGGATTGGGGATTGAGGATCTAGGATTGAAAATTGATTATTGATGATTGAAGATTGAGGATTGAGGATTGAGGATTGAGAATTGAGAATTGAGGATGAGGACTGATGATTGAGGATTGAGGTTTGAGGAATGAGGATTGAGGGTTGAGGATTGAGGATTGAAGATTGAGTATTGATGATTGAAGATTGAGGATTGAGGATTGAGGGTTGAGGAGTGAGGACGAGGACTGACAGTTGAGGATTGTGGTTTGAGGATTGAGGGTTGAGGATTGAGAATTGAGGACGAGAACTGAGGTTTGATGATTGATGACTGAGGATTGAGGATTGAGGGTTGATGATTGCGGATTGAGGATTGAAGAGTGAGTATTGAGGATTGAATATTGAGGATTGAGGATTGAGTATTGAGGATTGAAGATTGAGTATTGAGGATTGAAGATTGATAATTGAGGATTTAGGATTGAGGATTGAGGATTGAGGATTGAGGATTGAGGATAGAGGATTGAAGATTGAGGATTGGGAACTGAGTGTTGAGGGTTGAGTGATGAGGATTGATGGTTGTGGATAGAGATTCGAAGATTGCAGATTGAGAATTTAGTATTGAAAACTGTGAATTGATGATATTCTATTGAGGATTGAGGATTGACAACTGACTGTTGAGGTCTGAAGTCTGAAGGTTGAGGACTGAGGATTGAGGATTCAGGATTGAGGTTTGAGGACTGAGGATTGATGATTGAGGTTTGAGGCCTGAGGATTGAGGATTGAGGATTGAAGATTGAGGATTGAGGATCCAGGCTGAGGGCTGAAGGTTGAGGATTGAGGTTTGAGGACTGAGGACTGAGGATTGAGGGTTGAGAATTAAGGCATGAGGGTTGAGGATTGAAGATTGAGGATTGGGTATTGAGGATTGAGGAATGAGAATTGAGGATTGAGTATTGAAGATTGAGGATTGAAGATTGAGTATTGAGGATTGAAGACTGACGATTGAGGATTGAGGATTGAGGGTTGAGGATTTAGGATTGAGAATTGAGGATTAAGGATTGAGGATTGAAGATTGGGTATTGATGATTGAAGATTGAGGATTGAGGATTGAGGGTTGAGGATTGAGGTTTGAGGACTGAGGACTGAGGATTGAGGGTTGAGAATTAAGGCTTGAGGGTTGAGGATTGAAGGTTGAGGATTGGGTATTGAGGATTGAAGAATGAGGATTGAGGATTGAGTATTGAGGATTGAGGATTGAAGATTGAGTATTGAGGATTGAAGACTGACGATTGAGGATTGAGGATAGAGGGTTGAGCATTTAGGATTGAGAATTGAGGATTGAGGATTGAGGATTGAAGATTGGGTATTGATGATTGAAGATTGAGGATTGAGGGTTGATGGTGGAGGACTGAGGAATAAGGATTGAGGATTGAGGATGAGGGCTGAGGGTTGAGGATTGAGGTTTGAGGATTGAGGATTGAGGATTGAAGATTGAGTATTGAGGATTGAAGATGGAGGATTGAGGATTGAAGATTGAGGATTGAGGATTGAGGATGGAGGATTGAAGAGAGAGGACTGAGCGTTGAGGATTGCGTGTTGAGAATTGATGTTTGAGGGTTGAGATTTGATTATTGATTTTTGTGGATTGAGTATTGAACGATGAGAATTCAGGGTACTCTATTGAGTATAGAGAATTGAGGATTGATTGTCGAGTGTTGAGGATTGATGGTTGAGGGTTTTGTGTTGAATATTGAGGATTGAGGATTGAGGATTGAGGATTGTGGATTCAGGATTGAGGATTGAAGATTGAGTATTGAGGATTGAAGGTTGAGGATTGAGGATTGAGGATTGAGGATTGAGGATTGCAGATTGAGGATAGGGGATTGAGAATTGACGATTGAGGATTGAGTATTGACGATTGAGTATTGAGGCTTGAGGACTGCGGATTGAGGATTCAGGATAGATGATTGAGGACTGAGGATTGAGGACTGAGGATTGAGGACTGACGCTTGATGATTTAAGACTGAAGATTGAAAATTGAGCATTGATGATTGAATATTGAGGACTGTGGGTTGAGGTTCGACTGTTGAGTATTGATGTTTGAGGTTTGAGATTTGAAGATTGAAGATTGTGGATCGAGTATTGAAATCTGAGAAGTGAGGATATTCTACTGAGTATTGAAGATTGAGGATTGAGGATTGAGGATTGATGGTTGAGGCTGTGGGTTGAGGATTGAGCGTTGAAGATTGAGGATTGAAGTTGAAGATTGATGCATGAGAATTGAGGATGGAGGATTGAGGACTGAGGTGCGAGAATTGAGGATTGACAATTGAATATTGGGGACTGAGGATTGAGGATTGAGGATTGAGGATTGAGGATTGAGGATTGAGGATTGAGGATTGAGTGTTGAGGATTGAGGATTGAGGACTGACGATTGAGGATTGAGGATTGAGGTTGGAGGGTTGATTACTGAGGGTTGAGGGTTGAGGATTGAGGATTGGCGATTCAGGATTGAAGATTGTGGATTGAGGATTAAGTATTGAAGCCTGAGGTCATAGGGTTGAGGATTGAGTTTTGTGTACTGATAGTTGAGGATTAAGTGTTGTGAATTGAGGATTGCGACTTGAAGAATGAGGATTGAGGATTCAGGATTGAGGATTGAGGATTGAAGATTGAGTATTGAGGATTGAAGATTGACGATTGAGGATTGAGGATTAAGGATTGAGAATTGAGGTTTGAGGATTGAGGATTGAAGATTGAGTATTGATGATTGAAGATTGAGGATTGACGATTGAGGATTGAGGATTGCGGACTGAGGATTGAGGATTGCAGATTGAGTATTGCGGATTGAGGATTGAGGATTGAGGATTGGGGATTGAGGATTGAGGATTGAGGATGAGGGCTGAGGGTTGAGGGTAGAGGTTTGAGGACTGAGGACTGAGGATTGAGGATTGAGAATTGAGGATTGAGGATTGAGGATTGAGGATTGAAGTTTGAGGATTGAGTATTGAGGATGAGGGCTGAGGGTTGAGGATTGAGGTTTGTGGACTGAGGACTGAGGATTGAGGATTGAGAGTTGAGGATTGAAGATTGAGGATTGAAGATTGAGGATTGGGTGTTGAGGATTGAAGAATGAGGATTGAGCAATGAGGATTGAGGATTGAGGATTGGGGATTGAGGATTGAGGATTGATGATTGAGGATTGAAGATTGAGTATTGAGGATTGAAGATTGAGGATTTAGGATTGAGGATTGAGGATTGAGGATTGAAGATTGAGTATTGAGGATTGATGATTAAGATTGAGAATTGAGGATTGAGGATTGAGGTTTGAGGATTGAAGATTGAGGATTAGGGACTGAGTATTCAGGGTTGAGTGATGAGAATTGATGTTTGTGGATAGTGATCTGAAGATTGCAGATTGAGCATTGAGTATTGAAAACTGTGAATTGAGGATATTCTATTGAGGATTGAGGATTGGCAGCTGATTGTTGAGGACTCAGGGCTGAGGATTGAGGATTCAGGATTGAGGATTCAGGATTGAGGTTTGAGGACTGAGGATTGAGGGTTGAGGATTGAAGATTGCGTATTGATGATTCAAGATGGGATGATTGAGGATTGAGGGTTGAGGATTGAGGACGAGCACTGACGGTTGAGGATTGAGGTTTGAGGATTGTGGATCGAGGATTGAGAACGAGGTCTGAGGATTGAGGATTGAAGATTGAGGATTTATGAATGAGGATTGAGGATTGAGAATTGAGGATTGAAGTTTGAGGATTGAGGATTGAGTATGAGGGCTGAGGGTTGAGGATTGAGGTTTGTGGACTGAGGACTGAGGATTGAGGATTGAGAGTTGAGGATTGAGGATTGAGGATTGAAGATTGAGGATTGGGTGTTGAGGATTGAAGAATGAGGATTGAGGAATGAGGATTGAGGATTGAGGATTGAGGATTGAGGATTGAAGATTGAGGATTAGGGACTGAGTATACAGGGTTGAGTGATGAGAATTGATGTTTGTGGATAGGGATCTGAAGATTGCAGATTGAGTATTGAGTATTGAAAACTGTGGATTGAGGATATTCTATTGAGGATTGAGGATTGACAACTGATTGTTGAGGACTCAGGGCTGAAGATTGAGGATTCAGGATTGAGGATTCAGGATTGAGGTTTGAGGACTGAGGATTGAGGATTGAGGGTTGAAGATTGAGTATTGATGATTGAAGATGGGAGGATTGAGGATTGAGGGTTGAGGATTGAGGACGAGGACTGACGGTTGAGGATTGAGGTTTGAGGATTGTGGATTGAGGATTGAGAATGAGGGCTGAGGATTGTGAATTGAAGATTGAGGATTGAAGGTTGAGTATTGAGGACAGAATATTGAGGATTGAGGATTCAGGATTGAGGATTGAGGATTGAAGATTGAGTATAGAGGATTGAAGATTAAGATTGAGGATTGAGGATTGAGGATTGAGGATTGAGGATTAGGGACTGAGTATTCAGGGTTGAGTGATGAGAATTGATGTTTGTGGATAGAGATCTGAAGATTGCAGAGTGAGTATTGAGTATTGAAAACTGTGAATTGGGGATATTCTATTGAGGATTGAGGATTGACAACTGATTGTTGAGGACTCAGGGCTTAAGATTGAGGATTCAGGATTGAGGATGGAGGATTGAGGATTGAGGATTGAAGATTGAGGATTGAGGATTGCGGACTGAGGATTGAGGATTGCAGATTGAGTATTGAGGATTGAAGATTGAGGATTGAGGATTGAGGATTGAGGATTGAGGATTGAGGATGAGGGCTGAGGGTTGAGGGTAGAGATTTGAGGACTGAGGACTGAGGATTGAGGATTGAGAGTTGAGGATTGAGGATTGAAGATTGAGTATTGAGAATTGAGGTTTCGGGATTGAGGATTGAGGATTGATGATTGAGGATTGAGTATTGAGAATTGAAGAATGAGGATCGAGGATTGAGTATTGAAGATAGAGTATTGATGATTGAAGATTGAGGATTGAGGATTGGGGGTTGAGGTTTGAGGACGAGGACTGACGGTTGAGGATTGAGGTCTGAGGATTGAGGATTGGGGGTTGAGGTTTGAGGACGAGGACTGACGGTTGAGGATTGAGGTTTGAGGGTTGAGGATTGAGGGTTGAGGACTGAGGATTGAGGATTGAAAATTGAGTATTGAGAATTGAGGTTTGAGGATTGAGGATTGAGGATTGATGATTGAGGATTGAGGATTGCGGATTGAAGATTGAGTATTGAGGATTGAAGATTGACGATTGAGGATTGAGGATTGAGGATTGAGGATTGAGGATTGAAGATTGAGGATTGAGAGTTGAGGATTGAGGATTGAGGATTGAAGATTGAGGATTGGGTGTTGAGGATTGAAGAATGAGGATTGAGGAATGAGGATTGAGGATTGAGGATTGAGGATTGAGGATTGAGGATTGAGGATTGAGGATTGAATATTGAGGATTGAGGATTGAGGATTAAAGATGGAGTATTGAGAATTGAAGATTGAGAATTGAGGATTGAGGATTGAACATTGAGGACTGAGTGTTGAGTGTTGAGTGATGAGAATTGATGTTTGTGGATAGAGATATGAAGATTGCAGATTGAGTATTGTGTATTGAAAACTGTGAATTGAGGATATTCTATTGAGGATTGAGGATTGACACCTGATTGTTGAGGACTGAGGGCGGAAGATTGAGGATTCAGGATTGAGGATTCAGAATTGAGGTTTGAGGACTGAAGATTGAGGATTGAGGATTGAAGATTGAGTATTGAGGATTGAAGATTTATGATTGAGGATAGAGGATTGAGGATTGAGTATGAGGTCTGAGGGTTGAGGATTGAGGTTTAAGGACTGAGGACTGAGGATTGAGGATTGAGTATGAGGACTGAGGTTTGAGGATTGATGACTGAGGATTGAGGATTCAGGATTGATGATTGCAGCTTGAGGATTGAAGATTGAGTATTGACGATTGAATATTGAGGATTGAGGATTGTGTATTGAGGATTGAAGATTGAGTATTGAGGATTGAAGATTGAGGATTGAGGATTGAGGGTTGAGAATTCAGGATTGAGGATTGAGGATTGAAGATTGAGGATTGGGTATTGAGGATTGAAGAATGAGGATTGAGGATTGAGTATTGAGGATTGAGGATTGAAGATTGAGTATTGAGGATTGAAGACTGACGATTGAGGATTGAGGATTGAGGGTTGAAGATTGAGTATTGAGGATTGAAGGTTGAGGATTGAGGATTGAGGATTCAGGATTGAGGATTGAGGATTGAGGATTGAAGATTGAGGACTGGGGACTGAGTGTTGAGGGTTGAGTGATGAGAATTAATGTTTGTGGATAGAGATTTGAAGATTGCAGATTGAGTATCGAGTATTGAAGACTGTGAATTGAGGATATTCTATTGAGGATTGAGGATTGACAATTGATTGTCGAGGACTGAGGGCTGAAGGTTGAGGATTCAGAATTGAGGATTCAGAATTGAGGTTTGAGGACTGAGGATTGAGGATTGAGGATTGAAGATTGAGGATTGAGTATTGAGGATTGAGAATTGACGATGAGGTCTGTGGGTTGAGTATTGATGTTTGAGGTCTGGTGATTGAGGATTGAGGATTGAGAATTGAGGATTGAGGATTGAGGATTGAAGATTGAGGATTGGGTATTGAGGACTGAGGACTGAGGATTGAGTTTTGAGGATTGAGGATTGAGGATTAATGATTGAGTATTGAGGATTGAGGATTGAGGATTGAAGTTTGAGTATTGAGGATTGAAGGTTGAGGATTGAGGATTGAGGATTGAGGATTGAGGATTGAAGATTGAGGATTGGGGACTGAGTGTTGAGGGTTGAGTAATGAGAATTGATGTTTGTGGATGGAGATTTGAAGATTGATGATTGAGGATTGAGTATTGAAAGCTGAGAATTCAGGATATTCTATTGAGTATTGAGAATTTTGGATTGACGGTTGAGTATTGAGGATTGATGGTTGAGGGTTGTGAGTTGAATATTGTGGATTGGCGGATTGAGTATTGAAGGTTGAGGATTGATGACTGAGGATTGAGGATTGAGGATTGAGGATTGAGGATTGAGGATGGAGCATTGAGGATTGAAGATTGAGGACTGGGGATTGAGGACTGAAGATTGAGGATTAAGGATTGAGGATTGGTGATTGAGGATCTAGGACTGAATATTGATTATTGAGGATTAAAGATTGAGGATTGAGGATTGAGGATTGAGAATTGAGAATTGAGGATAAGGACTGAGGGTTGAGGATTGAGGTTTGAAGTATGAGGATTGAGGATTCAGGATTGAGGATTGAAGATTGAGTATTGAGGATAGAAGGTTGAGGATTGAGGGTTGAGGATTGAAGATTGAGGACTTAGTGTTGAGGGTTGAGTGATGGGAATTGATGTTTGTGGATTGAGATTTGAAGATTGAAGAATGGGGATTGAGTATTGAAAACTGTGAATTGAGGATATTCTATTGAGGATTGAGTATTGACAATTGATTGTTGAGGACTGAGGGCTAAAGGTTGAGGATTCAGGATTGAGGATTCGGGATTGAGGTTTAAGGACAGAGGATTGAGGATTGAGGATTGAGGATTAATGATTGAGTATTGAGGATTGAGGATTGAGGATTGAAGTTTGAGTATTGAGGATTGAAGGTTGAGGATTGAGGGTTGAGGATTGAGGATTGAGGATTGAAGATTGAGGATTGGGGACTGAGTGTTGAGGGTTGAGTAATGAGAATTGATGTTTGTGGATGGAGATTTGAAGATTGATGATTGAGGATTGAGTATTGAAAGCTGAGAATTCAGGATATTCTATTGAGTATTGAGAATTTTGGATTGACGGTTGAGTATTGAGGATTGATGGTTGAGGGTTGTGAGTTGAATATTGTGGATTGGCGGATTGAGTATTGAAGGTTGAGGATTGATGACTGAGGATTGAGGATTGAGGATTGAGGATTGAGGATTGAGGATGGAGCATTGAGGATTGAAGATTGAGGACTGGGGATTGAGGACTGAAGATTGAGGATTAAGGATTGAGGATTGGTGATTGAGGATCTAGGACTGAATATTGATTATTGAGGATTAAAGATTGAGGATTGAGGATTGAGGATTGAGAATTGAGAATTGAGGATAAGGACTGAGGGTTGAGGATTGAGGTTTGAAGTATGAGGATTGAGGATTCAGGATTGAGGATTGAAGATTGAGTATTGATGATTGAAGATTGAGGATTGAGGATTGAGGGTTGAGGATTGAGGACGAGGACTGACGGTTGAGGATTGTGGTTTGAGGATTGAGGATTGAGGATTGAGTATTGAGGATGAGGACTGGGGTTTGAGGATTGAGGTTTGAGGAATGAGGATTGAGGATTGAGGATTGAGGACTGAGGATTGAGGATTGAGTATTGAAGGTTGAGGATTGATGACTGAGGATTGAGAATTGCGGATTGACGATTGAGGATTGAGGATTGAGGGTTGAAGGTTGAGTGTTGAGGATTGAAGGTTGAGGATTGACGATTGAGGATTGAGGATTGAGGATGACGGCATAGGTTTGAGGTTTGAGGTTTGAGGTTTGAGTATTGAATCCTGAGAATTCAGGATGTTCTATTGAGTATTGAGAATTGAGGATTGATGGTTTAGTATCGGGGATTCAGGATTGACGATTGAGGATTGAGTATTGAAGATTGAGGATTGATGGTTGAGGATTTGGTATTGAGGATTGAGGATTGAGGATTGAGGATTGAAAATTGAGTATTGAGGATTGAAGATTGAGGACTGAGGAATAAAGATTGAGGATTGAGGATGAGGGCTGAGGGTTGAGGATTGAGGCTTGAGGACTGAGGACTGAGGATTGAGGATTGAGAATTGAGGATAGAGGATTGAGGATTGAAGATTGAGGATTGGGTATTGAGGATTGAAGAATGAGGATTTAGGATTGAGGATTGAGGATTGAGGATTGAAGGTTGAGTATTGAGGATTGAAGGTTGTGTGTTGAGGATTGAGGGTTGAGGATTCAGGACTGAGGATTGAGGATTGAGGATTGAGAATTGAAGATTGAGGAATGAGGACTGGGGATTGAGTATTGAGGATTGAGGATTCAGTATTGAGGATTGACGATTGAAGATTGAGTATTGATGATTGAAGTTTGCGGATTTATTATTGAGGGTTGAGGATTGATGACGAGGACTGAGGGTTGAGGATTGAGGACTGAGGATTGAGGATGGAGGATTGGGCATTGAGGATTGAAGATTGAGGATTGAGGATTGAGGATTGAGGAATGAGGATTGGGGATTGAGGATTGAGGATTGAGGATTGAGTATTGAAGATTGAGGACTGAGGCCTGGGGATTGAGTATAGAGGATTGAGGATTCAGTATTAATGATTGAGGATTGAAGATCGAGTATTGATGATTGAAGATTGCGGATTGATTATTGAGGGTTGAGGATTGATAACGAGGTCTGAGGGTTGAGGATTGAGTACTGAGGATTGAGGATGGAGGTTCGGGCATTGAGGATTGAAGATTGAGGACTGGGGATTGAGGATTGAATATTTAGGATTAAGGATTGAGGATTGGGGATAGGGGATCTAGGATTGGAGATTGATTATTGAGGATTGAAGATTGAGTGTTGAGGATTGAGGATTGAGAATTGAGAATTGAGGATGAGGACTGAGGGTTGAGGATTGAGGTCTGAGGTACGAGGATTGAGGATTGAGGATTGAGCACTGAGGATTGACGGTTGAGTATTGAAGATTGAGGATTGATGACTGAGGATTGAGGATTGAGGATTGATGATTGCGGATTGAGTATTGAGAATTGAGTATTGAGGATTGAATATTGAGGATTGAGGATTGAGGACTGGGGATTGAAGATTGAGTATTGAGGATTCAAGAATGAGGACTGAGGATTGACGATTGAGGATTGAGGATTGAGGTTTGAGGGTAGACGATAAGGGCTGAGGGTTGAGGATTGAGGTTTGAGGTCTGAGGACTGAGGATTGAGGATTGAGAATTGAGGATTGAGGATTGAGGATTGAAGATTGAGGATTGAACATTGAGGATTGAGGATTGAGGATTGAGTACTGAGGATTGAGGATGGAGGTTCGGGCATTGAGGATTGAAGATTGAGGACTGGGGATTGAGGATTGAATATTTAGGATTAAGGATTGAGGATTGGGGATAGGGGATCTAGGATTGGAGATTGATTATTGAGGATTGAAGATTGAGTGTTGAGGATTGAGGATTGAGAATTGAGAATTGAGGATGAGGACTGAGGGTTGAGGATTGAGGTCTGAGGTACGAGGATTGAGGATTGAGGATTGAGCACTGAGGATTGACGGTTGAGTATTGAAGATTGAGGATTGATGACTGAGGATTGAGGATTGAGGATTGATGATTGCGGATTGAGTATTGAGAATTGAGTATTGAGGATTGAATATTGAGGATTGAGGATTGAGGTCTGGGGATTGAAGATTGAGTATTGAGGATTCAAGAATGAGGACTGAGGATTGACGATTGAGGATTGAGGATTGAGGTTTGAGGGTAGACGATAAGGGCTGAGGGTTGAGGATTGAGGTTTGAGGTCTGAGGACTGAGGATTGAGGATTGAGAATTGAGGATTGAGGATTGAGGATTGAAGATTGAGGATTGAACATTGAGGATTGAGGATTGAGGATCGAGGATTGAGGATTGAGGATTGAAGATTGAATATTGATGATTTAAGATTGAGGATTGAGGATTGAGGGTTGTGGATTGAGGACGAGGACTGAGTGTTGAGTATTGATGTTTGAGGTCTGATGATTGAGGATTGAGGATTGAGAATTGAGGATTGAGGATTGAGGATTGAAGATTGAGGATTGGGTATTTAGGATTGAAGAATGAGGATTGAGGATTGAGTATTGAGGATTGAGGATTGAAGATTGAGTATTGGGGATTGAAGACTGACGATTGAGGATTGAGGATTGAGGGTTGAGGATTTAGTATTGAGAAATGAGGATTGAGGATTGAGGATTGAAGATTGCGGATTTATTACTGAGGGTTGAGGTTTGAGGAAGAGGACTGAGGGTTGAGGATTGAGGTTTGAGGAATGAGGATTGAGGATTGAGGATTGAGGATTGAAGATTGTGTATTGATGATTGAAGATTGAGGATTGAGGATTGAGGGTTGAGGATTGAGGACGAGGACTGACGGTTGAGGATTGTGGTTTGAGGATTGAGGATTGAGGATTGAGTATTGAGGATGAGGACTGGGGTTTGAGGATTGAGGTTTGAGGAATGAGGATTGAGGATTGAGGATTGAGGACAGAGGATTGAGGATTGAGTATTGAAGGTTGAGGATTGATGACTGAGGATTGAGGATTGCGGATTGACGATTGAGGATTGAGGATTGAGGGTTGAAGGTTGAGTGTTGAGGATTGAAGGTTGAGGATTGACGATTGAGGATTGAGGATTGAGGATGATGGCATAGGTTTGAGGTTTGAGGTTTGAGGATTGAGTATTGAATCCTGAGAATTCAGGATGTTCTATTGAGTATTGAGAATTGAGGATTGATGGTTTAGTATTGAGGATTCAGGATTGAGGATTGAGGATTGAGTTTTGAAGATTGAGGATTGATGGTTGAGGATTTAGAATTGAGGATTGAGGATTGAGGATTGAGGATTGAAAATTGAGTATTGAGGATTGAAGATTGAGGACTGAGGAATAAAGATTGAGGATTGAGGATGAGGGCTGAGGGTTGAGGATTGAGGCTTGAGGACTGAGGACTGAGGATTGAGGATTGAGAATTGAGGATAGAGGATTGAGGATTGAAGATTGAGAATTGGGTATTGAGGATTGAAGAATGAGCATTGAGGATTGAGGATTGAGGATTGAGGATTGAATATTGAGTATTGAGGATTGAAGATTGAGTATTGAGGATTGAGCATTGAGGATTGAGGGCTGAGGATTGAGGGTTGAGGATTGAGAATTGAAGATTGAGGAATGAGGACTGGGGATTGAGTATTGAGGATTGAGGATTCAGTATTGAGGATTGAGGATTGAAGATCGAGTATTGATGAATGAAGATTGCGGATTGATTATTGAGGGTTGAGGATTGATGACGAGGTCTGAGGGTTGAGGATTGAGTACTGAGGATTGAGGATGGAGGTTCGGGCATTGAGGATTGAAGATTGAGGACTGGGGATTGAGGATTGAATATTGAGGATTAAGGATTGAGGATTGGGGATAGGGGATCTAGGATTGGAGATTGATTATTGAGGATTGAAGATTGAGTGTTGAGGATTGAGGATTGAGAATTGAGAATTGAGGATGAGGACTGAGGGTTGAGGATTGAGGTCTGAGGTACGAGGATTGAGGATTGAGGATTGAGGACTGAGGATTGACGATTGAGTATTGAAGATTGAGGATTGATGACTGAGGATTGAGGATTGAGGATTGCTGACTGAGGACTGATGATTGAGGATTGAGGATTGAGGATTGTGGATTGAGAATTGAGGATTGAGGATTGAAGATTGAGTATTGAGGATTGAAGATTGAGGATTGAGGATTGAGGATTGAGGATTGAGGATTGAGGACTCAGGATTGGGGATTGAGGATTGAGCATTGAGGATTGAGGATTGAGGATTGAGGATTGAAGATTCAGTATTGAGGATTGAAGATTGAGAATTGAGGATTGAGGATTGAACATTGAGGACTGAGTGTTGAGGGTTGAGTGATGAGAACTGATATTTGTGGATAGAGATTTGAAGATTGCAGATTGAGTATTGAGCATTGGAAACTGTAAATTGAGGATTTTCTATTGAGGATTGAGAATTGACAACTGATTGTTGAGGACTGAGGGCTGAAGATTGAGGATTCAGGACTGAGAATTCAGAATTGATGATTGAGGACTGAGGACGGATGATTGAAGATTGAGGATTGAGGATTGAAGATTGAGGATTAAGGATTGAGGATTGGGGATTGAGGATCTAGGATTGAGATTTGATTATTGAGGATTGAAGATTGAGGATTGAGGATTGAGGATTGAGGATTGAGAATTGAGGATAAGGACTGAGGGTTGAGGATTGAGGTTTGAGGAATGAGGATTGAGGATTGAGGATTGAGGATTGAAGATTGAGTATTGATGATTGAAGATTCAGGATTGAGGATTGAGGGTTGAGTGTTGAGGACGAGGACTGGCGGTTGAGGATTGTGGTTTGAGGATTGAGGATTGAGGATTGAGAATTGAGGATGAGGACTGAGGTTTGGGGATTGAGGTTTGAGGAATGAGGATTGAGGATTGGGGTTGAGGATTGAGGATTGAGGATAGAGTATTGAAGGTTGAGGATTGATGACTGAGGATGGAGGATTGCGGATTCACGATTGAGGATGGAGGATTGAGGGTTGAAGGTTTAGTGTTGAGGATTGAAGGTTGAGGATTCACGACTGAGGATTGAGGATTGAGGATGATGTCTGAGGTTTGAGGTTTGAGGTTTGAGTGTTGAATCCGGAGAATTCAGGATGTTCTATTGAGTATTGAGAATTGAGGATTGATGCTTTAGTATTGAGGATTCAGGATTGAGGATTGAGGATTGAGTATTGAAGATTGAGGACTGTGGATTGAGGATTGAGGATTGAGCATTGAGGATTGATGCTTTAGTATTGAGGATTCAGGATTGAGGATTGAGGATTGAGTATTGAAGATTGAGGATTGATGATTGAGGATTTAGGATTGAGGATTGAGGATTGAGGATTGAGGATTGAGGACTGAGGATTGAGGATTGAGGATTGAGCATTGAGGATTGAAGATTGAGGACTGGAGATTGAGGATTGAAATTGAGGATTAAGGATTGAGGATTGGGGACTGGGGATCTAGTATTGGAGATTGATTATTGAGGATTGAAGATTGAGGGTTGAGGATTGAGGGTTGAGAATTGAGAATTGAGGATGGGGACTGAAGGTTGAGGATTGAGGTTTTAGATACGAGGATTGTGGTATGAGGATTGTGGACTGAGGATTGACGATTGAGTATTGGAGATTGAGGATTGATGACTGAGGATTGAGAATTGAGGATTGATGGTTGCGGATTGAGGATTGAAGATTGAGTATTGAGGATTGAATACTGAGGATTGATGATTGAGTATTGAGGATTGAAGGTTGGGTATTTTGGACTGAAGATTGAGGATTGAGGATTGAAGATTTAGGATTGAGGATTGAGGATTGAGGATTGAAAATTGAGTATTGAGGATTGAAGATTGAGGACTGAGGAATAAAGATTGAGGATTGAGGATGAGGGCTGAGGGTTGAGGATTGAGGCTTGAGGACTGAGGACTGAGGATTGAGGATTGAGAATTGAGGATAGAGGATTGAGGATTGAAGATTGAGGATTGGGTATTGAGGATTGAAGAATGAGGATTGAGGATTGAGGATTGAGGATTGAGGATTGAAGATTGAGTATTGAGGATTGAAGATTGAGTATGAGGATTGAGGATTGAGGATTGAGGATTGCGGATTGACGATTGAGGATTGAGGATTGAGGGTTGAAGGTTGAGTGTTGAGGATTGAAGGTTGAGGATTGACGATTGAGGATTGAGGATTGAGGATGATGGCATAGGTTTGAGGTTTGAGGTTTGAGGTTTGAGTATTGAATCCTGAGAATTCAGGATGTTCTATTGAGTATTGAGAATTGAGGATTGATGGTTTAGTATTGAGGATTCAGGATTGAGGATTGAGGATTGAGTATTGAAGATTGAGGATTGATGGTTGAGGATTTAGAATTGAGGATTGAGGATTGAGGATTGGGGATTGAAAATTGAGTATTGAGGATTGAAGATTGAGGACTGAGGAATAAAGATTGAGGATTGAGGATGAGGGCTGAGGGTTGATGATTGAGGCTTGAGGACTGAGGACTGAGGATTGAGGATTGAGAATTGAGGATAGAGGATTGAGGATTGAAGATTGAGGATTGGGTATTGAGGATTGAAGAATGAGCATTGAATATTGAGTATTGAGGATTGAAGATTGAGTATTGAGGATTGAGGTTTGAGGATTGAGGACTGAGGATTGAGGATTGAGGATTGAGAATTGAAGATTGAGGAATGAGGACTGGGGATTGAGTATCGAGGATTGAGGATTCAGTATTGAGGATTGATGATTGAAGATTGAGTATTGATGATTGAAGATTGCGGATTGATTATTGAGGGTTGAGGATTGATGACGAGGACTGAGGGTTGAGGATTGAGGACTGAGGATTGAGGATGGAGGATTGGGCATTGAGGATTGAAGATTGAGGATTGAGGATTGAGGATTGAGGATTGAGGATTGAGGATTGAGGATTGAGGATTGAGGATTGAGTATTGAAGATTGAGGTCTGAGGACTGGGGATTGAGTATAGAGGATTGAGTATTCAGTATTGAGGATTGAGGATTGAAGATCGAGTATTGATGATTGAAGATTGCGGATTGATTATTGAGGGTTGAGGATTGATGACGAGGTCTGAGGATTGAGGATTGACTACTGAGGATTGAGGATGGAGGTTTGGGCATTGAGGATTGAAGATTGAGGACTGGGGATTGAGGATTGAAGATTGAGGATTAAGGATTGAGGATTGGGGATGGGGGATCTAGGATTGGAGATTGATTATTGAGGACTGAAGATTGAGTGTTGAGGATTGAGGATTGAGAATTCAGAATTGAGGATGAGGACTGAGGGTTGAGGATAGAGGTTTGAGGTACGAGGATTGAGGATTGAGGATTGAGGCCTGAGGATTGACGATTGAGTATTGAAGATTGAGGATTGATGACTGAGGATTGAGGATTGAGGATTGAGAATTGAAGATTGAGGACTGAGGACTGGGGATTGAGTATTGAGGATTGAGGATTGAGGATTGAGGATTGAGGATTGAGGATTGAGGATTGAGGATTGAGGATTGAGGATTGAGTATTGAAGATTGAGGTCTGAGGACTGGGGATTGAGTATAGAGGATTGAGTATTCAGTATTGAGGATTGAGGATTGAAGATCGAGTATTGATGATTGAAGATTGCGGATTGATTATTGAGGGTTGAGGATTGATGACGAGGTCTGAGGATTGAGGATTGAGTACTGAGGATTGAGGATGGAGGTTTGGGCATTGAGAATTGAGGATTGAGGACTGGGGATTGAATATTGAGTATTGAGGATTGAAGAATGAGGACTGAGGATTGACGATTGAGGATTGAGGATTGAGGTTTGAGGGTAGACGATAAGGGCTGATGGTTGAGGATTGAGGTTTGAGGTCTGAGGACTGAGGATTGAGGATTGAGAATTGAGGATTGAGGATTGAGGATTGAAGATTGAGGATTGGGTATTGAGGATTGAAGAATGAGGATTGAGGATTGAAGATTGAGTATTGAGGATTGAGGATTGAGGATTGAGGACTGAGGATTGAGGATTGAGGATTGAGAATTGAAGATTGAGGACTGAGGACTGGGGATTGAGTATTGAGGATTGAGGATTCAGTATTGAGGATTGATGATTGAAGATTGAGTATTGTTGATTGAAGATTGCGGATTGATTATTGAGGGTTGGGGATTGATGACGAGGACTGAGGGTTGAGGATTGAGGACTGAGGATTGAGGATGGAGGATTGGGCACTGAGGATTGAAGATTGAGGATTGAGGATTGAGGATTGAGGATTGAGGATTGAGGATTGACGCTTGAGGATTGAAGGTTGAGGATGGAGGATTGAAAAGAGTGGACTGAGTGTTGAGGATTGAGTGTTGAGAATTGATGTTTGAGGATTGAGATTTGATTATCGAATATTGTGGATTGAGTATTGAACCATGAGAATTCAGGATACTCTATTGAGTATTAGGAATTGAGGATTGATGGTTGAGTATTGAGGATTGGTGGTTGAGGGTTGTGTGTTGAATATTGAGGATTGAGGATTGAGGATTGAGGATTGAAGATTGAGGATTGAATATTGAGTCTTGATGATTGATGATTGAGGATTGAGGATTGAGTGTTGAGGATTGAGGACGAGGACTGACGGTTGAGGATTGAGGTTTGAGGTTTGAGGATTGAGGATTGAGGACTGAGGATTGAGGATTGAGGATTGAGCATTGAGGATTGAAGACTGAGGACTGGGGATTAAGGATTGAAGATTGACGATTGAGGATTGTGGATTGAGGATTGAGGGTTGAGGATTAAAGATTGAATATTGATGATTGAAAATTGAGGATTGAGGATTGAGGGTTGTAGATTGAGGACGAGGACTGAGTGTTGAGAATTGATGTTTGAGGTCTGAGGATTGAGGATTGAGGATTGAAGATTGAGGATTGGGTATTGAGGATTGAAGAATGAGGACTGAGGATTTAGGATTGAGGATCGAGGATTGAAGATTGAGTATTGAGGATTGAAGATTGAGGATTGAGGATTGAGGATTGAGGATTGAGGATTGAGGATTGAGTATTCAGGATTGAGGATTGAAGATTGTAGGTTGAGGGTTGAGGATTGACAATTGAGGATTGAGGATTGAGGTATGAGGATTGACGATGAGGGCTGAGGGTTGAGGATTGAGATTTGAGGTCTGAGGACTGAGGATTGAGGATTGAGAATTGAGGATTGAGGATTGAGGATTGAAGATTGAGGATTGGGTATTGAGGATTGAAGAAGGAGGATTGAGGATTGAGGATTGAGGATTGGGGACTGAGGGTTGAAGATTGAGGATTGATGATTGAGGATTAAAGATTGAGTATTGAGGATTGAAGATTGAGGATTGAGGATTGACAATTGAGGATTGAGGATTGAGGTATGAGGATTGACGATGAGGGCTGAGGGTTGAGGGTTGAGGTTTAAGGTCTGAGGACTGAGGATTGAGGATTGAGAATTGAGGATTGAGGATTGAGGATTGAAGATTGAGGATTGGGTATTGAGGATTGAAGAATGAGGATTGAGGATTGAGGATTGAGGATTGGGGACTGAGGATTGAAGATTCAGGATTGAGGATTGAGTATTAAGGATTGAGGATTGAGGATTGAAGATTGAGTATTGAGGATTGAAGATTGATGATTGAGGATTTAGGATTGAGGATTGAGGATTGAGGATTGAGGATTGAGGATAGAGGATTGAAGATTGAGGATTGGGAACTGAGTGTTGAGGGTTGAGTGATGAGGATTGATGTTTGTGGATAGAGATTCGAAGATTGCAGATTGAGAATTTAGTATTGAAAACTGTGAATTGATGATATTCTATTGAGGATTGAGGATTGACAACTGATTGTTGAGGTCTGAAGTCTGAAGGCTGAGGACTGAGGATTGAGGATTCAGGATTGAGGTTTGAGGACTGAGGATTGAGGATTGAGGATTGAGGCCTGAGGATTGAGGATTGAGGATTGAAGATTGAGGATTGAGGATCCAGGATGAGTGCTGAAGGTTGAGGATTGAGGTTTGAGGACTGAGGACTGAGGATTGAGGGTTGAGAATTAAGGCTTGAGGGTTGAGGATTGAAGATTGAGGATTGGGTATTGAGGATTGAAGAATGAGGATTGAGGATTGAGTATTGAAGATTGAGGATTGAAGATTGAGTATTGAGGATTGAAGACTGACGATTGAGGATTGAGGATTGAGGGTTGAGGATTTAGGATTGAGAATTGAGGATTAAGGATTGAGGATTGAAGATTGGGTATTGATGATTGAAGATTGAGGATTGAGGATTGAGGGTTGAGGATTGAGGTTTGAGGACTGAGGACTGAGGATTGAGGGTTGTGAATTAAGGCTTGAGCGTTGAGGATTGAAGGTTGAGGATTGGGTATTGAGGATTGAAGAATGAGGATTGAGGATTGAGTATTGAGGATTGAGGATTGAAGATTGAGTATTGAGGATTGAAGACTGACGATTGAGGATTGAGGATTGAGGGTTGAGGATTTAGGATTGAGAATTGAGGATTGAGGATTGAGGATTGAAGATTGGGTATTGATGATTGAAGATTGAGGATTGAGGATTGAGGGTTGAGGATTGAGGACGAGGACTGACGGTTGAGGATTGTGGTTTGAGGTTTGAGGATTGCGGATTGAGAATTGAGGATGAGGACTGAGGTTTGAGGATTGAGGTTTGAGGAACGAGGATTGAGGATCGAGGATTGAGGATGATGGCTGAGGTTTGAGGTTTGAGGTTTAAGTATTGAATCCTGAGAAGTCAGGATGTTCTATTGAGTATTGAGCATTGGGGATTGATGGTTTAGTATTGAGGATTCAGGATTGAGGATAGAGGATTGAGTATTGAAGATTGAGGATTGATGATTGAAGATTTAGGATTGAGGATTGAGGATTGAGGATTGAGGATTGATAATTGAGTATTGAGGATTGATGGTGAAGGACTGAGGAATAAGGATTGAGGATTGAGGATGAGGGCTGAGGGTTGAGGATTGAGGTTTGAGGAGTGAGGACCGAGGATTGAGGATTGAGAATTGAGGATTGAGGATTGAGGATTGAAGATTGAGGATTGGGTATTGGGGGTTGAAGAATGAGGATTGAGGATTGAGGATTGAGGATTGAGGATTGAGGATTGAAGATTGAGTATTGATGATTGAAGATTGAGCATTGAGGATTGAGGGTTGAGGAGTGAGGACGAGGACTGACAGTTGAGGATTGTGGTTTGAGGATTGAGGGTTGAGGATTGAGAATTGAGGATGAGAACTGAGGCTTGATGATTGATGACTGAGGATTGAGGATTGAGGGTTGATGATTGCGGATTGAGGATTGAAGAGTGAGTATTGAGGATTGAATATTGAGGATTGAGGATTGAGTATTGAGGATTGAAGATTGAGTATTGAGGATTGAAGATTGATAATTGAGGATTTAGGATTGAGGATTGAGGATTGAGGATTGAGGATTGAGGATAGAGGATTGAAGATTGAGGATTGGGAACTGAGTGTTGAGGGTTGAGTGATGAGGATTGATGTTTGTGGATAGAGATTCGAAGATTGCAGATTGAGAATTTAGTATTGAAAACTGTGAATTGATGATATTCTATTGAGGATTGAGGATTGACAACTGATTGTTGAGGTCTGAAGTCTGAAGGTTGAGGACTGAGGATTGAGGATTCAGGATTGAGGTTTGAGGACTGAGGATTGATGATTGAGGATTGAGGCCTGAGGATTGAGTATTGAGGATTGAAGATTGTGGATTGAGGATCCAGGATGAGGGCTGAAGGTTGAGGATTGAGGTTTGAGGACTGAGGACTGAGGATTGAGGGTTGAGAATTAAGGCTTGAGGGCTGAGGATTGAAGATTGAGGATTGGGTATTGAGGATTGAAGAATGAGGATTGAGGATTGAGTATTGAGGATTGAGGATTGAAGATTGAGTATTGAGGATTGAAGACTGACGATTGGGGATTGAGGATTGAGGGTTGAGTATTTAGGATTGAGAATTGAGGATTGAGGATTGAGGATTGAAGATTGAGGATTGGGGATTGAGGATTGAAGATTGAGGATTGTGAATTGAGGATTGAGGGTTGAAGGTTGAGTATTGAGGATTGAAAATTGAGGATTGAGGATTGAGGATTGAGGATTGAGGATTGAAGATTGAGGATTGGGGACTGGGTGTCGAGGGTTGAGTGATGAGAACTGATGTTTGTGGATGGAGATTTGAAGATTGAAGATTGAGGATTGAGTATTGAAAACTGAGAATTCAGGATATTCTATTGAGTATTGAGAATTTTGGATTGATGGTTGTGTATTGAGGATTGATGGTTGAGGGTTGTGTGTTGAATATTGAGGATTGGCGGATTGAGCATTGAAGATTGAGGACTGTGGACTGAGGATTGGGTATTGAGGATTGAGGATTGAGTATTGAGGATTGAGGATTGAAGATTGAGTATTGATGAGTGAAGATTGCGGATTGATTATTGAGGGTTGAGGTTTGAGGACAAGGACTGAGGGTTGAGGATTGAGGTTTGAGGACAGAGGATTGAGGATTGAGGACTGAGAATTGATAATTGAGGATTGAGGATTGAAGATTTAGGATTGGGTATTGAGGATTGAGGATTAGGGATTGAGGCTCTAGTATTGGAGATTGATTATTTAGGATTGAAGATAGAGGGTTGAGGATTGAGGATTGAGGATTGAGAATTGAGAATTGAGGATGAGGACTGAGGTATGAGGATTGAGGTTTGAGGAATGAGGATTGAGGATTGAGGATTGAGGATTGAGGATTGAGGATTGAGTATTGAAGGTTGAAGATTGATGACTGAGGATTGAGGATTGAGGATTGAGGATTGAGGATTGAGGATTGAAGATTGAGTATTGATGATTGAAGGTTGAGGATTGAGGATTGAGTGTCGAGGATTGAGGACGAGGACTGACGGTTGAGGATTGTGGTTTGAGGATTGAGGATTGAGGATTGAGAATTGAGGATGAGGACTGAGGTTTGAGGATTGAGGTTTGAGGAATGAGGATTGAGGATTGAGGATTGAGGATTGAGGATTGAGGATTGAGTATTGAAGGTTGAGGATTGATGACTGAAGATTGAGGATTGCGGATTGAGGATTGAGGATTGGGGGCTGAGTGTCGAGGGTTGAGTGATGAGAATTGATGTTTGTGGATGGAGACTTGAAGATTGAAGATTGAGGATTGAGTATTGAAAACTGAGAATTCAGGATATTCTATTGAGTATTGAGAATTTTGGATTGATGGTTGAGTATTGAGGATTGATGGTTGAGGGTTGTGTGTTGAATATTGAGGATTGGCGGATTGAGTATTGAAGATTGAGGACTGAGGACTGAGGATTGAGTATTGAGGATTGAGGATTGAGTATTGAGGATTGAGGATTGAAGATTGAGCATTGATGAGTGAAGATTGCGGATTGATTATTGAGGGTTGAGGTTTGATGACAAGGACTGAGGGTTGAGGATTGAGGTTTGAGGACAGAGGATTGAGGACTGAGGATTGGGAATTGATAATTGAGGATTGAGGATTGAAGATTTAGGATTGGGTATTGAGGATTGAGGATTAGGGATTGAGGATCTAGTATTGGAGATTGATTATTTAGGATTGAAGATAGAGGGTTGAGGATTGAGGATTGAGGATTGAGAATTGAGAATTGAGGATGAGGACTGAGGTTTGAGGATTGAGGTTTGAGGAATGAGGATTGAGGATTGAGGATTGAGGATTGATGATTGCGGATTGAGTATTGAAAATTGAGTATTGAGGATTGAATATTGAGGATTGATGATTGATGATTGAGGATTGAAGGTTGAGTATTGAGGATTGAGGTATGAGGATTGACGATGAGGGCTGAGGGTTGAAGATTGAGGGTTGAGGATTGAGGTTTGAGGAATGAGGATTGAGGGTTGAGGATTGAGGATTGAAGATTGAGTATTGATGATTGAAGATTGAGGATTGAGGATTGAGGGTTGAGGAGTGAGGACGAGGACTGACAGTTGAGGATTGTGGTTTGAGGATTGAGGGTTGAGGATTGAGAATTGAGGATGAGAACTGAGGTTTGATGATTGATGACTGAGGATTGAGGATTGAGGGTTGATGATTGCGGATTGAGGATTGAAGATTGACTATTAAGGATTGAAGATTGAGGATTGAGGATTGAGGGTTGTGGATTGTGTGTTGAGAATTGTTGTTTGTAGATTCAGATTTGATGATTGACGATTGGGTATTCAATACTGGGAATTGAGGATATTTTATTGAGGACTGAGGATTGAGGACTGAGAGTTGAGGATTGAGGGTTGTGAATTGAGTATTGGGAATTGAATATTGAGGATTGATGTTTGAGCATTGAGGATTGAGGATTGAGGATTGAAGATTGAGGATTGAGGATTGCGGATTGTAGGTTGAGGACTGAGGTTTGAGTATTGAGGATTGAGGACTGAGGTTAGAGGATTGAGTATTAAAGATTGTGGACTGAGTGTTGAGGATTGAGAGTTGAGTATTGAGTGTTGTGGATTGAGGATTGAGCCTTGAATATTGAGGATTGAAGGTTGAGGACAGAGGTTTGAGGATTGAGGTCTGAGGACAGAGGATTGAGCATTGAGGATTGAGGGTTGAGCTTTGAGGATTGAGGATTGAAGATTGGGTATTGAGGATTGAGGATTGAAGATTGTGGACTGAGTGTTGAGGATTGAGAGTTGAGTATTCGGGGTTTAGGATTGAGGATTGATTGTTGAGGATTGAGGGTTGACGATTGAGGATTGTTAATTGAGGATTGAGGATTAAGGATTGAGGTTTGAGGACTGAGAGTTGTGGGTTGAGTGTTGTGAATTGAGGATTGAGCATTGAATATTGAGGAGTGAAGTTTGAGGACTGAGGCTTGAGGATTTAGGATTGGGGATTCAGGATTGAGGATTGAGGATCGAGGACTGAGCGTTGAGGATTGTGGATTGAGAATTGAGGATTGATAATTGAATATTGAGGACTGAGGCTTGAGGACTGCGGATTGTGGATTGAGGATAGATGATTGAGGACTGAGGATTGAGGACTGAGTATTGAGGACTGACGCTTGATGATTTAAGACTGAAGATTGAAAATTGAGCATTGATGATTGAATATTGAGGACTGTGGGTTGAGGTTCGACTGTTGAGTATTGATGTTTGAGGTTTGAGATTTGAAGATTGAAGATTGTGGATCGAGTATTGAAATCTGAGAAGTGAGGATACTCTACTGAGTATTGAAGATTGAGGATTGAGGATTGAGGATTGATGGTTGAGGCTGTGGGCTGAGGATTGAGCGTTGAAGATTGAGGATTGAAGTTGAAGATTGATGCATGAGAATTGAGGATGGAGGATTGAGGACTGAGGTGCGAGAATTGAGGATTGACAATTGAATATTGGGGACTGAGGATTGAGGATTGAGGATTGAGGATTGAGGATTGAGGATTGAGGATTGAGGATTGAGTGTTGAGGATTGAGGATTGAGGACTGACGATTGAGGATTGAGGATTGAGGTTGGAGGGTTGATTACTGAGGGTTGAGGGTTGAGGATTGAGGATTGGCGATTCAGGATTGAAGATTGTGGATTGAGGATTAAGTATTGAAGCCTGAGGTCATAGGGTTGAGGATTGAGTTTTGTGTACTGATAGTTGAGGATTAAGTGTTGTGAATTGAGGATTGCGACTTGAAGAATGAGGATTGAGGATTCAGGATTGAGGATTGAGGATTGAAGATTGAGTATTGAGGATTGAATATTGACGATTGAGGATTGAGGATTAAGGATTGAGAATTGAGGTTTGAGGATTGAGGATTGAAGATTGAGTATTGATGATTGAAGATTGAGGATTGACGATTGAGGATTGAGGATTGCGGACTGAGGATTGAGGATTGCAGATTGAGTATTGAGGATTGAGGATTGAGGATTGAGGATTGGGGATTGAGGATTGAGGATTGAGGATGAGGGCTGAGGGTTGAGAGTAGAGGTTTGAGGACTGAGGACTGAGGATTGAGGATTGAGAATTGAGGATTGAGGACGAGCACTGACGGTTGAGGATTGAGGTTTTAGGATTGTGGATCGAGGATTGAGAACGAGGTCTGAGGATTGAGGATTGAAGATTGAGGATTTATGAATGAGGATTGAGGATTGAGAATTGAGGATTGAAGTTTGAGGATTGAGGATTGAGTATGAGGGCTGAGGGTTGAGGATTGAGGTTTGTGGACTGAGGACTGAGGATTGAGGATTGAGAGTTGAGGATTGAGGATTGAGGATTGAAGATTGAGGATTGGGTGTTGAGGATTGAAGAATGAGGATTGAGGAATGAGGATTGAGGATTGAGGATTGAGGATTGAGGATTGAAGATTGAGGTTTAGGGACTGAGTATTCAGGCTTGAGTGATGAGAATTGATGTTTGTGGATAGAGATCTGAAGATTGCAGAGTGAGTATTGAGTATTGAAAACTGTGAATTGGGGATATTCTATTGAGGATTGAGGATTGACAACTGATTGTTGAGGACTCAGGGCTGAAGATTGAGGATTCAGGATTGAGGATTGAGGATTGAGGATTGAGGATTGAAGATTGAGTATTGATGAATGAAGATTGAGTATTGAGAATTGAAGAATGAGGATTGAGGGTTGAGTATTGAAGGTAGAGTATTGATGATTGAAGATTGTGGATTGAGTATTGAATCATGAGAGTTTAGGATATTCTTTTGGGTATTGAGAATTGAGGATTGATGGTTGAGTATTGAGGATTGATGGTTGAGGGTTGTGCGTTGAATATTGAGGATAGAGGATTGAGAATTGAGGATTGAGGATTGAGGATTGAAGATTGAGTATTGATGATTGAAGATTGAGGATTGAGGATTGAGTGTTGAGGTTTGAGGACGAGGACTGACGGTTGAGGATTGAGGTTTGAGGATTGAGGATTGAGGATTGAGGATTGAAGATTGAGTATTGAGGATTGAAGATTGACGATTGAGGATTGAGGATTGAGGATTGAGGATTGAGGATTGAGGATTGAGGATTGAAGATTGAGGATTGAGGGTTGAGGATTGAGGATTGAGGATTGAAGATAGAGGATTGGGTGTTGAGGATTGAAGAATGAGGATTGAGGAGTGAGGATTGAGGACTGAGGATTGAGGATTGAGGATTGAAGATTGAGGACTAGGGACTGAGTATACAGGGTTGAGTGATGAGAATTGATGTTTGTGGATAGAGATCTGAAGATTGCAGATTGAGAATTGAGGATTGAGGATTGAGGATTGAAGATTGAGGATTGGGTATTGGGGGTTGAAGAATGAGGATTGAGGATTGAGGATTGAGTATTGATGATTGAAGATGGGAGGATTGAGGATTGAGGGTTGAGGATTGAGGACGAGGACTGACGGTTGAGGATTGAGGTTTGAGGATTGTGGATTGAGGATTGAGAATGAGGGCTGAGAATTGAGGATTGAAGATTGAGGATTGAAGGTTGAGTATTGAGGATAGAATATTGAGGATTGAGGATTGAGGATTGAGGATTGAGGATTGAAGATTGAGTATAGAGGATTGAAGATTAAGATTGAGGATTGAGGATTGAGGATTGAGGATTGAGGATTAGGGACTGAGTATTCAGGGTTGAGTGATGAGAATTGATGTTTGTGGATAGAGATCTGAAGATTGCAGAGTGAGTATTGAGTATTGAAAACTGTGAATTGGGGATATTCTATTGAGGATTGAGGATTGACAACTGATTGTTGAGGACTCAGGGCTTAAGATTGAGGATTCAGGATTGAGGATTGAGGATTGAGGATTGAGGATTGAAGATTGAGTATTGATGATTGAAGATTGAGGATTGAGGATTGAGGATTGAGGATTGCGGACTGAGGATTGAGGATTGCAGATTGAGTATTGAGGATTGAAGATTGAGGATTGAGGTTTGAGGACTGAGGATTGAGGATTGAAGATTGAGTATTGAGGATTGAAGATTTAGGTTTGAGGATTGAGGATTGAGGATTGAAAATTGAGTATTGGGGATTGAAGATTGAGGACTGAGGAGTAAAGATTGAGGATTGAGGATGAGGGCTGAGGGTTGAGGATTGAGGCTTGAGGACTGAGGACTGAGGATTGAGGATTGAGAATTGAGGATAGAGGATTGAGGATTGAAGATTGAGGATTGGGTATTGAGGATTGAAGAATGAGGATTGAGGATTGAGGATTGAGGATTGAGGATTGAAGATTGAGTATTGAGGATTGAAGATTGAGTATGAGGATTGAGGATTGAGGATTGAGGATTGAGGACTGAGGATTAAGGATTGAGGATTGAGAATTGAAGATTGAGGAATGAGGACTGGGGATTGAGTATTGAGGATTGAGGATTCAGCATTGAGGATTGATGATTGAAGATTGAGTATTGATGATTGAAGATTGCGGATTGATTATTGAGGGTTGAGGATTGATGACGAGGACTAAGGGTTGAGGATTGAGGACTGAGGATTGAGGATGGAGTATTGGGCATCGAGGATTGAAGATTGAGGATTGAGAATTGTGGATTGAGGATTGAGGATTGAGGATTGAGGATTGAGGATTGAGGATTGAGTATTGAAGATTGAGGTCTGAGGACTGGGGATTGAGTATAGAGGATTGAGTATTCAGTATTGAGGATTGAGGATTGAAGATCGAGTATTGATCATTGAAGATTGCGGATTGATTATTGAGGGTTGAGGATTGATGACGAGGTCTGAGGATTGAGGATTGAGTACTGACGATTGAGGATGGAGGTTTGGGCATTGAGGATTGAAGATTGAGGACTGGGGATTGAGGATTGAAGATTGAGGATCAAGGATTGAGGATTGGGGATAGGGGATCTAGGATTGGAGATTGATTATTGAGGACTGAAGATTGAGTGTTGAGGATTGAGGATTGAGAATTGAGAATTGAGGATGAGGACTGAGGGTTGAGGATTGAGGTTTGAGGTACGAGGATTGAGGATTGAGGATTGAGGACTGAGGATTGACGATTGAGTATTGAAGATTGAGGATTGATGACTGAGGATTCAGGATTGAGGATTGATGATTGCGGATTGAGTATTGAGAATTGAGTATTGAGGATTGAGTATTGAGAATTGAGGATTGAGGACTGGGGATTGATGATTGAGTATTGAGGATTGAAGAATGAGGACTGAGGATTGACGATTGAGTATTGAGGATTGAGGTTGGAGGGTAGACGATAAGGGCTGAGGGTTGAGGATTGAGGTTTGAGGTCTGAGGACTGAGGATTGAGGATTGAGAATTGAGGATTGAGGATTGAGGATTGAAGATTGAGGATTGGGTATTGAGGATTGAAGAATGAGGATTGAGGACTGAGGATTGAGGATTGGCGACTGAGGGTTGAAGATTCAGGATTGAGGATTGAGGATTGAGAATTGCGGATGAGGACTGAGGTTTGGGGATTGAGGTTTGAGGAATGAGGATTGAGGATTGGGGATTGAGGATTGAGGATTGAGGATTGAGTATTGAAGGTTGAGGATTGATGACCGAGGATGGAGGATTGCGGATTGGCGATTGAGGATGGAGGATTGAGGGTTGAAGGTTTAGTGTTGAGGATTGAAGGCTGAGGATTCACGATTGAGGATTGAGGATTGAGGATGATGTCTGAGGTTTGAGGTTTGAGGTTTGAGTGTTGAATCCGGAGAATACAGGGTGTTCTATTGAGTATTGAGAATTGAGGATTGATGCTTTAGTATTGAGGATTCAGGATTGAGGATAGAGGATTGAGTATTGAAGATTGAGGATTGATGATTGAAGATTTAGGATTGAGGATTGAGGATTGAGGATTGAGGATTGATAATTGAGTATTGAGGATTGATGGTGGAGGACTGAGGAATAAGGATTGAGGATTGAGGATGAGGGCTGAGGGTTGAGGATTGAGGTTTGAGGAGTGAGGACCGAGGATTGAGGATTGAGAATTGAGGATTGAGGATTGAGGATTGAAGATTGAGGATTGGGTATTGGGGGTTGAAGAATGAGGATTGAGGATTGAGGATTGAGGATTGAGGATTGAGGATTGAAGATTGAGTATTGAGGATTGAAGATGGAGGATTGAGGATTGAAGATTGAGGATTGAGGATTGAGGATGGAGGATTGAAGAGAGAGGACTGAGCGTTGAGGATTGCGTGTTGAGAATTGATGTTTGAGGGTTGAGATTTGATTATTGATTTTTGTGGATTGAGTATTGAACGATGAGAATTCAGGGTACTCTATCGAGTATAGTGAATTGAGGATTGATTGTCGAGTGTTGAGGATTGATGTTTGAGGGTTTTGTGTTGAATATTGAGGATTGAGGATTGAGGATTGAGGATTGAGGATTCAGGATTGAGGATTGAAGATTGAGTATTGAGGATTGAAGGTTGAGGATTGAGGATTGAGGATTGAGGATTGAGGATTGCAGATTGAGGATAGGGGATTGAGAATTGACGATTGAGGATTGAGTATTGACGATTGAGTATTGAGGGTTGAGGATTGAAGATTGAGAATTGAGGATTGAAGATTGAGGATTGAGGATTGAGGATTGAGGACTGAGGATTGAGGATTGGGGATTGAGGATCTAGGATTGAAAATTGATTATTGATGATTGAAGATTGAGGATTGAGGATTGAGGATTGAGAATTGAGAATTGAGGATGAGGACTGATGATTGAGGATTGAGGTTTGAGGAATGAGGATTGAGGGTTGAGGATTGAGGATTGAAGATTGAGTATTGATGATTGAAGATTGAGGATTGAGGATTGAGGGTTGAGGAGTGAGGACGAGGACTGACAGTTGAGGATTGTGGTTTGAGGATTGAGGGTTGAGGATTGAGAATTGAGGACGAGAACTGAGGTTTGATGATTGATGACTGAGGATTGAGGATTGAGGGTTGATGATTGCGGATTGAGGATTGAAGAGTGAGTATTGAGGATTGAATATTGAGGATTGAGGATTGAGTATTGAGGATTGAAGATTGAGTATTGAGGATTGAAGATTGATAATTGAGGATTTAGGATTGAGGATTGAGGATTGAGGATTGAGGATTGAGGATAGAGGATTGAAGATTGAGGATTGGGAACTGAGTGTTGAGGGTTGAGTGATGAGGATTGATGGTTGTGGATAGAGATTCGAAGATTGCAGATTGAGAATTTAGTATTGAAAACTGTGAATTGATGATATTCTATTGAGGATTGAGGATTGACAACTGACTGTTGAGGTCTGAAGTCTGAAGGTTGAGGACTGAGGATTGAGGATTCAGGATTGAGGTTTGAGGACTGAGGATTGATGATTGAGGTTTGAGGCCTGAGGATTGAGGATTGAGGATTGAAGATTGAGGATTGAGGATCCAGGCTGAGGGCTGAAGGTTGAGGATTGAGGTTTGAGGACTGAGGACTGAGGATTGAGGGTTGAGAATTAAGGCATGAGGGTTGAGGATTGAAGATTGAGGATTGGGTATTGAGGATTGAGGAATGAGAATTGAGGATTGAGTATTGAAGATTGAGGATTGAAGATTGAGTATTGAGGATTGAAGACTGACGATTGAGGATTGAGGATTGAGGGTTGAGGATTTAGGATTGAGAATTGAGGATTAAGGATTGAGGATTGAAGATTGGGTATTGATGATTGAAGATTGAGGATTGAGGATTGAGGGTTGAGGATTGAGGTTTGAGGACTGAGGACTGAGGATTGAGGGTTGAGAATTAAGGCTTGAGGGTTGAGGATTGAAGGTTGAGGATTGGGTATTGAGGATTGAAGAATGAGGATTGAGGATTGAGTATTGAGGATTGAGGATTGAAGATTGAGTATTGAGGATTGAAGACTGACGATTGAGGATTGAGGATAGAGGGTTGAGCATTTAGGATTGAGAATTGAGGATTGAGGATTGAGGATTGAAGATTGGGTATTGATGATTGAAGATTGAGGATTGAGGGTTGATGGTGGAGGACTGAGGAATAAGGATTGAGGATTGAGGATGAGGGCTGAGGGTTGAGGATTGAGGTTTGAGGATTGAGGATTGAGGATTGAAGATTGAGTATTGAGGATTGAAGATGGAGGATTGAGGATTGAAGATTGAGGATTGAGGATTGAGGATGGAGGATTGAAGAGAGAGGACTGAGCGTTGAGGATTGCGTGTTGAGAATTGATGTTTGAGGGTTGAGATTTGATTATTGATTTTTGTGGATTGAGTATTGAACGATGAGAATTCAGGGTACTCTATTGAGTATAGAGAATTGAGGATTGATTGTCGAGTGTTGAGGATTGATGGTTGAGGGTTTTGTGTTGAATATTGAGGATTGAGGATTGAGGATTGAGGATTGTGGATTCAGGATTGAGGATTGAAGATTGAGTATTGAGGATTGAAGGTTGAGGATTGAGGATTGAGGATTGAGGATTGAGGATTGCAGATTGAGGATAGGGGATTGAGAATTGACGATTGAGGATTGAGTATTGACGATTGAGTATTGAGGCTTGAGGACTGCGGATTGAGGATTCAGGATAGATGATTGAGGACTGAGGATTGAGGACTGAGGATTGAGGACTGACGCTTGATGATTTAAGACTGAAGATTGAAAATTGAGCATTGATGATTGAATATTGAGGACTGTGGGTTGAGGTTCGACTGTTGAGTATTGATGTTTGAGGTTTGAGATTTGAAGATTGAAGATTGTGGATCGAGTATTGAAATCTGAGAAGTGAGGATATTCTACTGAGTATTGAAGATTGAGGATTGAGGATTGAGGATTGATGGTTGAGGCTGTGGGTTGAGGATTGAGCGTTGAAGATTGAGGATTGAAGTTGAAGATTGATGCATGAGAATTGAGGATGGAGGATTGAGGACTGAGGTGCGAGAATTGAGGATTGACAATTGAATATTGGGGACTGAGGATTGAGGATTGAGGATTGAGGATTGAGGATTGAGGATTGAGGATTGAGGATTGAGTGTTGAGGATTGAGGATTGAGGACTGACGATTGAGGATTGAGGATTGAGGTTGGAGGGTTGATTACTGAGGGTTGAGGGTTGAGGATTGAGGATTGGCGATTCAGGATTGAAGATTGTGGATTGAGGATTAAGTATTGAAGCCTGAGGTCATAGGGTTGAGGATTGAGTTTTGTGTACTGATAGTTGAGGATTAAGTGTTGTGAATTGAGGATTGCGACTTGAAGAATGAGGATTGAGGATTCAGGATTGAGGATTGAGGATTGAAGATTGAGTATTGAGGATTGAAGATTGACGATTGAGGATTGAGGATTAAGGATTGAGAATTGAGGTTTGAGGATTGAGGATTGAAGATTGAGTATTGATGATTGAAGATTGAGGATTGACGATTGAGGATTGAGGATTGCGGACTGAGGATTGAGGATTGCAGATTGAGTATTGCGGATTGAGGATTGAGGATTGAGGATTGGGGATTGAGGATTGAGGATTGAGGATGAGGGCTGAGGGTTGAGGGTAGAGGTTTGAGGACTGAGGACTGAGGATTGAGGATTGAGAATTGAGGATTGAGGATTGAGGATTGAGGATTGAAGTTTGAGGATTGAGTATTGAGGATGAGGGCTGAGGGTTGAGGATTGAGGTTTGTGGACTGAGGACTGAGGATTGAGGATTGAGAGTTGAGGATTGAAGATTGAGGATTGAAGATTGAGGATTGGGTGTTGAGGATTGAAGAATGAGGATTGAGCAATGAGGATTGAGGATTGAGGATTGGGGATTGAGGATTGAGGATTGATGATTGAGGATTGAAGATTGAGTATTGAGGATTGAAGATTGAGGATTTAGGATTGAGGATTGAGGATTGAGGATTGAAGATTGAGTATTGAGGATTGATGATTAAGATTGAGAATTGAGGATTGAGGATTGAGGTTTGAGGATTGAAGATTGAGGATTAGGGACTGAGTATTCAGGGTTGAGTGATGAGAATTGATGTTTGTGGATAGTGATCTGAAGATTGCAGATTGAGCATTGAGTATTGAAAACTGTGAATTGAGGATATTCTATTGAGGATTGAGGATTGGCAGCTGATTGTTGAGGACTCAGGGCTGAGGATTGAGGATTCAGGATTGAGGATTCAGGATTGAGGTTTGAGGACTGAGGATTGAGGGTTGAGGATTGAAGATTGCGTATTGATGATTCAAGATGGGATGATTGAGGATTGAGGGTTGAGGATTGAGGACGAGCACTGACGGTTGAGGATTGAGGTTTGAGGATTGTGGATCGAGGATTGAGAACGAGGTCTGAGGATTGAGGATTGAAGATTGAGGATTTATGAATGAGGATTGAGGATTGAGAATTGAGGATTGAAGTTTGAGGATTGAGGATTGAGTATGAGGGCTGAGGGTTGAGGATTGAGGTTTGTGGACTGAGGACTGAGGATTGAGGATTGAGAGTTGAGGATTGAGGATTGAGGATTGAAGATTGAGGATTGGGTGTTGAGGATTGAAGAATGAGGATTGAGGAATGAGGATTGAGGATTGAGGATTGAGGATTGAGGATTGAAGATTGAGGATTAGGGACTGAGTATACAGGGTTGAGTGATGAGAATTGATGTTTGTGGATAGGGATCTGAAGATTGCAGATTGAGTATTGAGTATTGAAAACTGTGGATTGAGGATATTCTATTGAGGATTGAGGATTGACAACTGATTGTTGAGGACTCAGGGCTGAAGATTGAGGATTCAGGATTGAGGATTCAGGATTGAGGTTTGAGGACTGAGGATTGAGGATTGAGGGTTGAAGATTGAGTATTGATGATTGAAGATGGGAGGATTGAGGATTGAGGGTTGAGGATTGAGGACGAGGACTGACGGTTGAGGATTGAGGTTTGAGGATTGTGGATTGAGGATTGAGAATGAGGGCTGAGGATTGTGAATTGAAGATTGAGGATTGAAGGTTGAGTATTGAGGACAGAATATTGAGGATTGAGGATTCAGGATTGAGGATTGAGGATTGAAGATTGAGTATAGAGGATTGAAGATTAAGATTGAGGATTGAGGATTGAGGATTGAGGATTGAGGATTAGGGACTGAGTATTCAGGGTTGAGTGATGAGAATTGATGTTTGTGGATAGAGATCTGAAGATTGCAGAGTGAGTATTGAGTATTGAAAACTGTGAATTGGGGATATTCTATTGAGGATTGAGGATTGACAACTGATTGTTGAGGACTCAGGGCTTAAGATTGAGGATTCAGGATTGAGGATGGAGGATTGAGGATTGAGGATTGAAGATTGAGGATTGAGGATTGCGGACTGAGGATTGAGGATTGCAGATTGAGTATTGAGGATTGAAGATTGAGGATTGAGGATTGAGGATTGAGGATTGAGGATTGAGGATGAGGGCTGAGGGTTGAGGGTAGAGATTTGAGGACTGAGGACTGAGGATTGAGGATTGAGAGTTGAGGATTGAGGATTGAAGATTGAGTATTGAGAATTGAGGTTTCGGGATTGAGGATTGAGGATTGATGATTGAGGATTGAGTATTGAGAATTGAAGAATGAGGATCGAGGATTGAGTATTGAAGATAGAGTATTGATGATTGAAGATTGAGGATTGAGGATTGGGGGTTGAGGTTTGAGGACGAGGACTGACGGTTGAGGATTGAGGTCTGAGGATTGAGGATTGGGGGTTGAGGTTTGAGGACGAGGACTGACGGTTGAGGATTGAGGTTTGAGGGTTGAGGATTGAGGGTTGAGGACTGAGGATTGAGGATTGAAGATTGAGTATTGAGGATTGAAGATTGAGGATTGAGGATTGAGGATTGAGGATTGAGGATGAGGGCTGAAGGTTGAGGATTGAGGTTCGAGGACTGAGGACTGAGGATTGAGGATTGAGAACTGAGGATTGAGGATTGAGGATTAAAGATTGAGGATTGGGTATTGAGGATTGAAGAATGAGGATTGAGGATTGAGGATTGAGGATTGAGGATTGAGGATTGAAGATTGAGTATTCAGGATTGAAGATTGAGGATTGAGGATTGAGGATTGAGGATTGAGGATTGAGGATTGAGGATTGAGGATTGAGGATTGAGGATTGAGGATTGAGGATTGAGGATTGAGGATTGAGGATTGAGGATTGAGGATTGAGGATTGAGTGTTGAGGATTGAGGATTGAGGACTGACGATTGAGGATTGAGGATTGAGGTTGGAGGGTTGATTACTGAGGGTTGAGGGTTGAGGATTGAGGATTGGCGATTCAGGATTGAAGATTGTGGATTGAGGATTAAGTATTGAAGCCTGAGGTCATAGGGTTGAGGATTGAGTTTTGTGTACTGATAGTTGAGGATTAAGTGTTGTGAATTGAGGATTGCGACTTGAAGAATGAGGATTGAGGATTCAGGAATTGAGGATTGAGGATTGAAGATTGAGTATTGAGGATTGAAGATTGACGATTGAGGATTGAGGATTAAGGATTGAGAATTGAGGTTTGAGGATTGAGGATTGAAGATTGAGTATTGATGATTGAAGATTGAGGATTGACGATTGAGGATTGAGGATTGCGGACTGAGGATTGAGGATTGCAGATTGAGTATTGAGGATTGAGGATTGAGGATTGAGGATTGGGGATTGAGGATTGAGGATTGAGGATGAGGGCTGAGGGTTGAGGGTAGAGGTTTGAGGACTGAGGACTGAGGATTGAGGATTGAGAATTGAGAATTGAGGATTGAGGATTGAGGATTGAGGATTGAAGTTTGAGGATTGAGTATTGAGGATGAGGGCTGAGGGTTGAGGATTGAGGTTTGTGGACTGAGGACTGAGGATTGAGGATTGAGAGTTGAGGATTGAAGATTGAGGATTGAAGATTGAGGATTGGGTGTTGAGGATTGAAGAATGAGGATTGAGCAATGAGGATTGAGGATTGAGGATTGGGGATTGAGGATTGAGGATTGATGATTGAGGATTGAGGATTGAGAATTGAAGGATGAGGATTGAGGATTGAGTATTGAAGATAGAGTATTGATGATTGAAGATTGAGGATTGAGGATTGGGGGTTGAGGTTTGAGGACGAGGACTGACGGTTGAGGATTGAGGTTTGAGGATTGAGGATTGGGGGTTGAGGATTGAGGATGAGGGCTGAGGGTTGAGGGTAGAGGTTTGAGGACTGAGGACTGAGGATTGAGGATTGAGAATTGAGGATTGAGGATTGAGGATTGAAGTTTGAGGATTGAGGATTGAGGATGAGGGCTGAGGGTTGAGGATTCAGGTTTGTGGACTGAGGACTGAGGATTGAGGATTGAGAATTGAGGATTGAGGATTGAAGATTGAGTATTGAGAATTGAGGTTTGAGGATTGAGGATTGAGGATTGATGATTGAGGATTGAGTATTGAGAATTGAAGAATGAGGTTTGAGGATTGAGTATTGAAGACAGAGTATTGATGATTGAAGATTGAGGATTGAGGATTGGGGGTTGAGGTTTGAGGACGAGGACTGACGGTTGAGGATTGAGGTCTGAGGATTGAGGATTGGGGGTTGAGGTTTGAGGACGAGGACTGACGGTTGAGGATTGAGGTTTGAGGATTGAGGATTGAGGGTTGAGGCCTGAGGATTGAGGATTGAAGATTGAGTATTGAGGATTGAAGATTGAGGATTGAGGATTGAGGATTGAGGATTGAGGATTGAGGATGCGGGCTGAAGGTTGAGGATTGAGGTTTGAGGACTGAGGACTGAGGATTGAGGATTGAGGATTGAGAACTGAGGATTGAGGATTGAGGATTAAAGATTGAGGATTGGGTATTGAGGATTGAAGAATGAGGGTTGAGGATTGAGGATTGAGGATTGAGGATTGAAGATTGAGTATTCAGGATTGAAGATTGACGATTGAGGATTGAGGATTGAGGTTTGAGGGGTGAGGATTGAGGATTGAGGATTGAAGATTGAGTATTGAGGATTGAAGATTGAGGATTTAGGATTGAGGATTGAGGATTGAGGATTGAGGATTGAAGATTGAGGATTGGGTGTTGAGGATTGAAGAATGAGGATTGAGGAATGAGGATTGAGGATTGAGGATTGAGGTTTGAGGATTGAAGATTGAGGATTAGGGACTGAGTATTCAGGGTTGAGTGATGAGAATTGATGTTTGTGGATAGTGATCTGAAGATTGCAGAGTGAGTATTGAGTATTGAAAACTGTGAATTGGGGATATTCTATTGAGGATTGAGGATTGACAACTGATTGTTGAGGACTCAGGGCTGAAGATTGAGGATTCAGGATTGAGGATTGAGGATTGAGGATTGAGGATTGAAGATTGAGGATTGATGATTGAAGATTGAGTATTGAGAATTGAAGAATGAGGATTGAGGATTGAGTATTGAAGGTAGAGTATTGATGATTGAAGAATGTGGATTGAGTATTGAATCATGAGAGTTTAGGATATTCTTTTGGGTATTGAGAATTGAGGATTGATGGTTGAGTATTGAGGATTGATGGTTGAGTGTTGTGCGTTGAATATTGAGGATAGAGGATTGAGAATTGAGGATTGAGGATTGAAGATTGAGTATTGAGGATTGAAGATTGACGATTGAGGATTGAGGATTGAGGATTGAGGATTGAAGATTGAGTATTGAGGATTGAAGATTGAGGATTGAGGATTGAGGATTGAGGATTGAGGATGAGGGCTGAAGGTTGAGGATTGAGGTTTGAGGACTGAGGACCGAGGATTGAGGATTGAGAACTGAGGATTGAGGATTGAGGATTAAAGATTGAGGATTGGGTATTGAGGATTGAAGAATGATGATTGCGGATTGAGGATTGAGGATTGAGGATTGAAGATTGAGTATTCAGGATTGAAGATTGACGATTGAGGATTGAGGATTGAGTATTGAGGATTGAGGATTGAGGATTGATGATTGAGTGTTGAGGATTGAGGATTGAGGTTTGAGGATTGAGGATTGACGATTGAGTACTGAGGATTGAGGATTGAAGATTGAGGATCGAGGGTTGAGGATTGAGGGTTGAGGGTAGAGGTTTGAGGACTGAGGACTGAAGATTGAGGATTGAGAATTGAGGATTGAGGATTGAGGATTGAAGTTTGAGGATTGAGGATTGAGGATGAGGGCTGAGGGTTGAGGATTGAGGTTTGTGGACTGAGGACTGAGGATTGAGGATTGAGAGTTGAGGATTGAGGATTGAGGATTGAAGATTGAGGATTGGGTGTTGAGGATTGAAGAATGAGGATTGAGGAATGAGGATTGAGGATTGAGGATTGAGGATTGAGGATTGAAGATTGAGGATTAGGGACTGAGTATACAGGGTTGAGTGATGAGAATTGATGTTTGTGGATAGGGATCTGAAGATTGCAGATTGAGTATTGAGTATTGAAAACTGTGGATTGAGGATATTCTATTGAGGATTGAGGATTGACAACTGATTGTTGAGGACTCAGGGCTGAAGATTGAGGATTCAGGATTGAGGATTCAGGATTGAGGTTTGAGGACTGAGGATTGAGGATTGAGGGTTGAAGATTGAGTATTGATGATTGAAGATGGGAGTATTGAGGATTGAGGGTTGAGGATTGAGGACGAGGACTGACGGTTGAGGATTGAGGTTTGAGGATTGTGGATTGAGGATTGAGAATGAGGGCTGAGGATTGAGGATTGAAGATTGAGGATTGAAGGTTGAGTATTGAGGACAGAATATTGAGGATTGAGGATTCAGGATTGAGGATTGAGGATTGAAGATTGAGTATAGAGGATTGAAGATTAAGATTGAGGATTGAGGATTGAGGATTGAGGATTGAGGATTAGGGACTGAGTATTCAGGGTTGAGTGATGAGAATTGATGTTTGTGGATAGAGATCTGAAGATTGCAGAGTGAGTATTGAGTATTGAAAACTGTGAATTGGGGATATTCTATTGAGGATTGAGGATTGACAACTGATTGTTGAGGACTCAGGGCTTAAGATTGAGGATTCAGGATTGAGGATTGAGGATTGAGGATTGAGGATTGAAGATTGAGGATTGAGGATTGCGGACTGAGGATTGAGGATTGCAGATTGAGTATTGAGGATTGAAGATTGAGGATTGAGGATTGAGGATTGAGGATTGAGGATTGAGGATGAGGGCTGAGGGTTGAGGGTAGAGATTTGAGGACTGAGGACTGAGGATTGAGGATTGAGAGTTGAGGATTGAGGATTGAAGATTGAGTATTGAGAATTGAGGTTTCGGGATTGAGGATTGAGGATTGATGATTGAGGATTGAGTATTGAGAATTGAAGAATGAGGATCGAGGATTGAGTATTGAAGATAGAGTATTGATGATTGAAGATTGAGGATTGAGGATTGGGGGTTGAGGTTTGAGGACGAGGACTGACGGTTGAGGATTGAGGTCTGAGGATTGAGGATTGGGGGTTGAGGTTTGAGGACGAGGACTGACGGTTGAGGATTGAGGTTTGAGGGTTGAGGATTGAGGGTTGAGGACTGAGGATTGAGGATTGAAGATTGAGTATTGAGGATTGAAGATTGAGGATTGAGGATTGAGGATTGAGGATTGAGGATGAGGGCTGAAGGTTGAGGATTGAGGTTTGAGGACTGAGGACTGAGGATTGAGGATTGAGAACTGAGGATTGAGGATTGAGGATTAAAGATTGAGGATTGGGTATTGAGGATTGAAGAATGAGGATTGAGGATTGAGGATTGAGGATTGAGGATTGAGGATTGAAGATTGAGTATTCAGGATTGAAGATTGACGATTGAGGATTGAGGATTGAGGATTGAGGATTGAGGATTGAGGATTGAGGATTGAAGATTGAGTATTGAGTATTGAAGATTGAGGATTTAGGATTGAGGATTGAGGATTGAGGATTGAAGATTGAGTATTGAGGATTGATGATTAAGATTGAGGATTGAGGATTGAGGATTGAGGTTTGAGGATTGAAGATTGAGGATTAGGGACTGAGTATTCAGGGTTGAGTGATGAGAACTGATGTTTGTGGATAGAGATCTGAAGATTGCAGATTGAGTATTGAGTATTGAAAACTGTGAATTGAGGATATTCTATTGAGGATTGAGGATTGGCAACTGATTGTTGAGGACTCAGGGCTGAGGATTGAGGATTCAGGATTGAGGATTCAGGATTGAGGTTTGAGGACTGAGGATTGAGGGTTGAGGATTGAAGATTGCGTATTGATGACTGAAGATGGGATGATTGAGGATTGAGCGTTGAGGATTGAGGACGAGGACTGACGGTTGAGGATTGAGGTTTGAGGATTGTGGATCGAGGATTGAGAATGAGGGCTGAGGATTGAGAATTAAAGATTGAGGATTTATGAATGAGGATTGAGGATTGAGGATTGAGGATTGAGGATTGAGGATTGAAGATTGAGTATTGAGGACTGAAGATTGACGATTGAGGATTGAGGATTGAGGATTGAAGATTGAGGATTGAGGATCGAGGATTGAAGATTGAGGATTGAGGATTGAAGATTGAGGATTGAGGATTGAGGATTGAGGATTGAGGATTGAAGATTGAGTATTGAGGATTGAAGATTAAGATTGAGGATTGAAGATTGAGGATTCAGGATTGAGGATTGAAGATTGAGGATTAGGGACTGAGTATTCAGGGTTGTGTGATGAGAATTGATGTTTGTGGATAGAGATCTGAAGATTGCAGATTGAGCATTGAGTATTGAAAACTGTGTATTGAGGATATTCTACTGAGGATTGAGGATTGACTACTGATTGTTGAGGACTGAGGGCTGAAGATTGAGGACTCAGGATTGTGGATTCAGAATTGAGGTTTGTGGACCGAGGATTGAGGATTGAAGATTGAGGATTGAGGATTGAGTATTGAAGATTGAGGATGTGGGACTGAGGATTGAAGATTGAGGATTGAGGATTGAGGATTGAAGATTGAGGATTGAGGATTGAGGATTGAAGATTGAGGATTGAGGATTGAGGATTGAAGATTGAGGATTGGGTATTGAGGATTGAGGATTGAGGGCTGAGGTTTGAGTACGAGGACTGACGGTTGAGGATTGAGGATTGAGGATTGACGCTTGAGGATTGAGGATTGAGGATGGAGGATTGAAGAGAGAGGACTGAGTGTTGAGGATTGCGTGTTGAGGATTGATGTTTGAGGATTTAGATTTGAATATTGAATATTGTGGATTTGGTATTGAACCATGAGAATTCAGGATATTCTTTTGGGTATTGAGAATTGAGGATTGATGGTTGAGTATTGAGGATTGATGGTTGAGGGTTGTGCGTTGAATATTTAGGATTGAGGATTGAGAATTGAGGATTGAGGATTGAGGATTGAAGATTGAGTATTGAGGATTGAAGATTGACGATTGAGGATTGAGGATTGAGGATTGAAGATTGAGGATTGAGGATCGAGGATTGAAGATTGAGAATTGAGGATTGAAGATTGAGGATTGAGGATTGAGGATTGAGGATTGAGGATTGAGGATTGAAGATTGAGGATTGGGTATTGAGGATTGAGGATTGAGGATTGAGGATTGAGGTTTGAGGACGAGGACTGACGGTTGAGGATTGAGGATTGAGGATTGACGCTTGAGGATTGAGGATTGAGGATGGAGGATTGAAGAGAGAGGACTGAGTGTTGAGGATTGCGTGTTGAGAATTGATGTTTGAGGATTTAGATTTGATTATTGAATATTTTGGATTGAGTATTGAACCATGAGAATTCAGGATATATTTTGGGTATTGAGAATTGAGGATTGATGGTTGAGTACTGAGGATTGATGGTTGAGGGTTGTGCGTTGAATATTGAGGATTGAGGATTGAGAATTGAGGATTGAGGATTGAGGATTGAAGATTGAGTATTGATGATTGAAGATTCAGGATTGAGGATTGAGTGTTGAGGTTTGAGGACGTGGACTGACGGTTGAGGATTGAGGTTTGAGGATTGAGGATTGAGGATTGAGGACTGAAGATTGAATATTGATGATTGAAGATTGACGATTCAGTATTGATGGTTGTGGATTGAGGACGAGGACTGAGGTTTGAGTATTGCTGTTTGAGGTCTGAGGATTGAGGATTGAGGATTGAGAATTGAGGATTGAGGATTGGGGATTTATGAATGAGGATTGAGGATTGAGGATTGAGGATTGAGGATTGCGGATTGAAGATTGAGTATTGAGGATTGAAGATTGACGATTGAGGATTGAGGATTGAGGATTGAGGATTAAGGATTAAGGATTGAGGATTGAGGATTGAAGATTGAGGATTGGGAGTTGAGGATTGAGGATTGAGGATTGAAGATTGAGGATTGGGTGTTGAGGATTGAAGAATGAGGATTGAGGAATGAGGATTGAGGATTGAGGATTGAGGATTGAGGATTGAAGATTGAGGATCAGGGACTGAGTATACAGGGTTGAGTGATGAGAATTGATGTTTGTGGATAGAGATCTGAAGATTGCAGATTGAGTATTGAGTATTGAAAACTGTGGATTGAGGATATTCTATTGGGGATTGAGGATTGACAACTGATTGTTGAGGACTCAGGGCTGAAGATTGAGGATTCAGGATTGAGGATTCAGGATTGAGGTTTGAGGACTGAGGATTGAGGATTGAGGATTGAAGATTGAGTATTGATGATTGAAGATGGGAGGATTGAGGATTGAGGGTTGAGGATTGAGGACGAGGACTGACGGTTGAGGATTGAGGTTTGAGGATTGTGGATTGAGGATTGAGAATGAGGGCTGAGGATTGAGGATTGAAGATTGAAGATTGAAGATTGAGGATTGAAGAATGAGGATTGAGGATTGAGGGTTGAGGAATGAGGATTGAGGATCGAGGATTGAGGATTGAGGATTGAGTGTAGAGGATTGAGGAGTGAGGATTGAGGATTGAGGATTGAGGGTTGTTGATTGAGGATTGAGGATTGAGGATTGAGGGTTGAGGATTGAGTATTGAGGTTTGAGGATTGAGGATTGAGGATTGAGTACTGACGATTGAGGGTTGAAGACTGAGGATTGAGGATAGAGGATTGAAGATTGAGGACTGAGGGTTGAGCATTGAGTGTTGAGGATTGTTGTTCGTAGACTGAGATTTGAAGAATGAGGATTGAGTATTGAATAGTGAGAATTGAAGCTATTTTATTGAGGATTGACGATTGAGGATTGGTGATTGAGGATTGAGGATTAATGGTTGAGGATTGAGGATTGAAGATTGAGGATTGAGGATTGAGGATTCAGGATTGAGGATTGAGGATTGAGGATTGAGGATTGAAGATTGAGTATTGATGATTGAAGATTGAGGATTGGGGATTGAGGATTGAGCATTGCGGACTGAGGATTGAGGATTGCAGATTGTGTATTGAGGATTGAAGATTGAGGATTGAGGATTGAGGATTGAGGATTGAGGATTGAGGATGAGGGCTGAGGGTTGAGGGTTGAGATTTGAGGACTGAGGACTGAGGATTGAGGATTGAGGATTGAGGATTGAGGATTGAAAATTGAGTATTGAGAATTGAGGTTTGAGGATTGAGGATTGAGGATTGATGATTGAGGATTGAGGATTGCGGATTGAAGATTGAGTATTGAGGATTGAAGATTGACGATTGAGGATTGAGGATTGAGGATTGAGGATTGAGGATTGAAGATTGAGGATTGAGAGTTGAGGATTGAGGATTGAGGATTGAAGATTGAGGATTGGGTGTTGAGGATTGAAGAATGAGGATTGAGGAATGAGGATTGAGGATTGAGGATTGAGGATTGAGGATTGAGGATTGAGGATTGAGGATTGAATATTGAGGATTGAGGATTGAGGATTAAAGATGGAGTATTGAGAATTGAAGATTGAGAATTGAGGATTGAGGATTGAACATTGAGGACTGAGTGTTGAGTGTTGAGTGATGAGAATTGATGTTTGTGGATAGAGATATGAAGATTGCAGATTGAGTATTGTGTATTGAAAACTGTGAATTGAGGATATTCTATTGAGGATTGAGGATTGACACCTGATTGTTGAGGACTGAGGGCGGAAGATTGAGGATTCAGGATTGAGGATTCAGAATTGAGGTTTGAGGACTGAAGATTGAGGATTGAGGATTGAAGATTGAGTATTGAGGATTGAAGATTTATGATTGAGGATAGAGGATTGAGGATTGAGTATGAGGTCTGAGGGTTGAGGATTGAGGTTTAAGGACTGAGGACTGAGGATTGAGGATTGAGTATGAGGACTGAGGTTTGAGGATTGATGACTGAGGATTGAGGATTCAGGATTGATGATTGCAGCTTGAGGATTGAAGATTGAGTATTGACGATTGAATATTGAGGATTGAGGATTGTGTATTGAGGATTGAAGATTGAGTATTGAGGATTGAAGATTGAGGATTGAGGATTGAGGGTTGAGAATTCAGGATTGAGGATTGAGGATTGAAGATTGAGGATTGGGTATTGAGGATTGAAGAATGAGGATTGAGGATTGAGTATTGAGGATTGAGGATTGAAGATTGAGTATTGAGGATTGAAGACTGACGATTGAGGATTGAGGATTGAGGGTTGAAGATTGAGTATTGAGGATTGAAGGTTGAGGATTGAGGATTGAGGATTCAGGATTGAGGATTGAGGATTGAGGATTGAAGATTGAGGACTGGGGACTGAGTGTTGAGGGTTGAGTGATGAGAATTAATGTTTGTGGATAGAGATTTGAAGATTGCAGATTGAGTATCGAGTATTGAAGACTGTGAATTGAGGATATTCTATTGAGGATTGAGGATTGACAATTGATTGTCGAGGACTGAGGGCTGAAGGTTGAGGATTCAGAATTGAGGATTCAGAATTGAGGTTTGAGGACTGAGGATTGAGGATTGAGGATTGAGGACTGAGGATTGAGGATTGAAAATTGAGTATTGAGGATTGAAGGTTAAGGACTGAGGAATAAGGATTGAGGATTGAGGATGAGGGCTGAGGGGTGAGGATTGAGGTTTGAGGACTGAGGACTGAGGATTGAGGATTGAGAATTGAGGATTGAGGATTGAGGATTGAAGGTTGAGGATTGGGTATTGAGGATTGAAGAATGAGGATTGAGGATTGAGGATTGAGTATTGAGGTTTGAAGATTGAGTATTGAGGTTTGAAGGTTGAGGATTGAGGATTGAGGGTTGAGGATTGAGGATTGAGTATTGAGGATTGAGGATTGAGGATTGAGGATTGAAGATTGATTATTGAGGATTGAAGATTGAGGATTGAAGATTGAGGATTGGGTATTGAGGATTGAAGAATGAGGATTGAGGATTGAGGATTGAGGATTGAGCATTGAAGATTGAGTAGTGAGGATTGAAGATTGAGGATTGAGGACTGAGGATTGAGGATTGAGTATTGAGGATTGAGGATTGAGGATTAAAGATTGAGTATCGAGGATTGAAGATTGAGGATTGTGGATTGATGATTGGGTATTGAGGATTGAAGATTGAGGATTGAGGATTGAGGATTGAGAATTGACGATGAGGGCTGAGGGTTGAGGATTGAGGTTTGAGGACTGAGGACTCAGGATTGAGGATTGAGAATTGAGGACTGAGGATTGAGGATTGAGGATTGAGGATTGAAGATTGAGGATTGGGTATTGAGGATAGAACATTGAGGATTGAGGATTGAGGATTGAGGATCGAGGATTGAGGATTAAGGATTGAAGATTGAGGATTGAGGATTGATCATTAAAGATTGAGTGTTGAGGATTGAAGATTGAGGATTGATGATTGAGGATTGAGGATTGAGGATTGAGGATTGAGGATTGAGTATTGAAGATTGAGGATTGATGATTGAGGATTGAGTATTGAGGATTGAGGATTGAGTATTGAGGACAGAGGATTGAAGATTGAGGATTGAGGATTGAGGATTAAAGATTGAGTATTGAGGATTGAAGATTGAGAATTGAGGATTGAGGATTGAACACTGAGGACTGAGTGTTGAGGGTTGAGTGATGAGAATTGATGTTTGTGGATAGAGATTTGAAGATTGCAGATTGAGTATTGTGAATTGAAAACTGTGAATTGAGGATATTCTATTGAGGATTGTGGATTGTCACACGATTGTTGAGGACTGAGGGCTGAAGATTGAGGATTCAGGATTGAGGATTCAGAATTGAGGTTTGAGGACTGAGGATTGAGGGTTGAGGATTGAGGATTGAGGATTGACGCTTGAGGATTGAGGATTGAGGATCGAGGATTAAGGATTGAGGATTGAAGGTTGAATATTGATGATTGAAGATTGAGGATTGAGGATTGAGTGTTGTGGATTGAGGACGAGGACTGACGGTTGAGTATTGATGTTTGAGGCCTGAGGATTGAGGATTGAGGATTGAGAATTGAGGATTGAGGATTGAGGATTGAAGATTGAGGATTGGGTATTGAGGATTGAAGAATGAGTACTGAGGATTTAGGATTGAGGAATGAGGATTGAAGATTGAGTATTGAGGATTGAAGATTGAGGATTGAGGATTTAGGATTGATGATTGAGGATTGACGATTGAGGATTGAGGATTGAGGATTGAGGATTGCGGATTGAGGCTTGAGGATTGAGGTTTGAGGAGTGAAGATTGAGGATTGAGGGTCGAGGATGAGGGCTGAAGGTTGAGGATTGAGGTTTGAGGACTGAGGACTGAGGATTGAGGGTTGAGAATTAAGGATTGGGGATTGAGGATGGAAGATTGAGGATTGGTTATTGAGGATTGAAGAATGAGGATTGAGGATTGAGTATTGAGAACTGAGGATTGAGGATTGAGTGTTGAAGATTGAGGATTGGGTATTGAGGATTGAAGCATGAGGATTGAGGATTGAGGATTGAGGATTGAGGATTGAAGATTGCGTATTGAGGTTTGAAGACTGACGATTCAGGGTTGAGGATTGAGGATTGAGGATTGATGACTGAGTATTGAGGATTGAAGATTGAGGATTGAGGATTGAGGATTGTGGATTGAGGATTGAAGATTGAGGATTGGGGACTGAGCGTTGAGTGTTGAGTGATGAGAATTGGTGTCTGTGGATAGAGATTTAAAGATCTCAGATTGAGTATTGGGTATTGAAATCTGTGAATTGATGATATTCTATTGAGGATTGAGAATTGACAACTGATTGTTGAGGACTGAGGTCTGAAAATTGAGAATTCAGGATTGAGGATTCAGGATAGAGGACGAGGACTGAGGGTTGAGTATTGATGTTAGAGGTCTGAGGATTAAAGATTGAGGATTGATAATTGGGGATTGATGATTGAGGATTGAAGATTGAGGATTGGGTATTGAGGATTGAAGAATGAGGATTGAGGATTGAGGATTGAGGTTGAAGGTTGAGGATTGAGGACTGAGGATTGAGGATTGAGTATTGAGGATTGAGGATTGAGGATTGAAGATTGAGTATTGAGGATTGAAGATTGAGGATCGTGGATTGAAGATTGAGTATTGAAGATTGAAGATTGAGGATTGAGGATTGAGGATTTAGAATTGACGATGAGGGCTGCGGGTTGAGGGTTGAGGTTTGAGGACTGAGGACTGAGGATTGAGGATTGAGAATTGAGGATTGAGGATTGAGGATTAAAGATTGAGTATTGAGGATTGAAGATTCAGGATTGTGGATTGAAGGTTGAGTATTGAGAATTGAAGATTGAGGATTGAGTATTGAGGATTGGGAATTGACGATGAGGGCTGAGGGTTGAGGATTGAGGATTGAGGATTGAGGATTGAGGATTGATGACTGAGTATTGAGGATTGAAGACTGAGGATTGAGGATTGAGGATTGTGGATTGAGGATTGAAGATTGAGGATTGAGGATTGAGGGTAGAGAATTCAGGATTGAGGATTGAGGATTGAAGATTGAGGATTGGGTATTGAGGATTGAAGAATGAGGATTGAGGATTGAGTAATGAGGATTGAGGATTGAAGATTGAGTATTGAGGATTGAAGACTGACGGTTGAGGATTGAGGATTGAGGGTTGAAGATTGAGTATTGAGGATTGAAGGTTGAGGATTGAGGATTGAGGATTCAGGATTGAGGATTGAGGATTGAGGATTGAAGATTGAGGACTGGGGACTGAGTGTTGAGGGTTGAGTGATGAGAATTAATGTTTGTGGATAGAGATTTGAAGATTGCAGATTGAGTATCGAGTATTGAAGACTGTGAATTGAGGATATTCTATTGAGGATTGAGGATTGACAATTGATTGTCGAGGACTGAGGGCTGAAGATTGAGGATTCAGAATTGAGGATTCAGAATTGAGGTTTGAGGACTGAGGATTGAGGATTGAGGATTGAGGACTGAGGATTGAGGATTGAAAATTGAGTATTGAGGATTGAAGGTTAAGGACTGAGGAATAAGGATTGAGGATTGAGCATGAGGGCTGAGGGTTGAGGATTGAGGTTTGAGGACTGAGGACTGAGGATTGAGGATTGAGAATTGAGGATTGAGGATTGAGGATTGAAGATTGAGGATTGGGTATTGAGGATTGAAGAATGAGGATTGAGGATTGAGGATTGAGTATTGAGGTTTGAAGATTGAGTATTGAGGATTGAAGGTTGACGATTGAGGATTGAGGGTTGAGGATTGAAGATTAAGATTGAGGATTGAGGATTGAGGATTGAGGATTGAGGATTAGGGACTGAGTATTCAGGGTTGAGTGATGAGAATTGATGTTTGTGGATAGAGATCTGAAGATTGCAGAGTGAGTATTGAGTATTGAAAACTGTGAATTGGGGATATTCTATTGAGGATTGAGGATTGACAACTGATTGTTGAGGACTCAGGGCTTAAGATTGAGGATTCAGGATTGAGGATTGAGGATTGAGGATTGAGGATTGAAGATTGAGTATTGATGATTGAAGATTGAGGATTGAGGATTGAGGATTGAGGATTGCGGACTGAGGATTGAGGATTGCAGATTGAGTATTGAGGATTGAAGATTGAGGATTGAGGTTTGAGGACTGAGGATTGAGGATTGAAGATTGAGTATTGAGGATTGAAGATTTAGGTTTGAGGATTGAGGATTGAGGATTGAAAATTGAGTATTGGGGATTGAAGATTGAGGACTGAGGAGTAAAGATTGAGGATTGAGGATGAGGGCTGAGGGTTGAGGATTGAGGCTTGAGGACTGAGGACTGAGGATTGAGGATTGAGAATTGAGGATAGAGGATTGAGGATTGAAGATTGAGGATTGGGTATTGAGGATTGAAGAATGAGGATTGAGGATTGAGGATTGAGGATTGAGGATTGAAGATTGAGTATTGAGGATTGAAGATTGAGTATGAGGATTGAGGATTGAGGATTGAGGATTGAGGACTGAGGATTAAGGATTGAGGATTGAGAATTGAAGATTGAGGAATGAGGACTGGGGATTGAGTATTGAGGATTGAGGATTCAGCATTGAGGATTGATGATTGAAGATTGAGTATTGATGATTGAAGATTGCGGATTGATTATTGAGGGTTGAGGATTGATGACGAGGACTAAGGGTTGAGGATTGAGGACTGAGGATTGAGGATGGAGTATTGGGCATCGAGGATTGAAGATTGAGGATTGAGAATTGTGGATTGAGGATTGAGGATTGAGGATTGAGGATTGAGGATTGAGGATTGAGTATTGAAGATTGAGGTCTGAGGACTGGGGATTGAGTATAGAGGATTGAGTATTCAGTATTGAGGATTGAGGATTGAAGATCGAGTATTGATCATTGAAGATTGCGGATTGATTATTGAGGGTTGAGGATTGATGACGAGGTCTGAGGATTGAGGATTGAGTACTGACGATTGAGGATGGAGGTTTGGGCATTGAGGATTGAAGATTGAGGACTGGGGATTGAGGATTGAAGATTGAGGATCAAGGATTGAGGATTGGGGATAGGGGATCTAGGATTGGAGATTGATTATTGAGGACTGAAGATTGAGTGTTGAGGATTGAGGATTGAGAATTGAGAATTGAGGATGAGGACTGAGGGTTGAGGATTGAGGTTTGAGGTACGAGGATTGAGGATTGAGGATTGAGGACTGAGGATTGACGATTGAGTATTGAAGATTGAGGATTGATGACTGAGGATTCAGGATTGAGGATTGATGATTGCGGATTGAGTATTGAGAATTGAGTATTGAGGATTGAGTATTGAGAATTGAGGATTGAGGACTGGGGATTGATGATTGAGTATTGAGGATTGAAGAATGAGGACTGAGGATTGACGATTGAGTATTGAGGATTGAGGTTGGAGGGTAGACGATAAGGGCTGAGGGTTGAGGATTGAGGTTTGAGGTCTGAGGACTGAGGATTGAGGATTGAGAATTGAGGATTGAGGATTGAGGATTGAAGATTGAGGATTGGGTATTGAGGATTGAAGAATGAGGATTGAGGACTGAGGATTGAGGATTGGCGACTGAGGGTTGAAGATTCAGGATTGAGGATTGAGGATTGAGAATTGCGGATGAGGACTGAGGTTTGGGGATTGAGGTTTGAGGAATGAGGATTGAGGATTGGGGATTGAGGATTGAGGATTGAGGATTGAGTATTGAAGGTTGAGGATTGATGACCGAGGATGGAGGATTGCGGATTGGCGATTGAGGATGGAGGATTGAGGGTTGAAGGTTTAGTGTTGAGGATTGAAGGCTGAGGATTCACGATTGAGGATTGAGGATTGAGGATGATGTCTGAGGTTTGAGGTTTGAGGTTTGAGTGTTGAATCCGGAGAATACAGGGTGTTCTATTGAGTATTGAGAATTGAGGATTGATGCTTTAGTATTGAGGATTCAGGATTGAGGATAGAGGATTGAGTATTGAAGATTGAGGATTGATGATTGAAGATTTAGGATTGAGGATTGAGGATTGAGGATTGAGGATTGATAATTGAGTATTGAGGATTGATGGTGGAGGACTGAGGAATAAGGATTGAGGATTGAGGATGAGGGCTGAGGGTTGAGGATTGAGGTTTGAGGAGTGAGGACCGAGGATTGAGGATTGAGAATTGAGGATTGAGGATTGAGGATTGAAGATTGAGGATTGGGTATTGGGGGTTGAAGAATGAGGATTGAGGATTGAGGATTGAGGATTGAGGATTGAGGATTGAAGATTGAGTATTGAGGATTGAAGATGGAGGATTGAGGATTGAAGATTGAGGATTGAGGATTGAGGATGGAGGATTGAAGAGAGAGGACTGAGCGTTGAGGATTGCGTGTTGAGAATTGATGTTTGAGGGTTGAGATTTGATTATTGATTTTTGTGGATTGAGTATTGAACGATGAGAATTCAGGGTACTCTATCGAGTATAGTGAATTGAGGATTGATTGTCGAGTGTTGAGGATTGATGTTTGAGGGTTTTGTGTTGAATATTGAGGATTGAGGATTGAGGATTGAGGATTGAGGATTCAGGATTGAGGATTGAAGATTGAGTATTGAGGATTGAAGGTTGAGGATTGAGGATTGAGGATTGAGGATTGAGGATTGCAGATTGAGGATAGGGGATTGAGAATTGACGATTGAGGATTGAGTATTGACGATTGAGTATTGAGGATTGAGGATTGAAGATTGAGAATTGAGGATTGAAGATTGAGGATTGAGGATTGAGGATTGAGGACTGAGGATTGAGGATTGGGGATTGAGGATCTAGGATTGAAAATTGATTATTGATGATTGAAGATTGAGGATTGAGGATTGAGGATTGAGAATTGAGAATTGAGGATGAGGACTGATGATTGAGGATTGAGGTTTGAGGAATGAGGATTGAGGGTTGAGGATTGAGGATTGAAGATTGAGTATTGATGATTGAAGATTGAGGATTGAGGATTGAGGGTTGAGGAGTGAGGACGAGGACTGACAGTTGAGGATTGTGGTTTGAGGATTGAGGGTTGAGGATTGAGAATTGAGGACGAGAACTGAGGTTTGATGATTGATGACTGAGGATTGAGGATTGAGGGTTGATGATTGCGGATTGAGGATTGAAGAGTGAGTATTGAGGATTGAATATTGAGGATTGAGGATTGAGTATTGAGGATTGAAGATTGAGTATTGAGGATTGAAGATTGATAATTGAGGATTTAGGATTGAGGATTGAGGATTGAGGATTGAGGATTGAGGATAGAGGATTGAAGATTGAGGATTGGGAACTGAGTGTTGAGGGTTGAGTGATGAGGATTGATGGTTGTGGATAGAGATTCGAAGATTGCAGATTGAGAATTTAGTATTGAAAACTGTGAATTGATGATATTCTATTGAGGATTGAGGATTGACAACTGACTGTTGAGGTCTGAAGTCTGAAGGTTGAGGACTGAGGATTGAGGATTCATGATTGAGGTTTGAGGACTGAGGATTGATGATTGAGGTTTGAGGCCTGAGGATTGAGGATTGAGGATTGAAGATTGAGGATTGAGGATCCAGGATGAGGGCTGAAGGTTGAGGATTGAGGTTTGAGGACTGAGGACTGAGGATTGAGGGTTGAGAATTAAGGCATGAGGGTTGAGGATTGAAGATTGAGGATTGGGTATTGAGGATTGAGGAATGAGAATTGAGGATTGAGTATTGAAGATTGAGGATTGAAGATTGAGTATTGAGGATTGAAGACTGACGATTGAGGATTGAGGATTGAGGGTTGAGGATTTAGGATTGAGAATTGAGGATTAAGGATTGAGGATTGAAGATTGGGTATTGATGATTGAAGATTGAGGATTGAGGATTGAGGGTTGAGGATTGAGGTTTGAGGACTGAGGACTGAGGATTGAGGGTTGAGAATTAAGGCTTGAGGGTTGAGGATTGAAGGTTGAGGATTGGGTATTGAGGATTGAAGAATGAGGATTGAGGATTGAGTATTGAGGATTGAGGATTGAAGATTGAGTATTGAGGATTGAAGACTGACGATTGAGGATTGAGGATAGAGGGTTGAGCATTTAGGATTGAGAATTGAGGATTGAGGATTGAGGATTGAAGGTTGGGTATTGATGATTGAAGATTGAGGATTGAGGGTTGATGGTGGGGGACTGAGGAATAAGGATTGAGGATTGAGGATGAGGGCTGAGGGTTGAGGATTGAGGTTTGAGGATTGAGGATTGAGGATTGAAGATTGAGTATTGAGGATTGAAGATGGAGGATTGAGGATTGAAGATTGAGGATTGAGGATTGAGGATGGAGGATTGAAGAGAGAGGACTGAGCGTTGAGGATTGCGTGTTGAGAATTGATGTTTGAGGGTTGAGATTTGATTATTGATTTTTGTGGATTGAGTATTGAACGATGAGAATTCAGGGTACTCTATTGAGTATAGAGAATTGAGGATTGATTGTCGAGTGTTGAGGATTGATGGTTGAGGGTTTTGTGTTGAATATTGAGGATTGAGGATTGAGGATTGAGGATTGTGGATTCAGGATTGAGGATTGAAGATTGAGTATTGAGGATTGAAGGTTGAGGATTGAGGATTGAGGATTGAGGATTGAGGATTGCAGATTGAGGATAGGGGATTGAGAATTGACGATTGAGGATTGAGTATTGACGATTGAGTATTGAGGCTTGAGGACTGCGGATTGAGGATTCAGGATAGATGATTGAGGACTGAGGATTGAGGACTGAGGATTGAGGACTGACGCTTGATGATTTAAGACTGAAGATTGAAAATTGAGCATTGATGATTGAATATTGAGGACTGTGGGTTGAGGTTCGACTGTTGAGTATTGATGTTTGAGGTTTGAGATTTGAAGATTGAAGATTGTGGATCGAGTATTGAATTCTGAGAAGTGAGGATATTCTACTGAGTATTGAAGATTGAGGATTGAGGATTGAGGATTGATGGTTGAGGCTGTGGGTTGAGGATTGAGCGTTGAAGATTGAGGATTGAAGTTGAAGATTGATGCATGAGAATTGAGGATGGAGGATTGAGGACTGAGGTGCGAGAATTGAGGATTGACAATTGAATATTGGGGACTGAGGATTGAGGATTGAGGATTGAGGATTGAGGATTGAGGATTGAGGATTGAGGATTGAGTGTTGAGGATTGAGGATTGAGGACTGACGATTGAGGATTGAGGATTGAGGTTGGAGGGTTGATTACTGAGGGTTGAGGGTTGAGGATTGAGGATTGGCGATTCAGGATTGAAGATTGTGGATTGAGGATTAAGTATTGAAGCCTGAGGTCATAGGGTTGAGGATTGAGTTTTGTGTACTGATAGTTGAGGATTAAGTGTTGTGAATTGAGGATTGCGACTTGAAGAATGAGGATTGAGGATTCAGGATTGAGGATTGAGGATTGAAGATTGAGTATTGAGGATTGAAGATTGACGATTGAGGATTGAGGATTAAGGATTGAGAATTGAGGTTTGAGGATTGAGGATTGAAGATTGAGTATTGATGATTGAAGATTGAGGATTGACGATTGAGGATTGAGGATTGCGGACTGAGGATTGAGGATTGCAGATTGAGTATTGCGGATTGAGGATTGAGGATTGAGGATTGGGGATTGAGGATTGAGGATTGAGGATGAGGGCTGAGGGTTGAGGGTAGAGGTTTGAGGACTGAGGACTGAGGATTGAGGATTGAGAATTGAGGATTGAGGATTGAGGATTGAGGATTGAAGTTTGAGGATTGAGTATTGAGGATGAGGGCTGAGGGTTGAGGATTGAGGTTTGTGGACTGAGGACTGAGGATTGAGGATTGAGAGTTGAGGATTGAAGATTGAGGATTGAAGATTGAGGATTGGGTGTTGAGGATTGAAGAATGAGGATTGAGCAATGAGGATTGAGGATTGAGGATTGGGGATTGAGGATTGAGGATTGATGATTGAGGATTGAAGATTGAGTATTGAGGATTGAAGATTGAGGATTTAGGATTGAGGATTGAGGATTGAGGATTGAAGATTGAGTATTGAGGATTGATGATTAAGATTGAGAATTGAGGATTGAGGATTGAGGTTTGAGGATTGAAGATTGAGGATTAGGGACTGAGTATTCAGGGTTGAGTGATGAGAATTGATGTTTGTGGATAGTGATCTGAAGATTGCAGATTGAGCATTGAGTATTGAAAACTGTGAATTGAGGATATTCTATTGAGGATTGAGGATTGGCAGCTGATTGTTGAGGACTCAGGGCTGAGGATTGAGGATTCAGGATTGAGGATTCAGGATTGAGGTTTGAGGACTGAGGATTGAGGGTTGAGGATTGAAGATTGCGTATTGATGATTCAAGATGGGATGATTGAGGATTGAGGGTTGAGGATTGAGGACGAGCACTGACGGTTGAGGATTGAGGTTTGAGGATTGTGGATCGAGGATTGAGAACGAGGTCTGAGGATTGAGGATTGAAGATTGAGGATTTATGAATGAGGATTGAGGATTGAGAATTGAGGATTGAAGTTTGAGGATTGAGGATTGAGTATGAGGGCTGAGGGTTGAGGATTGAGGTTTGTGGACTGAGGACTGAGGATTGAGGATTGAGAGTTGAGGATTGAGGATTGAGGATTGAAGATTGAGGATTGGGTGTTGAGGATTGAAGAATGAGGATTGAGGAATGAGGATTGAGGATTGAGGATTGAGGATTGAGGATTGAAGATTGAGGATTAGGGACTGAGTATACAGGGTTGAGTGATGAGAATTGATGTTTGTGGATAGGGATCTGAAGATTGCAGATTGAGTATTGAGTATTGAAAACTGTGGATTGAGGATATTCTATTGAGGATTGAGGATTGACAACTGATTGTTGAGGACTCAGGGCTGAAGATTGAGGATTCAGGATTGAGGATTCAGGATTGAGGTTTGAGGACTGAGGATTGAGGATTGAGGGTTGAAGATTGAGTATTGATGATTGAAGATGGGAGGATTGAGGATTGAGGGTTGAGGATTGAGGACGAGGACTGACGGTTGAGGATTGAGGTTTGAGGATTGTGGATTGAGGATTGAGAATGAGGGCTGAGGATTGTGAATTGAAGATTGAGGATTGAAGGTTGAGTATTGAGGACAGAATATTGAGGATTGAGGATTCAGGATTGAGGATTGAGGATTGAAGATTGAGTATAGAGGATTGAAGATTAAGATTGAGGATTGAGGATTGAGGATTGAGGATTGAGGATTAGGGACTGAGTATTCAGGGTTGAGTGATGAGAATTGATGTTTGTGGATAGAGATCTGAAGATTGCAGAGTGAGTATTGAGTATTGAAAACTGTGAATTGGGGATATTCTATTGAGGATTGAGGATTGACAACTGATTGTTGAGGACTCAGGGCTTAAGATTGAGGATTCAGGATTGAGGATTGAGGATTGAGGATTGAGGATTGAAGATTGAGGATTGAGGATTGCGGACTGAGGATTGAGGATTGCAGATTGAGTATTGAGGATTGAAGATTGAGGATTGAGGATTGAGGATTGAGGATTGAGGATTGAGGATGAGGGCTGAGGGTTGAGGGTAGAGATTTGAGGACTGAGGACTGAGGATTGAGGATTGAGAGTTGAGGATTGAGGATTGAAGATTGAGTATTGAGAATTGAGGTTTCGGGATTGAGGATTGAGGATTGATGATTGAGGATTGAGTATTGAGAATTGAAGAATGAGGATCGAGGATTGAGTATTGAAGATAGAGTATTGATGATTGAAGATTGAGGATTGAGGATTGGGGGTTGAGGTTTGAGGACGAGGACTGACGGTTGAGGATTGAGGTCTGAGGATTGAGGATTGGGGGTTGAGGTTTGAGGACGAGGACTGACGGTTGAGGATTGAGGTTTGAGGGTTGAGGATTGAGGGTTGAGGACTGAGGATTGAGGATTGAAGATTGAGTATTGAGGATTGAAGATTGAGGATTGAGGATTGAGGATTGAGGATTGAGGATGAGGGCTGAAGGTTGAGGATTGAGGTTCGAGGACTGAGGACTGAGGATTGAGGATTGAGAACTGAGGATTGAGGATTGAGGATTAAAGATTGAGGATTGGGTATTGAGGATTGAAGAATGAGGATTGAGGATTGAGGATTGAGGATTGAGGATTGAGGATTGAAGATTGAGTATTCAGGATTGAAGATTGAGGATTGAGGATTGAGGATTGAGGATTGAGGATTGAGGATTGAGGATTGAGGATTGAGGATTGAGGATTGAGGATTGAGGATTGAGGATTGAGGATTGAGGATTGAGGATTGAGGATTGAGGATTGAGGATTGAGTGTTGAGGATTGAGGATTGAGGACTGACGATTGAGGATTGAGGATTGAGGTTGGAGGGTTGATTACTGAGGGTTGAGGGTTGAGGATTGAGGATTGGCGATTCAGGATTGAAGATTGTGGATTGAGGACTAAGTATTGAAGCCTGAGGTCATAGGGTTGAGGATTGAGTTTTGTGTACTGATAGTTGAGGATTAAGTGTTGTGAATTGAGGATTGCGACTTGAAGAATGAGGATTGAGGATTCAGGAATTGAGGATTGAGGATTGAAGATTGAGTATTGAGGATTGAAGATTGACGATTGAGGATTGAGGATTAAGGATTGAGAATTGAGGTTTGAGGATTGAGGATTGAAGATTGAGTATTGATGATTGAAGATTGAGGATTGACGATTGAGGATTGAGGATTGCGGACTGAGGATTGAGGATTGCAGATTGAGTATTGAGGATTGAGGATTGAGGATTGAGGATTGGGGATTGAGGATTGAGGATTGAGGATGAGGGCTGAGGGTTGAGGGTAGAGGTTTGAGGACTGAGGACTGAGGATTGAGGATTGAGAATTGAGGATTGAGGATTGAGGATTGAGGATTGAAGTTTGAGGATTGAGTATTGAGGATGAGGGCTGAGGGTTGAGGATTGAGGTTTGTGGACTGAGGACTGAGGATTGAGGATTGAGAGTTGAGGATTGAAGATTGAGGATTGAAGATTGAGGATTGGGTGTTGAGGATTGAAGAATGAGGATTGAGCAATGAGGATTGAGGATTGAGGATTGGGGATTGAGGATTGAGGATTGATGATTGAGGATTGAGGATTGAGAATTGATGGATGAGGATTGAGGATTGAGTATTGAAGATAGAGTATTGATGATTGAAGATTGAGGATTGAGGATTGGGGGTTGAGGTTTGAGGACGAGGACTGACGGTTGAGGATTGAGGTTTGAGGATTGAGGATTGGGGGTTGAGGATTGAGGATGAGGGCTGAGGGTTGAGGGTAGAGGTTTGAGGACTGAGGACTGAGGATTGAGGATTGAGAATTGAGGATTGAGGATTGAGGATTGAAGTTTGAGGATTGAGGATTGAGGATGAGGGCTGAGGGTTGAGGATTCAGGTTTGTGGACTGAGGACTGAGGATTGAGGATTGAGAATTGAGGATTGAGGATTGAAGATTGAGTATTGAGAATTGAGGTTTGAGGATTGAGGATTGAGGATTGATGATTGAGGATTGAGTATTGAGAATTGAAGAATGAGGTTTGAGGATTGAGTATTGAAGACAGAGTATTGATGATTGAAGATTGAGGATTGAGGATTGGGGGTTGAGGTTTGAGGACGAGGACTGACGGTTGAGGATTGAGGTCTGAGGATTGAGGATTGGGGGTTGAGGTTTGAGGACGAGGACTGACGGTTGAGGATTGAGGTTTGAGGATTGAGGATTGAGGGTTGAGGCCTGAGGATTGAGGATTGAAGATTGAGTATTGAGGATTGAAGATTGAGGATTGAGGATTGAGGATTGAGGATTGAGGATTGAGGATGCGGGCTGAAGGTTGAGGATTGAGGTTTGAGGACTGAGGACTGAGGATTGAGGATTGAGGATTGAGAACTGAGGATTGAGGATTGAGGATTAAAGATTGAGGATTGGGTATTGAGGATTGAAGAATGAGGGTTGAGGATTGAGGATTGAGGATTGAGGATTGAGGATTGAAGATTGAGTATTCAGGATTGAAGATTGACGATTGAGGATTGAGGATTGAGGTTTGAGGGGTGAGGATTGAGGATTGAGGATTGAAGATTGAGTATTGAGGATTGAAGATTGAGGATTTAGGATTGAGGATTGAGGATTGAGGATTGAGGATTGAAGATTGAGGATTGGGTGTTGAGGATTGAAGAATGAGGATTGAGGAATGAGGATTGAGGATTGAGGATTGAGGTTTGAGGATTGAAGATTGAGGATTAGGGACTGAGTATTCAGGGTTGAGTGATGAGAATTGATGTTTGTGGATAGTGATCTGAAGATTGCAGAGTGAGTATTGAGTATTGAAAACTGTGAATTGGGGATATTCTATTGAGGATTGAGGATTGACAACTGATTGTTGAGGACTCAGGGCTGAAGATTGAGGATTCAGGATTGAGGATTGAGGATTGAGGATTGAGGATTGAAGATTGAGTATTGATGATTGAAGATTGAGTATTGAGAATTGAAGAATGAGGATTGAGGATTGAGTATTGAAGGTAGAGTATTGATGATTGAAGATTGTGGATTGAGTATTGAATCATGAGAGTTTAGGATATTCTTTTGGGTATTGAGAATTGAGGATTGATGGTTGAGTATTGAGGATTGATGGTTGAGTGTTGTGCGTTGAATATTGAGGATAGAGGATTGAGAATTGAGGATTGAGGATTGAGGATTGAAGATTGAGTATTGATGATTGAAGATTGAGGATTGAGGATTGAGTGTTGAGGTTTGAGGACGAGGACTGACGGTTGAGGATTGAGGTTTGAGTATTGAGGATTGAGGATTGAGGATTGAAGATTGAGTATTGAGGATTGAAGATTGACGATTGAGGATTGAGGATTGAGGATTGAGGATTGAAGATTGAGTATTGAGGATTGAAGATTGAGGATTGAGGATTGAGGATTGAGGATTGAGGATGAGGGCTGAAGGTTGAGGATTGAGGTTTGAGGACTGAGGACCGAGGATTGAGGATTGAGAACTGAGGATTGAGGATTGAGGATTAAAGATTGAGGATTGGGTATTGAGGATTGAAGAATGATGATTGCGGATTGAGGATTGAGGATTGAGGATTGAAGATTGAGTATTCAGGATTGAAGATTGACGATTGAGGATTGAGGATTGAGTATTGAGGATTGAGGATTGAGGATTGATGATTGAGGGTTGAGGATTGAGGATTGAGGTTTGAGGATTGAGGATTGACGATTGAGTACTGAGGATTGAGGATTGAAGATTGAGGATCGAGGGTTGAGGATTGAGGGTTGAGGGTAGAGGTTTGAGGACTGAGGACTGAAGATTGAGGATTGAGAATTGAGGATTGAGGATTGAGGATTGAAGTTTGAGGATTGAGGATTGAGGATGAGGGCTGAGGGTTGAGGATTGAGGTTTGTGGACTGAGGACTGAGGATTGAGGATTGAGAGTTGAGGATTGAGGATTGAGGATTGAAGATTGAGGATTGGGTGTTGAGGATTGAAGAATGAGGATTGAGGAATGAGGATTGAGGATTGAGGATTGAGGATTGAGGATTGAAGATTGAGGATTAGGGACTGAGTATACAGGGTTGAGTGATGAGAATTGATGTTTGTGGATAGGGATCTGAAGATTGCAGATTGAGTATTGAGTATTGAAAACTGTGGATTGAGGATATTCTATTGAGGATTGAGGATTGACAACTGATTGTTGAGGACTCAGGGCTGAAGATTGAGGATTCAGGATTGAGGATTCAGGATTGAGGTTTGAGGACTGAGGATTGAGGATTGAGGGTTGAAGATTGAGTATTGATGATTGAAGATGGGAGTATTGAGGATTGAGGGTTGAGGATTGAGGACGAGGACTGACGGTTGAGGATTGAGGTTTGAGGATTGTGGATTGAGGATTGAGAATGAGGGCTGAGGATTGAGGATTGAAGATTGAGGATTGAAGGTTGAGTATTGAGGACAGAATATTGAGGATTGAGGATTCAGGATTGAGGATTGAGGATTGAAGATTGAGTATAGAGGATTGAAGATTAAGATTGAGGATTGAGGATTGAGGATTGAGGATTGAGGATTAGGGACTGAGTATTCAGGGTTGAGTGATGAGAATTGATGTTTGTGGATAGAGATCTGAAGATTGCAGAGTGAGTATTGAGTATTGAAAACTGTGAATTGGGGATATTCTATTGAGGATTGAGGATTGACAACTGATTGTTGAGGACTCAGGGCTTAAGATTGAGGATTCAGGATTGAGGATTGAGGATTGAGGATTGAGGATTGAAGATTGAGGATTGAGGATTGCGGACTGAGGATTGAGGATTGCAGATTGAGTATTGAGGATTGAAGATTGAGGATTGAGGATTGAGGATTGAGGATTGAGGATTGAGGATGAGGGCTGAGGGTTGAGGGTAGAGATTTGAGGACTGAGGACTGAGGATTGAGGATTGAGAGTTGAGGATTGAGGATTGAAGATTGAGTATTGAGAATTGAGGTTTCGGGATTGAGGATTGAGGATTGATGATTGAGGATTGAGTATTGAGAATTGAAGAATGAGGATCGAGGATTGAGTATTGAAGATAGAGTATTGATGATTGAAGATTGAGGATTGAGGATTGGGGGTTGAGGTTTGAGGACGAGGACTGACGGTTGAGGATTGAGGTCTGAGGATTGAGGATTGGGGGTTGAGGTTTGAGGACGAGGACTGACGGTTGAGGATTGAGGTTTGAGGGTTGAGGATTGAGGGTTGAGGACTGAGGATTGAGGATTGAAGATTGAGTATTGAGGATTGAAGATTGAGGATTGAGGATTGAGGATTGAGGATTGAGGATGAGGGCTGAAGGTTGAGGATTGAGGTTTGAGGACTGAGGACTGAGGATTGAGGATTGAGAACTGAGGATTGAGGATTGAGGATTAAAGATTGAGGATTGGGTATTGAGGATTGAAGAATGAGGATTGAGGATTGAGGATTGAGGATTGAGGATTGAGGATTGAAGATTGAGTATTCAGGATTGAAGATTGACGATTGAGGATTGAGGATTGAGGATTGAGGATTGAGGATTGAGGATTGAGGATTGAAGATTGAGTATTGAGTATTGAAGATTGAGGATTTAGGATTGAGGATTGAGGATTGAGGATTGAAGATTGAGTATTGAGGATTGATGATTAAGATTGAGGATTGAGGATTGAGGATTGAGGTTTGAGGATTGAAGATTGAGGATTAGGGACTGAGTATTCAGGGTTGAGTGATGAGAACTGATGTTTGTGGATAGAGATCTGAAGATTGCAGATTGAGTATTGAGTATTGAAAACTGTGAATTGAGGATATTCTATTGAGGATTGAGGATTGGCAACTGATTGTTGAGGACTCAGGGCTGAGGATTGAGGATTCAGGATTGAGGATTCAGGATTGAGGTTTGAGGACTGAGGATTGAGGGTTGAGGATTGAAGATTGCGTATTGATGATTGAAGATGGGATGATTGAGGATTGAGGGTTGAGGATTGAGGACGAGGACTGACGGTTGAGGATTGAGGTTTGAGGATTGTGGATCGAGGATTGAGAATGAGGGCTGAGGATTGAGAATTAAAGATTGAGGATTTATGAATGAGGATTGAGGATTGAGGATTGAGGATTGAGGATTGAGGATTGAAGATTGAGTATTGAGGACTGAAGATTGACGATTGAGGATTGAGGATTGAGGATTGAAGATTGAGGATTGAGGATCGAGGATTGAAGATTGAGGATTGAGGATTGAAGATTGAGGATTGAGGATTGAGGATTGAGGATTGAGGATTGAAGATTGAGTATTGAGGATTGAAGATTAAGATTGAGGATTGAAGATTGAGGATTCAGGATTGAGGATTGAAGATTGAGGATTAGGGACTGAGTATTCAGGGTTGTGTGATGAGAATTGATGTTTGTGGATAGAGATCTGAAGATTGCAGATTGAGCATTGAGTATTGAAAACTGTGTATTGAGGATATTCTACTGAGGATTGAGGATTGACTACTGATTGTTGAGGACTGAGGGCTGAAGATTGAGGACTCAGGATTGTGGATTCAGAATTGAGGTTTGTGGACCGAGGATTGAGGATTGAAGATTGAGGATTGAGGATTGAGTATTGAAGATTGAGGATGTGGGACTGAGGATTGAAGATTGAGGATTGAGGATTGAGGATTGAAGATTGAGGATTGAGGATTGAGGATTGAAGATTGAGGATTGAGGATTGAGGATTGAAGATTGAGGATTGGGTATTGAGGATTGAGGATTGAGGGCTGAGGTTTGAGTACGAGGACTGACGGTTGAGGATTGAGGATTGAGGATTGACGCTTGAGGATTGAGGATTGAGGATGGAGGATTGAAGAGAGAGGACTGAGTGTTGAGGATTGCGTGTTGAGGATTGATGTTTGAGGATTTAGATTTGAATATTGAATATTGTGGATTTGGTATTGAACCATGAGAATTCAGGATATTCTTTTGGGTATTGAGAATTGAGGATTGATGGTTGAGTATTGAGGATTGATGGTTGAGGGTTGTGCGTTGAATATTTAGGATTGAGGATTGAGAATTGAGGATTGAGGATTGAGGATTGAAGATTGAGTATTGAGGATTGAAGATTGACGATTGAGGATTGAGGATTGAGGATTGAAGATTGAGGATTGAGGATCGAGGATTGAAGATTGAGAATTGAGGATTGAAGATTGAGGATTGAGGATTGAGGATTGAGGATTGAGGATTGAGGATTGAAGATTGAGGATTGGGTATTGAGGATTGAGGATTGAGGATTGAGGATTGAGGTTTGAGGACGAGGACTGACGGTTGAGGATTGAGGATTGAGGATTGACGCTTGAGGATTGAGGATTGAGGATGGAGGATTGAAGAGAGAGGACTGAGTGTTGAGGATTGCGTGTTGAGAATTGATGTTTGAGGATTTAGATTTGATTATTGAATATTTTGGATTGAGTATTGAACCATGAGAATTCAGGATATATTTTGGGTATTGAGAATTGAGGATTGATGGTTGAGTACTGAGGATTGATTGTTGAGGGTTGTGCGTTGAATATTGAGGATTGAGGATTGAGAATTGAGGATTGAGGATTGAGGATTGAAGATTGAGTATTGATGATTGAAGATTCAGGATTGAGGATTGAGTGTTGAGGTTTGAGGACGTGGACTGACGGTTGAGGATTGAGGTTTGAGGATTGAGGATTGAGGATTGAGGACTGAAGATTGAATATTGATGATTGAAGATTGACGATTCAGTATTGATGGTTGTGGATTGAGGACGAGGACTGAGGTTTGAGTATTGCTGTTTGAGGTCTGAGGATTGAGGATTGAGGATTGAGAATTGAGGATTGAGGATTGGGGATTTATGAATGAGGATTGAGGATTGAGGATTGAGGATTGAGGATTGCGGATTGAAGATTGAGTATTGAGGATTGAAGATTGACGATTGAGGATTGAGGATTGAGGATTGAGGATTAAGGATTAAGGATTAAGGATTGAGGATTGAGGATTGAAGATTGAGGATTGGGAGTTGAGGATTGAGGATTGAGGATTGAAGATTGAGGATTGGGTGTTGAGGATTGAAGAATGAGGATTGAGGAATGAGGATTGAGGATTGAGGATTGAGGATTGAGGATTGAAGATTGAGGATCAGGGACTGAGTATACAGGGTTGAGTGATGAGAATTGATGTTTGTGGATAGAGATCTGAAGATTGCAGATTGAGTATTGAGTATTGAAAACTGTGGATTGAGGATATTCTATTGGGGATTGAGGATTGACAACTGATTGTTGAGGACTCAGGGCTGAAGATTGAGGATTCAGGATTGAGGATTCAGGATTGAGGTTTGAGGACTGAGGATTGAGGATTGAGGATTGAAGATTGAGTATTGATGATTGAAGATGGGAGGATTGAGGATTGAGGGTTGAGGATTGAGGACGAGGACTGACGGTTGAGGATTGAGGTTTGAGGATTGTGGATTGAGGATTGAGAATGAGGGCTGAGGATTGAGGATTGAAGATTGAGGATTGAAGATTGAGGATTGAAGAATGAGGATTGAGGATTGAGGGTTGAGGAATGAGGATTGAGGATCGAGGATTGAGGATTGAGGATTGAGTGTAGAGGATTGAGGAGTGAGGATTGAGGATTGAGGATTGAGGGTTGTTGATTGAGGATTGAGGATTGAGGATTGAGGGTTGAGGATTGAGTATTGAGGTTTGAGGATTGAGGATTGAGGATTGAGTACTGACGATTGAGGGTTGAAGACTGAGGATTGAGGATAGAGGATTGAAGATTGAGGACTGAGGGTTGAGCATTGAGTGTTGAGGATTGTTGTTCGTAGACTGAGATTTGAAGAATGAGGATTGAGTATTGAATAGTGAGAATTGAAGCTATTTTATTGAGGATTGACGATTGAGGATTGGTGATTGAGGATTGAGGATTAATGGTTGAGGATTGAGGATTGAAGATTGAGGATTGAGGATTGAGGATTCAGGATTGAGGATTGAGGATTGAGGATTGAGGATTGAAGATTGAGTATTGATGATTGAAGATTGAGGATTGGGGATTGAGGATTGAGCATTGCGGACTGAGGATTGAGGATTGCAGATTGTGTATTGAGGATTGAAGATTGAGGATTGAGGATTGAGGATTGAGGATTGAGGATTGAGGATGAGGGCTGAGGGTTGAGGGTTGAGATTTGAGGACTGAGGACTGAGGATTGAGGATTGAGGATTGAGGATTGAGGATTGAAAATTGAGTATTGAGAATTGAGGTTTGAGGATTGAGGATTGAGGATTGATGATTGAGGATTGAGGATTGCGGATTGAAGATTGAGTATTGAGGATTGAAGATTGACGATTGAGGATTGAGGATTGAGGATTGAGGATTGAGGATTGAAGATTGAGGATTGAGAGTTGAAGATTGAGGATTGAGGATTGAAGATTGAGGATTGGGTGTTGAGGATTGAAGAATGAGGATTGAGGAATGAGGATTGAGGATTGAGGATTGAGGATTGAGGATTGAGGATTGAGGATTGAGGATTGAATATTGAGGATTGAGGATTGAGGATTAAAGATGGAGTATTGAGAATTGAAGATTGAGAATTGAGGATTGAGGATTGAACATTGAGGACTGAGTGTTGAGTGTTGAGTGATGAGAATTGATGTTTGTGGATAGAGATATGAAGATTGCAGATTGAGTATTGTGTATTGAAAACTGTGAATTGAGGATATTCTATTGAGGATTGAGGATTGACACCTGATTGTTGAGGACTGAGGGCGGAAGATTGAGGATTCAGGATTGAGGATTCAGAATTGAGGTTTGAGGACTGAAGATTGAGGATTGAGGATTGAAGATTGAGTATTGAGGATTGAAGATTTATGATTGAGGATAGAGGATTGAGGATTGAGTATGAGGTCTGAGGGTTGAGGATTGAGGTTTAAGGACTGAGGACTGAGGATTGAGGATTGAGTATGAGGACTGAGGTTTGAGGATTGATGACTGAGGATTGAGGATTCAGGATTGATGATTGCAGCTTGAGGATTGAAGATTGAGTATTGACGATTGAATATTGAGGATTGAGGATTGTGTATTGAGGATTGAAGATTGAGTATTGAGGATTGAAGATTGAGGATTGAGGATTGAGGGTTGAGAATTCAGGATTGAGGATTGAGGATTGAAGATTGAGGATTGGGTATTGAGGATTGAAGAATGAGGATTGAGGATTGAGTATTGAGGATTGAGGATTGAAGATTGAGTATTGAGGATTGAAGACTGACGATTGAGGATTGAGGATTGAGGGTTGAAGATTGAGTATTGAGGATTGAAGGTTGAGGATTGAGGATTGAGGATTCAGGATTGAGGATTGAGGATTGAGGATTGAAGATTGAGGACTGGGGACTGAGTGTTGAGGGTTGAGTGATGAGAATTAATGTTTGTGGATAGAGATTTGAAGATTGCAGATTGAGTATCGAGTATTGAAGACTGTGAATTGAGGATATTCTATTGAGGATTGAGGATTGACAATTGATTGTCGAGGACTGAGGGCTGAAGGTTGAGGATTCAGAATTGAGGATTCAGAATTGAGGTTTGAGGACTGAGGATTGAGGATTGAGGATTGAGGACTGAGGATTGAGGATTGAAAATTGAGTATTGAGGATTGAAGGTTAAGGACTGAGGAATAAGGATTGAGGATTGAGGATGAGGGCTGAGGGGTGAGGATTGAGGTTTGAGGACTGAGGACTGAGGATTGAGGATTGAGAATTGAGGATTGAGGATTGAGGATTGAAGGTTGAGGATTGGGTATTGAGGATTGAAGAATGAGGATTGAGGATTGAGGATTGAGTATTGAGGTTTGAAGATTGAGTATTGAGGTTTGAAGGTTGAGGATTGAGGATTGAGGGTTGAGGATTGAGGATTGAGGATTGAGGATTGAGGATTGAGGATTGAGGATTGAAGATTGATTATTGAGGATTGAAGATTGAGGATTGTGGATTGATGATTGGGTATTGAGGATTGAAGATTGAGGATTGAGGATTGAGGATTGAGAATTGACGATGAGGGCTGAGGGTTGAGGATTGAGGTTTGAGGACTGAGGACTCAGGATTGAGGATTGAGAATTGAGGACTGAGGATTGAGGATTGAGGATTGAGGATTGAAGATTGAGGATTGGGTATTGAGGATAGAACATTGAGGATTGAGGATTGAGGATTGAGGATCGAGGATTGAGGATTAAGGATTGAAGATTGAGGATTGAGGATTGATCATTAAAGATTGAGTGTTGAGGATTGAAGATTGAGGATTGATGATTGAGGATTGAGGATTGAGGATTGAGGATTGAGGATTGAGTATTGAAGATTGAGGATTGATGATTGAGGATTGAGTATTGAGGATTGAGGATTGAGTATAGAGGACAGAGGATTGAAGATTGAGGATTGAGGATTGAGGATTAAAGATTGAGTATTGAGGATTGAAGATTGAGAATTGAGGATTGAGGATTGAACACTGAGGACTGAGTGTTGAGGGTTGAGTGATGAGAATTGATGTTTGTGGATAGAGATTTGAAGATTGCAGATTGAGTATTGTGAATTGAAAACTGTGAATTGAGGATATTCTATTGAGGATTGTGGATTGTCACACGATTGTTGAGGACTGAGGGCTGAAGATTGAGGATTCAGGATTGAGGATTCAGAATTGAGGTTTGAGGACTGAGGATTGAGGGTTGAGGATTGAGGATTGAGGATTGACGCTTGAGGATTGAGGATTGAGGATCGAGGATTAAGGATTGAGGATTGAAGGTTGAATATTGATGATTGAAGATTGAGGATTGAGGATTGAGTGTTGTGGATTGAGGACGAGGACTGACGGTTGAGTATTGATGTTTGAGGCCTGAGGATTGAGGATTGAGGATTGAGAATTGAGGATTGAGGATTGAGGATTGAAGATTGAGGATTGGGTATTGAGGATTGAAGAATGAGTACTGAGGATTTAGGATTGAGGAATGAGGATTGAAGATTGAGTATTGAGGATTGAAGATTGAGGATTGAGGATTTAGGATTGATGATTGAGGATTGACGATTGAGGATTGAGGATTGAGGATTGAGGATTGCGGATTGAGGCTTGAGGATTGAGGTTTGAGGAGTGAAGATTGAGGATTGAGGGTCGAGGATGAGGGCTGAAGGTTGAGGATTGAGGTTTGAGGACTGAGGACTGAGGATTGAGGGTTGAGAATTAAGGATTGGGGATTGAGGATGGAAGATTGAGGATTGGTTATTGAGGATTGAAGAATGAGGATTGAGGATTGAGTATTGAGAACTGAGGATTGAGGATTGAGTGTTGAAGATTGAGGATTGGGTATTGAGTATTGAAGCATGAGGATTGAGGATTGAGGATTGAGGATTGAGGATTGAAGATTGCGTATTGAGGTTTGAAGACTGACGATTCAGGGTTGAGGATTGAGGATTGAGGATTGATGACTGAGTATTGAGGATTGAAGATTGAGGATTGAGGATTGAGGATTGTGGATTGAGGATTGAAGATTGAGGATTGGGGACTGAGCGTTGAGTGTTGAGTGATGAGAATTGGTGTCTGTGGATAGAGATTTAAAGATCTCAGATTGAGTATTGGGTATTGAAATCTGTGAATTGATGATATTCTATTGAGGATTGAGAATTGACAACTGATTGTTGAGGACTGAGGTCTGAAAATTGAGAATTCAGGATTGAGGATTCAGGATAGAGGACGAGGACTGAGGGTTGAGTATTGATGTTAGAGGTCTGAGGATTAAAGATTGAGGATTGATAATTGGGGATTGATGATTGAGGATTGAAGATTGAGGATTGGGTATTGAGGATTGAAGAATGAGGATTGAGGATTGAGGATTGAGGTTGAAGGTTGAGGATTGAGGACTGAGGATTGAGGATTGAGTATTGAGGATTGAGGATTGAGGATTGAAGATTGAGTATTGAGGATTGAAGATTGAGGATCGTGGATTGAAGATTGAGTATTGAGGATTGAAGATTGAGGATTGAGGATTGAGGATTTAGAATTGACGATGAGGGCTGCGGGTTGAGGGTTGAGGTTTGAGGACTGAGGACTGAGGATTGAGGATTGAGAATTGAGGATTGAGGATTGAGGATTAAAGATTGAGTATTGAGGATTGAAGATTCAGGATTGTGGATTGAAGGTTGAGTATTGAGAATTGAAGATTGAGGATTGAGTATTGAGGATTGGGAATTGACGATGAGGGCTGAGGGTTGAGGATTGAGGATTGAGGATTGAGGATTGAGGATTGATGACTGAGTATTGAGGATTGAAGACTGAGGATTGAGGATTGAGGATTGTGGATTGAGGATTGAAGATTGAGGATTGAGGATTGAGGGTAGAGAATTCAGGATTGAGGATTGAGGATTGAAGATTGAGGATTGGGTATTGAGGATTGAAGAATGAGGATTGAGGATTGAGTAATGAGGATTGAGGATTGAAGATTGAGTATTGAGGATTGAAGACTGACGGTTGAGGATTGAGGATTGAGGGTTGAAGATTGAGTATTGAGGATTGAAGGTTGAGGATTGAGGATTGAGGATTCAGGATTGAGGATTGAGGATTGAGGATTGAAGATTGAGGACTGGGGACTGAGTGTTGAGGGTTGAGTGATGAGAATTAATGTTTGTGGATAGAGATTTGAAGATTGCAGATTGAGTATCGAGTATTGAAGACTGTGAATTGAGGATATTCTATTGAGGATTGAGGATTGACAATTGATTGTCGAGGACTGAGGGCTGAAGATTGAGGATTCAGAATTGAGGATTCAGAATTGAGGTTTGAGGACTGAGGATTGAGGATTGAGGATTGAGGACTGAGGATTGAGGATTGAAAATTGAGTATTGAGGATTGAAGGTTAAGGACTGAGGAATAAGGATTGAGGATTGAGCATGAGGGCTGAGGGTTGAGGATTGAGGTTTGAGGACTGAGGACTGAGGATTGAGGATTGAGAATTGAGGATTGAGGATTGAGGATTGAAGATTGAGGATTGGGTATTGAGGATTGAAGAATGAGGATTGAGGATTGAGGATTGAGTATTGAGGTTTGAAGATTGAGTATTGAGGATTGAAGATTGACGATTGAGGATTGAGGGTTGAGGATTGAGGATTGAGGATTGAGGATTGAGGATTGAGGATTGAGGATTGAAGATTGATTATTGAGGATTGAAGATTGAGGATTGAAGATTGAGGATTGGGTATTGAAAATTGAGTATTGAGGATTGAAGGTTAAGGACTGAGGAATAAGGATTGAGGATTGAGGATGAGGGCTGAGGGTTGAGGATTGAGGTTTGAGGACTGAGGACTGAGGATTGAGGATTGAGAATTGAGGATTGAGGATTGAGGATTGAGTATTGAAGATAGAGTATTGATGATTGAAGATTGAGGATTGAGGATTGGGGGTTGAGGTTTGAGGACGAGGACTGACGGTTGAGGATTGAGGTCTGAGGATTGAGGATTGGGGGTTGAGGTTTGAGGACGAGGACTGACGGTTGAGGATTGAGGTTTGAGGGTTGAGGATTGAGGGTTGAGGACTGAGGATTGAGGATTGAAGATTGAGTATTGAGGATTGAAGATTGAGGATTGAGGATTGAGGATTGAGGATTGAGGATGAGGGCTGAAGGTTGAGGATTGAGGTTTGAGGACTGAGGACTGAGGATTGAGGATTGAGAACTGAGGATTGAGGATTGAGGATTAAAGATTGAGGATTGGGTATTGAGGATTGAAGAATGAGGATTGAGGATTGAGGATTGAGGATTGAGGATTGAGGATTGAGGATTGAAGATTGAGTATTCAGGATTGAAGATTGACGATTGAGGATTGAGGATTGAGGATTGAGGATTGAGGATTGAGGATTGAGGATTGAAGATTGAGTATTGAGTATTGAAGATTGAGGATTTAGGATTGAGGATTGAGGATTGAGGATTGAAGATTGAGTATTGAGGATTGATGATTAAGATTGAGGATTGAGGATTGAGGATTGAGGTTTGAGGATTGAAGATTGAGGATTAGGGACTGAGTATTCAGGGTTGAGTGATGAGAATTGATGTTTGTGGATAGAGATCTGAAGATCGCAGATTGAGTATTGAGTATTGAAAACTGTGAATTGAGGATATTCTATTGACGATTGAGGATTGGCAACTGATTGTTGAGGACTCAGGGCTGAGGATTGAGGATTCAGGATTGAGGTTTGAGGACTGAGGATTGAGTATTGAGGATTGAAGATTAAGATTGAGGATTGAAGATTGAGGATTGAGGATTGAGGATTGAAGATTGAGGATTAGGGACTGAGTATTCAGGGTTGTGTGGTGAGAATTGATGTTTGTGGATAGAGATCTGAAGATTGCAGATTGAGCATTGAGTATTGAAAACTGTGTATTGAGGATATTCTACTGAGGATTGAGGATTGACTACTGATTGTTGAGGACTGAGGGCTGAAGATTGAGGACTCAGGATTGTGGATTCAGAATTGAGGTTTGTGGACCGAGGATTGAGGATTGAAGATTGAGGATTGAGGATTGAGTATTGAAGATTGAGGATGTGGGACTGAGGATTGAAGATTGAGGATTGAGGATTGAGGATTGAGGATTGAGGATTGAGGATTGAAGATTGAGGATTGGGTATTGAGGATTGAGGATTGAGGGCTGAGGTTTGAGTACGAGGACTGACGGTTGAGGATTGAGGATTGAGGATTGACGCTTGAGGATTGAGGATTGAGGATGGAGGATTGAAGAGAGAGGACTGAGTGTTGAGGATTGCGTGTTGAGGATTGATGTTTGAGGATTTAGATTTGAATATTGAATATTGTGGATTTGGTATTGAACCATGAAAATTCAGGATATTCTTTTGGGTATTGAGAATTGAGGATTGATGGTTGAGTATTGAGGATTGATGGTTGAGGGTTGTGCGTTGAATATTTAGGATTGAGGATTGAGAATTGAGGATTGAGGATTGAGGATTGAAGATTGAGTATTGAGGATTGAAGATTGACGATTGAGGATTGAGGATTGAGGATTGAAGATTGAGGATTGAGGATCGAGGATTGAAGATTGAGAATTGAGGATTGAAGATTGAGGATTGAGGATTGAGGATTGATGATTGAGGATTGAGGATTGAAGATTGAGGATTGGGTATTGAGGATTGAGGATTGAGGATTGAGGGTTGAAGATTGAGTATTGATGATTGAAGATTGAGGATTGGGGATTGAGGATTGAGCATTGCGGACTGAGAATTGAGGATTGCAGATTGTGTATTGAGGATTGAAGATTGAGGATTGAGGATTGAGGATTGAGGATTGAGGATTGAGGATGAGGGCTGAGGGTTGAGGGTTGAGATTTGAGGACTGAGGACTGAGGATTGAGGATTGAGGATTGAGGATTGAGGATTGAGGATTGAATATTGAGTATTGAGAATTGAGGTTTGAGGATTGAGGATTGAGGATTGATGATTGAGGATTGAGGATTGCGGATTGAAGATTGAGTATTGAGGATTGAAGATTGACGATTGAGGATTGAGGATTGAGGATTGAGGATTGAGGATTGAGGATTGAGGATTGAAGATTGAGGATTGAGAGTTGAGGATTGAGGATTGAGGATTGAAGATTGAGGATTGGGTGTTGAGGATTGAAGAATGAGGATTGAGGAATGAGGATTGAGGATTGAGGATTGAGGATTGAGGATTGAGGATTGAGGATTGAGGATTGAATATTGAGGATTGAGGATTGAGGATTAAAGATGGAGTATTGAGAATTGAAGATTGAGAATTGAGGATTGAGGATTGAACATTGAGGACTGAGTGTTGAGTGTTGAGTGATGAGAATTGATGTTTGTGGATAGAGATATGAAGATTGCAGATTGAGTATTGTGTATTGAAAACTGTGAATTGAGGATATTCTATTGAGGATTGAGGATTGACACCTGATTGTTGAGGACTGAGGGCGGAAGATTGAGGATTCAGGATTGAGGATTCAGAATTGAGGTTTGAGGACTGAAGATTGAGGATTGAGGATTGAAGATTGAGTATTGAGGATTGAAGATTTATGATTGAGGATAGAGGATTGAGGATTGAGTATGAGGTCTGAGGGTTGAGGATTGAGGTTTAAGGACTGAGGACTGAGGATTGAGGATTGAGTATGAGGACTGAGGTTTGAGGATTGATGACTGAGGATTGAGGATTCAGGATTGATGATTGCAGCTTGAGGATTGAAGATTGAGTATTGACGATTGAATATTGAGGATTGAGGATTGTGTATTGAGGATTGAAGATTGAGTATTGAGGATTGAAGATTGAGGATTGAGGATTGAGGGTTGAGAATTCAGGATTGAGGATTGAGGATTGAAGATTGAGGATTGGGTATTGAGGATTGAAGAATGAGGATTGAGGATTGAGTATTGAGGATTGAGGATTGAAGATTGAGTATTGAGGATTGAAGACTGACGATTGAGGATTGAGGATTGAGGGTTGAAGATTGAGTATTGAGGATTGAAGGTTGAGGATTGAGGATTGAGGATTCAGGATTGAGGATTGAGGATTGAGGATTGAAGATTGAGGACTGGGGACTGAGTGTTGAGGGTTGAGTGATGAGAATTAATGTTTGTGGATAGAGATTTGAAGATTGCAGATTGAGTATCGAGTATTGAAGACTGTGAATTGAGGATATTCTACTGAGGATTGAGGATTGACAATTGATTGTCGAGGACTGAGGGCTGAAGATTGAGGATTCAGAATTGAGGATTCAGAATCGAGGTTTGAGGACTGAGGATTGAGGATTGAGGATTGAGGACTGAGGATTGAGGATTGAAAATTGAGTATTGAGGATTGAAGGTTAAGGACTGAGGAATAAGGATTGAGGATTGAGGATGAGGGCTGAGGGGTGAGGATTGAGGTTTGAGGACTGAGGACTGAGGATTGAGGTTTGAGAATTGAGGATTGAGGATTGAGGATTGAAGGTTGAGGTTTGGGTATTGAGGATTGAAGAATGAGGATTGAGGATTGAGGATTGAGTATTGAGGTTTGAAGATTGAGTATTGAGGTTTGAAGGTTGAGGATTGAGGATTGAGGGTTGAGGATTGAGGATTGAGGATTGAGGATTGAGGATTGAGGATTGAGGATTGAGGATTGAAGATTGATTATTGAGGATTGAAGATTGAGGATTGAAGATTGAGGATTGGGTATTGAGGGTTGAAGAATGAGGATTGAGGATTGAGGATTGAGGATTGAGCATTGAAGATTGAGTAGTGAGGATTGAAGATTGAGGATTGAGGACTGAGGATTGAGGATTGAGTATTGAGGATTGAGGATTGAGGATTAAAGATTGAGTATCGAGGATTGAAGATTGAGGATTGTGGATTGATGATTGGGTATTGAGGATTGAAGATTGAGGATTGAGGATTGAGGATTGAGAATTGACGATGAGGGCTGAGGGTTGAGGATTGAGGTTTGAGGACTGAGGACTCAGGATTGAGGATTGAGAATTGAGGACTGAGGATTGAGGATTGAGGATTGAGGATTGAAGATTGAGGATTGGGTATTGAGGATAGAACATTGAGGATTGAGGATTGAGGATTGAGGATCGAGGATTGAGGATTAAGGATTGAAGATTGAGGATTGAGGATTGATCATTAAAGATTGAGTGTTGAGGATTGAAGATTGAGGATTGATGATTGAGGATTGAGGATTGAGGATTGAGGATTGAGGATTGAGGATTGAGTATTGAAGATTGAGGATTGATGATTCAGGATTGAGTATTGAGGATTGAGGATTGAGTATTGAGGACTGAGGATTGAACACTGAGGACTGAGTGTTGAGGGTTGAGTGATGAGAATTGATGTTTGTGGATAGAGATTTGAAGATTGCAGATTGAGTATTGTGAATTGAAAACTGTGAATTGAGGATATTCTATTGAGGATTGTGGATTGTCACACGATTGTTGAGGACTGAGGGCTGAAGATTGAGGATTCAGGATTGAGGATTCAGAATTGAGGTTTGAGGACTGAGGATTGAGGGTTGAGGATTGAGGATTGAGGATTGACGCTTGAGGATTGAGGATTGAGGATCGAGGATTAAGGATTGAGGATTGAAGGTTGAATATTGATGATTGAAGATTGAGGATTGAGGATTGAGGGTTGTGGATTGAGGACGAGGACTGACGGTTGAGTATTGATGTTTGAGGCCTGAGGATTGAGGATTGAGGATTGAGAATTGAGGATTGAGGATTGAGGATTGAAGATTGAGGATTGGGTATTGAGGATTGAAGAATGAGTACTGAGGATTTAGGATTGAGGAATGAGGATTGAAGATTGAGTATTGAGGATTGAAGATTGAGGATTGAGGATTTAGGATTGATGATTGAGGATTGACGATTGAGGATTGAGGATTGAGGATTGAGGATTGAGGATTGCGGATTGAGGCTTGAGGATTGAGGTTTGAGGATTGAAGATTGAGGATTGAGGGTCGAGGATGAGGGCTGAAGGTTGAGGATTGAGGTTTGAGGACTGAGGACTGAGGATTGAGGGTTGAGAATTAAGGATTGGGGATTGAGGATGGAAGATTGAGGATTGGTTATTGAGGATTGAAGAATGAGGATTGAGGATTGAGTATTGAGAACTGAGGATTGAGGATTGAGTGTTGAAGATTGAGGATTGGGTATTGAGGATTGAAGCATGAGGATTGAGGATTGAGGATTGAGGATTGAGGATTGAAGATTGCGTATTGAGGTTTGAAGACTGACGATTCAGGGTTGAGGATTGAGGATTGAGGATTGATGACTGAGTATTGAGGATTGAAGATTGAGGATTGAGGATTGAGGATTGTGGATTGAGGATTGAAGATTGAGGATTGGGGACTGAGCGTTGAGTGTTGAGTGATGAGAATTGGTGTCTGTGGATAGAGATTTAAAGATCTCAGATTGAGTATTGGGTATTGAAATCTGTGAATTGATGATATTCTATTGAGGATTGAGAATTGACAACTGATTGTTGAGGACTGCGGTCTGAAAATTGAGAATTCAGGATTGAGGATTCAGGATAGAGGACGAGGACTGAGGGTTGAGTATTGATGTTAGAGGTCTGAGGATTAAAGATTGAGGATTGAGAATTGGGGATTGATGATTGAGGATTGAAGATTGAGGATTGGGTATTGAGGATTGAAGAATGAGGATTGAGGATTGAGGATTGAGGTTGAAGGTTGAGGATTGAGGACTGAGGATTGAGGATTGAGTATTGAGGATTGAGGATTGACGCTTGAGGATTGAGGATTGAGGATCGAGGATTAAGGATTGAGGATTGAAGGTTGAATATTGATGATTGAAGATTGAGGATTGAGGATTGAGGGTTGTGGATTGAGGACGAGGACTGACGGTTGAGTATTGATGTTTGAGGCCTGAGGATTGAGGATTGAGGATTGAGAATTGAGGATTGAGGATTGAGGATTGAAGATTGAGGATTGGGTATTGAGGATTGAAGAATGAGTACTGAGGATTTAGGATTGAGGAATGAGGATTGAAGATTGAGTATTGAGGATTGAAGATTGAGGATTGAGGATTTAGGATTGATGATTGAGGATTGACGATTGAGGATTGAGGATTGAGGATTGAGGATTGCGGATTGAGGCTTGAGGATTGAGGTTTGAGGATTGAAGATTGAGGATTGAGGGTCGAGGATGAGGGCTGAAGGTTGAGGATTGAGGTTTGAGGACTGAGGACTGAGGATTGAGGGTTGAGAATTAAGGATTGGGGATTGAGGATGGAAGATTGAGGATTGGTTATTGAGGATTGAAGAATGAGGATTGAGGATTGAGTATTGAGAACTGAGGATTGAGGATTGAGTGTTGAAGATTGAGGATTGGGTATTGAGGATTGAAGCATGAGGATTGAGGATTGAGGATTGAGGATTGAGGATTGAAGATTGCGTATTGAGGTTTGAAGACTGACGATTCAGGGTTGAGGATTGAGGATTGAGGATTGATGACTGAGTATTGAGGATTGAAGATTGAGGATTGAGGATTGAGGATTGTGGATTGAGGATTGAAGATTGAGGATTGGGGACTGAGCGTTGAGTGTTGAGTGATGAGAATTGGTGTCTGTGGATAGAGATTTAAAGATCTCAGATTGAGTATTGGGTATTGAAATCTGTGAATTGATGATATTCTATTGAGGATTGAGAATTGACAACTGATTGTTGAGGACTGAGGTCTGAAAATTGAGAATTCAGGATTGAGGATTCAGGATAGAGGACGAGGACTGAGGGTTGAGTATTGATGTTAGAGGTCTGAGGATTAAAGATTGAGGATTGATAATTGGGGATTGATGATTGAGGATTGAAGATTGAGGATTGGGTATTGAGGATTGAAGAATGAGGATTGAGGATTGAGGATTGAGGTTGAAGGTTGAGGATTGAGGACTGAGGATTGAGGATTGAGTATTGAGGATTGAGGATTGAGGATTGAAGATTGAGTATTGAGGATTGAAGATTGAGGATCGTGGATTGAAGATTGAGTATTGAGGATTGAAGATTGAGGATTGAGGATTGAGGATTTAGAATTGACGATGAGGGCTGCGGGTTGAGGGTTGAGGTTTGAGGACTGAGGACTGAGGATTGAGGATTGAGAATTCAGGATTGAGGATTGAGGATTGAAGATTGAGGATTGGGTATTGAGGATTGAAGAATGAGGATTGAGGATTGAGTAATGAGGATTGAGGATTGAAGATTGAGTATTGAGGATTGAAGACTGACGATTGAGGATTGAGGATTGAGGGTTGAAGATTGAGTATTGAGGATTGAAGGTTGAGGATTGAGGATTGAGGATTCAGGATTGAGGATTGAGGATTGAGGATTGAAGATTGAGGACTGGGGACTGAGTGTTGAGGGTTGAGTGATGAGAATTAATGTTTGTGGATAGAGATTTGAAGATTGCAGATTGAGTATCGAGTATTGAAGACTGTGAATTGAGGATATTCTATTGAGGATTGAGGATTGACAATTGATTGTCGAGGACTGAGGGCTGAAGATTGAGGATTCAGAATTGAGGATTCAGAATTGAGGTTTGAGGACTGAGGATTGAGGATTGAGGATTGAGGACTGAGGATTGAGGATTGAAAATTGAGTATTGAGGATTGAAGGTTAAGGACTGAGGAATAAGGATTGAGGATTGAGCATGAGGGCTGAGGGTTGAGGATTGAGGTTTGAGGACTGAGGACTGAGGATTGAGGATTGAGAATTGAGGATTGAGGATTGAGGATTGAAGATTGAGGATTGGGTATTGAGGATTGAAGAATGAGGATTGAGGATTGAGGATTGAGTATTGAGGTTTGAAGATTGAGTATTGAGGATTGAAGATTGACGATTGAGGATTGAGGGTTGAGGATTGAGGATTGAGGATTGAGGATTGAGGATTGAGGATTGAGGATTGAAGATTGATTATTGAGGATTGAAGATTGAGGATTGAAGATTGAGGATTGGGTATTGAAAATTGAGTATTGAGGATTGAAGGTTAAGGACTGAGGAATAAGGATTGAGGATTGAGGATGAGGGCTGAGGGTTGAGGATTGAGGTTTGAGGACTGAGGACTGAGGATTGACGATTGAGAATTGAGGATTGAGGATTGAGGATTGAGTATTGAAGATAGAGTATTGATGATTGAAGATTGAGGATTGAGGATTGGGGGTTGAGGTTTGAGGACGAGGACTGACGGTTGAGGATTGAGGTCTGAGGATTGAGGATTGGGGGTTGAGGTTTGAGGACGAGGACTGACGGTTGAGGATTGAGGTTTGAGGGTTGAGGATTGAGGGTTGAGGACTGAGGATTGAGGATTGAAGATTGAGTATTGAGGATTGAAGATTGAGGATTGAGGATTGAGGATTGAGGATTGAGGATGAGGGCTGAAGGTTGAGGATTGAGGTTTGAGGACTGAGGACTGAGGATTGAGGATTGAGAACTGAGGATTGAGGATTGAGGATTAAAGATTGAGGATTGGGTATTGAGGATTCAAGAATGAGGATTGAGGATTGAGGATTGAGGATTGAGGATTGAGGATTGAGGATTGAAGATTGAGTATTCAGGATTGAAGATTGACGATTGAGGATTGAGGATTGAGGATTGAGGATTGAGGATTGAGGATTGAGGATTGAAGATTGAGTATTGAGTATTGAAGATTGAGGATTTAGGATTGAGGATTGAGGATTGAGGATTGAAGATTGAGTATTGAGGATTGATGATTAAGATTGAGGATTGAGGATTGAGGATTGAGGTTTGAGGATTGAAGATTGAGGATTAGGGACTGAGTATTCAGGGTTGAGTGATGAGAATTGATGTTTGTGGATAGAGATCTGAAGATTGCAGATTGAGTATTGAGTATTGAAAACTGTGAATTGAGGATATTCTATTGACGATTGAGGATTGGCAACTGATTGTTGAGGACTCAGGGCTGAGGATTGAGGATTCAGGATTGAGGTTTGAGGACTGAGGATTGAGGGTTGAGGATTGAAGATTGCGTATTGATGATTGAAGATGGGATGATTGAGGATTGAGGGTTGAGGATTGAGGACGAGGACTGACGGTTGAGGATTGAGGTTTGAGGATTGTGGATCGAGGATTGAGAATGAGGGCTGAGGATTGAGGATTAAAGATTGAGGATTTATGAATGAGGATTGAGGATTGAGGATTGAGGATTGAGGATTGAGGATTGAAGATTGAGTATTGAGGACTGAAGATTGACGATTGAGGATTGAGGATTGAGGATTGAAGATTGAGGATTGAGGATCGAGGATTGAAGATTGAGGATTGAGGATTGAAGATTGAGGATTGAGGATTGAGGATTGAGGATTGAGGATTGAAGATTGAGTATTGAGGATTGAAGATTAAGATTGAGGATTGAAGATTGAGGATTGAGGATTGAGGATTGAAGATTGAGGATTAGGGACTGAGTATTCAGGGTTGTGTGATGAGAATTGATGTTTGTGGATAGAGATCTGAAGATTGCAGATTGAGCATTGAGTATTGAAAACTGTGTATTGAGGATATTCTACTGAGGATTGAGGATTGACTACTGATTGTTGAGGACTGAGGGCTGAAGATTGAGGACTCAGGATTGTGGATTCAGAATTGAGGTTTGTGGACCGAGGATTGAGGATTGAAGATTGAGGATTGAGGATTGAGTATTGAAGATTGAGGATGTGGGACTGAGGATTGAAGATTGAGGATTGAGGATTGAGGATTGAGGATTGAGGATTGAGGATTGAGGATTGAAGATTGAGGATTGGGTATTGAGGATTGAGGATTGAGGGCTGAGGTTTGAGTACGAGGACTGACGGTTGAGGATTGAGGATTGAGGATTGACGCTTGAGGATTGAGGATTGAGGATGGAGGATTGAAGAGAGAGGACTGAGTGTTGAGGATTGCGTGTTGAGGATTGATGTTTGAGGATTTAGATTTGAATATTGAATATTGTGGATTTGGTATTGAACCATGAAAATTCAGGATATTCTTTTGGGTATTGAGAATTGAGGATTGATGGTTGAGTATTGAGGATTGATGGTTGAGGGTTGTGCGTTGAATATTTAGGATTGAGGATTGAGAATTGAGGATTGAGGATTGAGGATTGAAGATTGAGTATTGAGGATTGAAGATTGACGATTGAGGATTGAGGATTGAGGATTGAAGATTGAGGATTGAGGATCGAGGATTGAAGATTGAGAATTGAGGATTGAAGATTGAGGATTGAGGATTGAGGATTGATGATTGAGGATTGAGGATTGAAGATTGAGGATTGGGTATTGAGGATTGAGGATTGAGGATTGAGGGTTGAAGATTGAGTATTGATGATTGAAGATTGAGGATTGGGGATTGAGGATTGAGCATTGCGGACTGAGGATTGAGGATTGCAGATTGTGTATTGAGGATTGAAGATTGAGGATTGAGGATTGAGGATTGAGGATTGAGGATTGAGGATGAGGGCTGAGGGTTGAGGGTTGAGATTTGAGGACTGAGGACTGAGGATTGAGGATTGAGGATTGAGGATTGAGGATTGAAAATTGAGTATTGAGAATTGAGGTTTGAGGATTGAGGATTGAGGATTGATGATTGAGGATTGAGGATTGCGGATTGAAGATTGAGTATTGAGGATTGAAGATTGACGATTGAGGATTGAGGATTGAGGATTGAGGATTGAGGATTGAGGATTGAGGATTGAAGATTGAGGATTGAGAGTTGAGGATTGAGGATTGAGGATTGAAGATTGAGGATTGGGTGTTGAGGATTGAAGAATGAGGATTGAGGAATGAGGATTGAGGATTGAGGATTGAGGATTGAGGATTGAGGATTGAGGATTGAGGATTGAATATTGAGGATTGAGCATTGAGGATTAAAGATGGAGTATTGAGAATTGAAGATTGAGAATTGAGGATTGAGGATTGAACATTGAGGACTGAGTGTTGAGTGTTGAGTGATGAGAATTGATGTTTGTGGATAGAGATATGAAGATTGCAGATTGAGTATTGTGTATTGAAAACTGTGAATTGAGGATATTCTATTGAGGATTGAGGATTGACACCTGATTGTTGAGGACTGAGGGCGGAAGATTGAGGATTCAGGATTGAGGATTCAGAATTGAGGTTTGAGGACTGAAGATTGAGGATTGAGGATTGAAGATTGAGTATTGAGGATTGAAGATTTATGATTGAGGATAGAGGATTGAGGATTGAGTATGAGGTCTGAGGGTTGAGGATTGAGGTTTAAGGACTGAGGACTGAGGATTGAGGATTGAGTATGAGGACTGAGGTTTGAGGATTGATGATTCAGGATTGATGATTGCAGCTTGAGGATTGAAGATTGAGTATTGACGATTGAATATTGAGGATTGAGGATTGTGTATTGAGGATTGAAGATTGAGTATTGAGGATTGAAGATTGAGGATTGAGGATTGAGGGTTGAGAATTCAGGATTGAGGATTGAGGATTGAAGATTGAGGATTGGGTATTGAGGATTGAAGAATGAGGATTGAGGATTGAGTATTGAGGATTGAGGATTGAAGATTGAGTATTGAGGATTGAAGACTGACGATTGAGGATTGAGGATTGAGGGTTGAAGATTGAGTATTGAGGATTGAAGGTTGAGGATTGAGGATTGAGGATTCAGGATTGAGGATTGAGGATTGAGGATTGAAGATTGAGGACTGGGGACTGAGTGTTGAGGGTTGAGTGATGAGAATTAATGTTTGTGGATAGAGATTTGAAGATTGCAGATTGAGTATCGAGTATTGAAGACTGTGAATTGAGGATATTCTATTGAGGATTGAGGATTGACAATTGATTGTCGAGGACTGAGGGCTGAAGATTGAGGATTCAGAATTGAGGATTCAGAATTGAGGTTTGAGGACTGAGGATTGAGGATTGAGGATTGAGGACTGAGGATTGAGGATTGAAAATTGAGTATTGAGGATTGAAGGTTAAGGACTGAGGAATAAGGATTGAGGATTGAGGATGAGGGCTGAGGGGTGAGGATTGAGGTTTGAGGACTGAGGACTGAGGATTGAGGATTGAGAATTGAGGATTGAGGATTGAGGATTGAAGGTTGAGGATTGGGTATTGAGGATTGAAGAATGAGGATTGAGGATTGAGGATTGAGTATTGAGGTTTGAAGATTGAGTATTGAGGTTTGAAGGTTGAGGATTGAGGATTGAGGGTTGAGGATTGAGGATTGAGGATTGAGGATTGAGGATTGAGGATTGAGGATTGAAGATTGATTATTGAGGATTGAAGATTGAGGATTGAAGATTGAGGATTGGGTATTGAGGATTGAAGAATGAGGATTGAGGATTGAGGATTGAGGATTGAGCATTGAAGATTGAGTAGTGAGGATTGAAGATTGAGGATTGAGGACTGAGGATTGAGGATTGAGTATTGAGGATTGAGGATTGAGGATTAAAGATTGAGTATCGAGGATTGAAGATTGAGGATTGTGGATTGATGATTGGGTATTGAGGATTGAAGATTGAGGATTGAGGATTGAGGATTGAGAATTGACGATGAGGGCTGAGGGTTGAGGATTGAGGTTTGAGGACTGAGGACTCAGGATTGAGGATTGAGAATTGAGGACTGAGGATTGAGGATTGAGGATTGAGGATTGAAGATTGAGGATTGGGTATTGAGGATAGAACATTGAGGATTGAGGATTGAGGATTGAGGATCGAGGATTGAGGATTAAGGATTGAAGATTGAGGATTGAGGATTGATCATTAAAGATTGAGTGTTGAGGATTGAAGATTGAGGATTGATGATTGAGGATTGAGGATTGAGGATTGAGGATTGAGGATTGAGGATTGAGTATTGAAGATTGAGGATTGATGATTCAGGATTGAGTATTGAGGATTGAGGATTGAGTATTGAGGACTGAGGATTGAACACTGAGGACTGAGTGTTGAGGGTTGAGTGATGAGAATTGATGTTTGTGGATAGAGATTTGAAGATTGCAGATTGAGTATTGTGAATTGAAAACTGTGAATTGAGGATATTCTATTGAGGATTGTGGATTGTCACACGATTGTTGAGGACTGAGGGCTGAAGATTGAGGATTCAGGATTGAGGATTCAGAATTGAGGTTTGAGGACTGAGGATTGAGGGTTGAGGATTGAGGATTGAGGATTGACGCTTGAGGATTGAGGATTGAGGATCGAGGATTAAGGATTGAGGATTGAAGGTTGAATATTGATGATTGAAGATTGAGGATTGAGGATTGAGGGTTGTGGATTGAGGACGAGGACGGACGGTTGAGTATTGATGTTTGAGGCCTGAGGATTGAGGATTGAGGATTGAGAATTGAGGATTGAGGATTGAGGATTGAAGATTGAGGATTGGGTATTGAGGATTGAAGAATGAGTACTGAGGATTTAGGATTGAGGAATGAGGATTGAAGATTGAGTATTGAGGATTGAAGATTGAGGATTGAGGATTTAGGATTGATGATTGAGGATTGACGATTGAGGATTGAGGATTGAGGATTGAGGATTGAGGATTGCGGATTGAGGCTTGAGGATTGAGGTTTGAGGATTGAAGATTGAGGATTGAGGGTCGAGGATGAGGGCTGAAGGTTGAGGATTGAGGTTTGAGGACTGAGGACTGAGGATTGAGGGTTGAGAATTAAGGATTGGGGATTGAGGATGGAAGATTGAGGATTGGTTATTGAGGATTGAAGAATGAGGATTGAGGATTGAGTATTGAGAACTGAGGATTGAGGATTGAGTGTTGAAGATTGAGGATTGGGTATTGAGGATTGAAGCATGAGGATTGAGGATTGAGGATTGAGGATTGAGGATTGAAGATTGCGTATTGAGGTTTGAAGACTGACGATTCAGGGTTGAGGATTGAGGATTGAGGATTGATGACTGAGTATTGAGGATTGAAGATTGAGGATTGAGGATTGAGGATTGTGGATTGAGGATTGAAGATTGAGGATTGGGGACTGAGCGTTGAGTGTTGAGTGATGAGAATTGGTGTCTGTGGATAGAGATTTAAAGATCTCAGATTGAGTATTGGGTATTGAAATCTGTGAATTGATGATATTCTATTGAGGATTGAGAATTGACAACTGATTGTTGAGGACTGCGGTCTGAAAATTGAGAATTCAGGATTGAGGATTCAGGATAGAGGACGAGGACTGAGGGTTGAGTATTGATGTTAGAGGTCTGAGGATTAAAGATTGAGGATTGAGAATTGGGGATTGATGATTGAGGATTGAAGATTGAGGATTGGGTATTGAGGATTGAAGAATGAGGATTGAGGATTGAGGATTGAGGTTGAAGGTTGAGGATTGAGGACTGAGGATTGAGGATTGAGTATTGAGGATTGAGGATTGAGGATTGAAGATTGAGTATTGAGGATTGAAGATTGAGGATCGTGGATTGAAGATTGAGTATTGAGGATTGAAGATTGAGGATTGAGGATTGAAGATTTAGAATTGACGATGAGGGCTGCGGGTTGAGGGTTGAGGTTTGAGGACTGAGGACTGAGGATTGAGGATTGAGAATTGAGGATTGAGGATTGAGGATTAAAGATTGAGTATTGAGGATTGAAGATTCAGGATTGTGGATTGAAGATTGAGTATTGAGAATTGAAGATTGAGGATTGAGTATTGAGGATTGGGAATTGACGATGAGGGCTGAGGGTTGAGGATTGAGGTTTGAGGACTGAGGACTGAGGATTGAGGGTTGAGAATTGCGGATTGAGGATTGAAGTCTGAGGATTAAAGATTGAGGATTGAGAATTGGGGATTGAGGATTGAGGGTTGAGTATTCAGGATTGAGGATTGAGTATTGAAGGTTGAGGATTGATGACTGAGGATGGAGGGTTGAGGATTGAGGATTGAGGATTGAAGATTGAGTGTTGAGGATTGAGGTTTGAGGATTGAGGATTGAGTATTGAGAATTGAAGAGTGAGGATTGTGGATTGAAGATTGAGTATTGAGGATTGAAGGTTGAGGATTGAGGATTGTGGATTGAGAATTGACGATGAGGGCTGAGGGTTGAGGATTGGGGTTTGAGGACTCAGGACTGAGGATTGAGGATTGAGAATTGAGGACTGAAGATTGAGGGTTGAGGACTGGGGATTGAGGATTGAGTATTGAGGATTGAGGATTGAGGATTAAAGATTGAGTATTGAGGATTGAAGGTTGAGGATTGTGGATTGAAAATTGAGTATTGAGGATTGAAGATTGAGGATTGAGGATTGAGGATTGAGAATTGACGATGAGGGCTGAGGGTTGAGGATTGAGGTTTGAGGACTGAGGACTCAGGATTGAGGATTGACAATTGAGGACTGAGGATTGAGGATTGAGGATTGAGAATTGATAATTGAGGATTGAGGATTGAAGATTTAGGATTGGGTATTGAGGATTGAGGATTGGGGCTGAGGATCTAGTATTGGAGATTGATTATTTAGGATTGAAGATAGGGGGTTGAGGAATGAGGATTGAGGATTGAGGATTGAGGATTGAGGATACAGGATTGAGGATTGAGTATTGAAGGTTGAGTATTGATGACTGAGGATTGAGGGTTGAGGATTGAGGATTGAGGATTGAAGATTGAGTGTTGAGGATTGAGGGTTCAGGATTGAGGATTGAGTATTGTGGATTGAGGATGAGGTCTGAGGTTTGAGGTTTGAGGTTTTATGACTGAGGTCTGAGGATTGAGGATTGAGAATTGAGGATTGAGGATTGAGGATTGAAGATTGAGGATTTGGTATTGAGGATTGAAGAATGAGGATTGAGGATTGAGGATTGTGGATTGAGGATTGAAGATTGAGTATTGAGGATTGAAGATTGACGCTTGAGGATTGTGGATTGAAGATTGAGTATTGAACATCGAGGACTGAGTGTTGAGGGTTGAGTGATGAGAATTGATGTTTGTGGATAGAGGTTTGAAGATTGCAGGTTGAGTATTGAGTATTGAAACCTATGAATTGAGGATATCCTGTTGAGGATTCAGGGTTGACAACTGATTGTTGAGGACAGAGGGCTGAAGATTGAGAATTCAGGATTGAGGATTCAGAATTGAGGTTTGAGGACTGAGGATTGAGGATTGAGGATTGAGGATAGAGGATTGAGGATTGAGGATGAGGGCTGAGGGTTGAGTATTGAGGTTTGAGGACTGAGGACTGAGGATTGAGGATAGAGAATCGAGGATTGAGGATTGAGTGTTGAAGATTGAGGATTGGGTATTGAGGATTGAAGCATGAGGATTGAGGATTGAGGATTGAGGATTGAGGATTGAAGATTGCGTATTGAGGTTTGAAGACTGACGATTCAGGGTTGAGGATTGAGGATTGAGGATTGAGGATTGAGGATTGATGACTGAGTATTGAGGATTGAAGATTGAGGATTGAGGATTGAGGATTGTGGATTGAGGATTGAAGATTGAGGATTGAGGATTGAGGATTGAGTATTGAAGATTGAGGATGTGGGACTGAGGATTGAAGATTGAGGATTGAGGATTGAGGATTGAAGATTGAGGATTAGGGACTGAGTATTCAGGGTTGTGTGATGAGAATTGATGTTTGTGGATAGAGATCTGAAGATTGCAGATTGAGCATTGAGTATTGAAAACTGTGTATTGAGGATATTCTACTGAGGATTGAGGATTGACTACTGATTGTTGAGGACTGAGGGCTGAAGATTGAGGACTCAGGATTGTGGATTCAGAATTGAGGTTTGTGGACCGAGGATTGAGGATTGAAGATTGAGGATTGAGGATTGAGTATTGAAGATTGAGGATGTGGGACTGAGGATTGAAGATTGAGGATTGAGGATTGAGGATTGAGGATTGAGGATTGAGGATTGAAGATTGAGGATTGGGTATTGAGGATTGAGGATTGAGGGCTGAGGTTTGAGTACGAGGACTGACGGTTGAGGATTGAGGATTGAGGATTGACGCTTGAGGATTGAGGATTGAGGATGGAGGATTGAAGAGAGAGGACTGAGTGTTGAGGATTGCGTGTTGAGGATTGATGTTTGAGGATTTAGATTTGAATATTGAATATTGTGGATTTGGTATTGAACCATGAAAATTCAGGATATTCTTTTGGGTATTGAGAATTGAGGATTGATGGTTGAGTATTGAGGATTGATGGTTGAGGGTTGTGCGTTGAATATTTAGGATTGAGGATTGAGAATTGAGGATTGAGGATTGAGGATTGAAGATTGAGTATTGAGGATTGAAGATTGACGATTGAGGATTGAGGATTGAGGATTGAAGATTGAGGATTGAGGATCGAGGATTGAAGATTGAGAATTGAGGATTGAAGATTGAGGATTGAGGATTGAGGATTGATGATTGAGGATTGAGGATTGTAGATTGAGGATTGGGTATTGAGGATTGAGGATTGAGGATTGAGGGTTGAGGTTTGAGGACGAGGACTGACGGTTGAGGATTGAGGATTGAGGATTGACGCTTGAGGACTGAGGATTGAGGATGGAGGATTGAAGAGAGAGGACTGAGTGTTGAGGATTGCGTGTTGAGAATTGATGTTTGAGGATTTAGATTTGATTATTGAATATTGTGGATTGAGTATTGAACCATGAGAATTCAGGATATTCTTTTGGGTATTGAGAATTGAGGATTGATGGTTGAGTATTGAGGATTGATGGTTGAGGGTTGTGCGTTGAATATTGAGGATTGAGGATTGAGAATTGAGGATTGAGGATTGAGGATTGAAGATTGAGTATTGATGATTGAAGATTCAGGATTGAGGATTGAGTGTTGAGGTTTGAGGACGAGGACTGACGGTTGATAATTGAGGTTTGAGGATTGAGGATTGAGGATTGAGGACTGAAGATAGAATATTGATGATTGAAGATTGAGGATTCAGTATTGATGGTTGTGGATTGAGGACGAGGTCTGAGGTTTGAGTATTGCTGTTTGAGGTCTGAGGATTGAGGATTGAGGATTGAGAATTGAGGATTGAGGATTGAGGATTTATGAATGAGGATTGAGGATTGAGGATTGAGGATTGAGGATTGCGGATTGAAGATTGAGTATTGAGGATTGAAGATTGACGATTGAGGATTGAGGATTGAGGATTGAGGATTAAGGATTGAGGATTGAGGATTGAAGATTGAGGATTGGGAGTTGAGGATTGAGGATTGAGGTTTGAAGATTGAGGATTGGGTGTTGAGGATTGAAGAATGAGGATTGAGGAATGAGGATTGAGGATTGAGGATTGAGGATTGAGGATTGAAGATTGAGGATTAGGGACTGAGTATACAGGGTTGAGTGATGAGAATTGATGTTTGTGGATAGAGATCTGAATATTGCAGATTGAGTATTGAGTATTGAAAACTGTGGATTGAGGATATTCTATTGAGGATTGAGGATTGACAACTGATTGTTGAGGACTCAGGGCTGAAGATTGAGGATTCAGGATTGAGGTTTGAGGACTGAGGATTGAGGATTGAGGATTGATGATTGAGTATTGATGATTGAAGATGGGAGGATTGAGGATTGAGGGTTGAGGATTGAGGACGAGGACTGACGGTTGAGGATTGAGGTTTGAGGATTGTGGATTGAGGATTGAGAATGAGGGCTGAGGATTGAGGATTGAAGATTGAGGATTGAAGATTGAGGATTGAAGAATGAGGATTGAGGATTGAGGGTTGAGGAATGAGGATTGAGGATCGAGGATTGAGGATTGAGGATTGAGTGTAGAGGATTGAGGAGTGAGGATTGAGGATTGAGGATTGATGGTTGTTGATTGAGGATTGAGGATTGAGGATTGAGGGTTGAGGATGGAGGATTGAGGATTGAGGTTTGAAGATTTAAGATTGAGAATTATGTATTTATATTTCAAGACTGAGTATTGAGGTTGAAGTTTGAGGATTGAGAATAGATAATTGAGAATTGAGGATTGTAGATTGAGGACTGAGGACTGTGGATTGAAGATTGATGACTGAGGACTGAGTGTTGAGGTTTCAGGGTAGAGGATTGAGGATTGAGCATTGAATATTGAGGATTGAGATTTGTGGACTGAGGTTTCAACATTAACGGTTGAGGATTGTGGACTGAGGGTTGAGGATTGAGGATTGAGGATTGAGCACTGAGGATTGAGGTTTGAGCCTTGAGATTTCAATATTGAAAATTGAGGGTTGAGTATTGAAAACTGAGCATTGAGGATATACTGTTGAGGATTGCCGATTGAGGACTGAGGTTTGAGCTTTCAGGATTGAGGATTGAGGATTGAGGATTGAGGGCTGAGTACTGAGGATTGAGGATTGAAGACTGAGGATTGAGGATAGAGGATTGAAGATTGAGGACTGAGGGTTGAGCATTGAGTGTTGAGAATTGTTGTTCGTAGACTGAGATTTGAAGAATGAGGATTGAGTATTGAATAGTGAGAATTGAAGCTATTTTATTGAGGATTGACGATTGAGGATTGATGATTGAGGATTGAGTATTAATGGTTGAGGATTGAGTATTGAAGATTGAGGATCGAGGATTGAGGATTGAGGATTGAGGATTGAGGATTGAGGACTGAGGATTGAGGATTGAGGATTGTGGATTGAAGATTGAGTGTAGAGGATTGATGTTTGAAGATTGAGGTTTGAGGATTGAGTGTTGAGGATTGAGGACTGATTTATGAACATTGACAATTGAGCATTGAGGGTTCTGAATTGAGGATTGAGCAATGAATGATGAGGATTGAAGTTTGTCGTCTGAGGTTTGATCATTGACAGTAGTGGATTGAGGACCGAGCGTTGAGGATTGAGAGTTGTGAACTGAGGATTGAGCATTGAATGTTGAGTATTGAAGTATGAGGTCTGAGGATGGAGGATTGAGGATGGACGATTGAGGATTGAGTATTGAGAATTGAGGACTGAGGCCAGAGGATTGAGTATTGACGATTGTCGATTGAAGATTGAGGATAGAGGATTGATGTTTGAAGATTGAGGTTTGAGGATTGAGGATTGAGGATTGAGGATGGAAGCTTGAAGATTGAGTATTGTGGATTGCGTATTGAAGGTTGAGTATTGAGGATTGATGTTTGAAGATTGAGGTTTGAGGATTGGGTATTGAGGATTGAGGACTGATGTATGAACATTGACAATTGAGCATTGAGGGTTGAGAATTGAGGATTGAGCAACGAATAATGAGGATTGAAGTTTGTCGACTGAGGTTTGATCATTGACAGTAGTGGATTGAGGACCGTGCGTTGAGGATTGAGAGTTGTGTACTGAGGATTGAGCATTGAACGTTGAGTATTGAAGTATGAGGTCTGAGCATGGAGGATTGAGGAGTGAGGGTTGAGGATTGTGGATTGAAGATTGAGGATAGAGTATTGAATATTGAGGATTGTGGACCGATGGTTCAAGGCTGAGGACTGAGGTTGAAGATTGAGGATTGAGGGTTGAGGATTGAGGATTGAGGATTGAGGATCGAGGATTGAGGATTGAGGATAGAGGATTGAGGATTGATGATTGAGGATTGACGATTGAGGATTGAGGATTGAGGAATGAGGATTGAGGATGGAGGATTGAGGATTGAGGATTGAGGATTGAGTATCGAGGATTGAGGATTGAGGATTGAGTATTGAGGATTGAGGATGGAAGCTTGAAGATTGAGTATTGTGGATTGCGTATTGAAGGTTGAGTATTGAGGATTGATGTTTGAAGATTGAGGTTTGAGGATTGGGTATTGAGGATTGAGGACTGATGTATGAACATTGACAATTGAGCATTGAGGGTTGAGAATTGAGGATTGAGCAACGAATAATGAGGATTGAAGTTTGTCGACTGAGGTTTGATCATTGACAGTAGTGGATTGAGGACCGAGAGTTGAGGATTGAGAGTTGTGTACTGAGGATTGAGCATTGAACGTTGAGTATTGAAGTATGAGGTCTGAGCATGGAGGATTGAGGAGTGAGGGTTGAGGATTGTGGATTGAGGATTGAGGATAGAGTATTGAATATTGAGGATTGTGGACCGATGGTTCAAGGCTGAGGACTGAGGTTGAAGATTGAGGATTGAGGGTTGAGGATTGAGGATTGAGGGTTGAGGATCGAGGATTGAGGATTGAGGATTGAGGATAGAGTATTGAGGAATGATGATTGAGGGTTGACGATTGAGGATTGAGGATTTAGGAATGAGGATTGAGGATGGAGGATTGAGGATTGAGGATTGAGGATTGAGGATTGAGGATTGAGGATTGAGGATTGAGTATTGAGGATTGAATATTGAGGATTGAGGATTGAGGACTGAGGATTGAGGATTGAAGATTGAGTATTGAGGATTGAATATTGAGGATTGAGGATTGAGGTTTGAGGATTGAGGATTGAAGATTGAGTATAGAGGATTGAAGTTTAAGATTGAGGATTGAGGATTGAGGATTGAGGATTGAGGATTAGGGACTGAGTATTCAGGGTTGAGTGATGAGAATTGATGTTTGTGGATAGAGATCCGAAGATTGCAGAGTGAGTATTGAGTATTGAAAACTGTGAATTGGGGATATTCTATTGAGGATTGAGGATTGACAACTGATTGTTGAGGACTCAGGGCTGAAGATTGAGGATTCAGGATTGAGGATTGAGGATTGAGGATTGAGGATTGAAGATTGAGTATTGATGATTGAAGATTGAGGATTGGGGATTGAGGATTGAGCATTGCGGACTGAGGATTGAGGATTGCAGATTGTGTATTGAGGATTGAAGATTGAGGATTGAGGATTGAGGATTGAGGATTGAGGATTGAGGATGAGGGCTGAGGGTTGAGGGTTGAGATTTGAGGACTGAGGACTGAGGATTGAGGATTGAGGATTGAGGATTGAGGATTGAAAATTGAGTATTGAGAATTGAGGTTTGAGGATTGAGGATTGAGGATTGATGATTGAGGATTGAGGATTGCGGATTGAAGATTGAGTATTGAGGATTGAAGATTGACGATTGAGGATTGAGGATTGAGGATTGAGGATTGAGGATTGAGGATTGAGGATTGAAGATTGAGGATTGAGAGTTGAGGATTGAGGATTGAGGATTGAAGATTGAGGATTGGGTGTTGAGGATTGAAGAATGAGGATTGAGGAATGAGGATTGAGGATTGAGGATTGAGGATTGAGGATTGAGGATTGAGGATTGAGGATTGAATATCGAGGATTGAGGATTGAGGATTAAAGATGGAGTATTGAGAATTGAAGATTGAGAATTGAGGATTGAGGATTGAACATTGAGGACTGAGTGTTGAGGGTTGAGTGATGAGAATTGATGTTTGTGGATAGAGATATGAAGATTGCAGATTGAGTATTGTGTATTGAAAACTGTGAATTGAGGATATTCTATTGAGGATTGAGGATTGACACCTGATTGTTGAGGACTGAGGGCGGAAGATTGAGGATTCAGGATTGAGGATTCAGAATTGAGGATTCAGAATTGAGGTTTGAGGACTGAGGATTGAGGATTGAGGATTGAGGACTGAGGATTGAGGATTGAAAATTGAGTATTGAGGATTGAAGGTTAAGGACTGAGGAATAAGGATTGAGGATTGAGGATGAGGGCTGAGGGGTGAGGATTGAGGTTTGAGGACTGAGGACTGAGGATTGAGGATTGAGAATTGAGGATTGAGGATTGAGGATTGAAGGTTGAGGATTGGGTATTGAGGATTGAAGAATGAGGATTGAGGATTGAGGATTGAGTATTGAGGTTTGAAAATTGAGTATTGAGGTTTGAAGGTTGAGGATTGAGGATTGAGGGTTGAGGATTGAGGATTGAGGATTGAGGATTGAGGATTGAGGATTGAGGATTGAAGATTGATTATTGAGGATTGAAGATTGAGGATTGAAGATTGAGGATTGGGTATTGAGGATTGAAGAATGAGGATTGAGGATTGAGGATTGAGGATTGAGCATTGAAGATTGAGTAGTGAGGATTGAAGATTGAGGATTGAGGACTGAGGATTGAGGATTGAGTATTGAGGATTGAGGATTGAGGATTAAAGATTGAGTATCGAGGATTGAAGATTGAGGATTGTGGATTGATGAGTGGGTATTGAGGATTGAAGATTGAGGATTGAGGATTGAGGATTGAGAATTGACGATGAGGGCTGAGGGTTGAGGATTGAGGTTTGAGGACTGAGGACTCAGGATTGAGGATTGAGAATTGAGGACTGAGGATTGAGGATTGAGGATTGAGGATTGAAGATTGAGGATTGGGTATTGAGGATAGAACATTGAGGATTGAGGATTGAGGATTGAGGATCGAGGATTGAGGATTAAGGATTGAAGATTGAGGATTGAGGATTGATCATTAAAGATTGAGTGTTGAGGATTGAAGATTGAGGATTGATGATTGAGGATTGAGGATTGAGGATTGAGGATTGAGGATTGAGGATTGAGTATTGAAGATTGAGGATTGATGATTGAGGATTGAGTATTGAGGATTGAGGATTGAGTATTGAGGACTGAGGATTGAACACTGAGGACTGAGTGTTGAGGGTTGAGTGATGAGAATTGATGTTTGTGGATAGAGATTTGAAGATTGCAGATTGAGTATTGTGAATTGAAAACTGTGAATTGAGGATATTCTATTGAGGATTGTGGATTGTCACACGATTGTTGAGGACTGAGGGCTGAAGATTGAGGATTCAGGATTGAGGATTCAGAATTGAGGTTTGAGGACTGAGGATTGAGGGTTGAGGATTGAGGATTGAGGATTGACGCTTGAGGATTGAGGATTGAGGATCGAGGATTAAGGATTGAGGATTGAAGGTTGAATATTGATGATTGAAGATTGAGGATTGAGGATTGAGGGTTGTGGATTGAGGACGAGGACTGACGGTTGAGTATTGATGTTTGAGGCCTGAGGATTGAGGATTGAGGATTGAGAATTGAGGATTGAGGATTGAGGATTGAAGATTGAGGATTGGGTATTGAGGATTGAAGAATGAGTACTGAGGATTTAGGATTGAGGAATGAGGATTGAAGATTGAGTATTGAGGATTGAAGATTGAGGATTGAGGATTTAGGATTGATGATTGAGGATTGACGATTGAGGATTGAGGATTGAGGATTGAGGATTGAGGATTGCGGATTGAGGCTTGAGGATTGAGGTTTGGGGATTGAAGATTGAGGATTGAGGGTCGAGGATGAGGGCTGAAGGTTGAGGATTGAGGTTTGAGGACTGAGGACTGAGGATTGAGGGTTGAGAATTAAGGATTGGGGATTGAGGATGGAAGATTGAGGATTGGTTATTGAGGATTGAAGAATGAGGATTGAGGATTGAGTATTGAGAACTGAGGATTGAGGATTGAGTGTTGAAGATTGAGGATTGGGTATTGAGGATTGAAGCATGAGGATTGAGGATTGAGGATTGAGGATTGAGGATTGAAGATTGCGTATTGAGGTTTGAAGACTGACGATTCAGGGTTGAGGATTGAGGATTGAGGATTGATGACTGAGTATTGAGGATTGAAGATTGAGGATTGAGGATTGAGGATTGTGGATTGAGGATTGAAGATTGAGGATTGGGGACTGAGCGTTGAGTGTTGAGTGATGAGAATTGGTGTCTGTGGATAGAGATTTAAAGATCTCAGATTGAGTATTGGGTATTGAAATCTGTGAATTGATGATATTCTATTGAGGATTGAGAATTGACAACTGATTGTTGAGGACTGCGGTCTGAAAGTTGAGAATTCAGGATTGAGGATTCAGGATAGAGGACGAGGACTGAGGGTTGAGTATTGATGTTAGAGGTCTGAGGATTAAAGATTGAGGATTGAGAATTGGGGATTGATGATTGAGGATTGAAGATTGAGGATTGGGTATTGAGGATTGAAGAATGAGGATTGAGGATTGAGGATTGAGGTTGAAGGTTGAGGATTGAGGACTGAGGATTGAGGATTGAGTATTGAGGATTGAGGATTGAGGATTGAAGATTGAGTATTGAGGATTGAAGATTGAGGATCGTGGATTGAAGATTGAGTATTGAGGATTGAAGATTGAGGATTGAGGATTGAGGATTTAGAATTGACGATGAGGGCTGCGGGTTGAGGGTTGAGGTTTGAGGACTGAGGACTGAGGATTGAGGATTGAGAATTGAGGATTGAGGATTGAGGATTAAAGATTGAGTATTGAGGATTGAAGATTCAGGATTGTGGATTGAAGATTGAGTATTGAGAATTGAAGATTGAGGATTGAGTATTGAGGATTGGGAATTGACGATGAGGGCTGAGGGTTGAGGATTGAGGTTTGAGGACTGAGGACTGAGGATTGAGGGTTGAGAATTGAGGATTGAGGATTGAAGTCTGAGGATTAAAGATTGAGGATTGAGAATTGGGGATTGAGGATAGAGGGTTGAGTATTCAGGATTGAGGATTGAGTATTGAAGGTTGAGGATTGATGACTGAGGATGGAGGGTTGAGGATTGAGGATTGAGGATTGAAGATTGAGTGTTGAGGATTGAGGTTTGAGGATTGAGGATTGAGTATTGAGAATTGAAGAGTGAGGATTGTGGATTGAAGATTGAGTATTGAGGATTGAAGGTTGAGGATTGAGGATTGTGGATTGAGAATTGACGATGAGGGCTGAGGGTTGAGGATTGGGGTTTGAGGACTCAGGACTGAGGATTGAGGATTGAGAATTGAGGACTGAAGATTGAGGGTTGAGGACTGGGGATTGAGGATTGAGTATTGAGGATTGAGGATTGAGGATTAAAGATTGAGTATTGAGGATTGAAGATTGAGGATTGTGGATTGAAAATTGAGTATTGAGGATTGAAGATTGAGGATTGAGGATTGAGGATTGAGAATTGACGATGAGGGCTGAGGGTTGAGGATTGAGGTTTGAGGACTGAGGACTCAGGATTGAGGATTGACAATTGAGGACTGAGGCTTGAGGATTGAGGATTGAGAATTGATAATTGAGGATTGAGGATTGAAGATTTAGGATTGGGTATTGAGGATTGAGGATTGGGGCTGAGGATCTAGTATTGGAGATTGATTATTTAGGATTGAAGATAGGGGGTTGAGGAATGAGGATTGAGGATTGAGGATTGAGGATTGAGGATACAGGATTGAGGATTGAGTATTGAAGGTTGAGTATTGATGACTGAGGATTGAGGGTTGAGGATTGAGGATTGAGGATTGAAGATTGAGTGTTGAGGATTGAGGGATCAGGATTGAGGATTGAGTATTGAGGATTGAGGATGAGGTCTGAGGTTTGAGGTTTGAGGTTTAATGACTGAGGTCTGAGGATTGAGGATTGAGAATTGAGGATTGAGGATTGAGGATTGAAGATTGAGGATTTGGTATTGAGGATTGAAGAATGAGGATTGAGGATTGAGGATTGTGGATTGAGGATTGAAGATTGAGTATTGAGGATTGAAGATTGACGCTTGAGGATTGTGGATTGAAGATTGAGTATTGAACATCGAGGACTGAGTGTTGAGGGTTGAGTGATGAGAATTGATGTTTGTGGATAGAGGTTTGAAGATTGCAGGTTGAGTATTGAGTATTGAAACCTATGAATTGAGGATATCCTGTTGAGGATTCAGGGTTGACAACTGATTGTTGAGGACAGAGGGCTGAAGATTGAGAATTCAGGATTGAGGATTCAGAATTGAGGTTTGAGGACTGAGGATTGAGGATTGAGGATTGAGGATAGAGGATTGAGGATTGAGGATGAGGGCTGAGGGTTGAGTATTGAGGTTTGAGGACTGAGGACTGAGGATTGAGGATAGAGAATCGAGGATTGAGGATTGAGTGTTGAAGATTGAGGATTGGGTATTGAGGATTGAAGCATGAGGATTGAGGATTGAGGATTGAGGATTGAGGATTGAAGATTGCGTATTGAGGTTTGAAGACTGACGATTCAGGGTTGAGGATTGAGGATTGAGGATTGAGGATTGAGGATTGATGACTGAGTATTGAGGATTGAAGATTGAGGATTGAGGATTGAGGATTGTGGATTGAGGATTGAAGATTGAGGATTGAGGATTGAGGGTAGAGAATTCAGGATTGAGGATTGAGGATTGAAGATTGAGGATTGGGTATTGAGGATTGAAGAATGAGGATTGAGGATTGAGTAATGAGGATTGAGGATTGAAGATTGAGTATTGAGGATTGAAGACTGACGATTGAGGATTGAGGATTGAGGGTTGAAGATTGAATATTGAGGATTGAGGATTGAGGATTAAAGATGGAGTATTGAGAATTGAAGATTGAGAATTGAGGATTGAGGATTGAACATTGAGGACTGAGTGTTGAGGGTTGAGTGATGAGAATTGATGTTTGTGGATAGAGATATGAAGATTGCAGATTGAGTATTGTGTATTGAAAACTGTGAATTGAGGATATTCTATTGAGGATTGAGGATTGACACCTGATTGTTGAGGACTGAGGGCGGAAGATTGAGGATTCAGGATTGAGGATTCAGAATTGAGGTTTGAGGACTGAAGATTGAGGATTGAGGATTGAAGATTGAGTATTGAGGATTGAAGATTTATGATTGAGGAAAGAGGATTGAGGATTGAGTATGAGGTCTGAGGGTTGAGGATTGAGGTTTAAGGACTGAGGACTGAGGATTGAGGATTGAGTATGAGGACTGAGGTTTGAGGATTGATGACTGAGGATTGAGGATTCAGGATTGATGATTGCAGCTTGAGGATTGAAGATTGAGTATTGACGATTGAATATTGAGGATTGAGGATTGTGTATTGAGGATTGAAGATTGAGTATTGAGGATTGAAGATTGAGGATTGTGGATTGAGGGTTGAGAATTCAGGATTGAGGATTGAGGATTGAAGATTGAGGATTGGGTATTGAGGATTGAAGAATGAGGATTGAGGATTGAGTATTGAGGATTGAGGATTGAAGATTGAGTATTGAGGATTGAAGACTGACGATTGAGGGTTGAGGATTGAGGGTTGAAGATTGAGTATTGAGGATTGAAGGTTGAGGATTGAGGATTGAGGATTCAGGATTGAGGATTGAGGATTGAGGATTGAAGATTGAGTATTGAGGATTGAAGATTAAGATTGAGGATTGAAGATTGAGGATTGAGGATTGAGGATTGAAGATTGAGGATTAGGGACTGAGTATTCAGGGTTGTGTGATGAGAATTGATGTTTGTGGATAGAGATCTGAAGATTGCAGATTGAGCATTGAGTATTGAAAACTGTGTATTGAGGATATTCTACTGAGGATTGAGGATTGACTACTGATTGTTGAGGACTGAGGGCTGAAGATTGAGGACTCAGGATTGTGGATTCAGAATTGAGGTTTGTGGACCGAGGATTGAGGATTGAAGATTGAGGATTGAGGATTGAGTATTGAAGATTGAGGATGTGGGACTGAGGATTGAAGATTGAGGATTGAGGATTGAGGATTGAGGATTGAGGATTGAGGATTGAAGATTGAGGATTGGGTATTGAGGATTGAGGATTGAGGGCTGAGGTTTGAGTACGAGGACTGACGGTTGAGGATTGAGGATTGAGGATTGACGCTTGAGGATTGAGGATTGAGGATGGAGGATTGAAGAGAGAGGACTGAGTGTTGAGGATTGCGTGTTGAGGATTGATGTTTGAGGATTTAGATTTGAATATTGAATATTGTGGATTTGGTATTGAACCATGAAAATTCAGGATATTCTTTTGGGTATTGAGAATTGAGGATTGATGGTTGAGTATTGAGGATTGATGGTTGAGGGTTGTGCGTTGAATATTTAGGATTGAGGATTGAGAATTGAGGATTGAGGATTGAGGATTGAAGATTGAGTATTGAGGATTGAAGATTGACGATTGAGGATTGAGGATTGAGGATTGAAGATTGAGGATTGAGGATCGAGGATTGAAGATTGAGAATTGAGGATTGAAGATTGAGGATTGAGGATTGAGGATTGATGATTGAGGATTGAGGATTGTAGATTGAGGATTGGGTATTGAGGATTGAGGATTGAGGATTGAGGGTTGAGGTTTGAGGACGAGGACTGACGGTTGAGGATTGAGGATTGAGGATTGACGCTTGAGGACTGAGGATTGAGGATGGAGGATTGAAGAGAGAGGACTGAGTGTTGAGGATTGCGTGTTGAGAATTGATGTTTGAGGATTTAGATTTGATTATTGAATATTGTGGATTGAGTATTGAACCATGAGAATTCAGGATATTCTTTTGGGTATTGAGAATTGAGGATTGATGGTTGAGTATTGAGGATTGATGGTTGAGGGTTGTGCGTTGAATATTGAGGATTGAGGATTGAGAATTGAGGATTGAGGATTGAGGATTGAAGATTGAGTATTGATGATTGAAGATTCAGGATTGAGGATTGAGTGTTGAGGTTTGAGGACGAGGACTGACGGTTGATAATTGAGGTTTGAGGATTGAGGATTGAGGATTGAGGACTGAAGATAGAATATTGATGATTGAAGATTGAGGATTCAGTATTGATGGTTGTGGATTGAGGACGAGGTCTGAGGTTTGAGTATTGCTGTTTGAGGTCTGAGGATTGAGGATTGAGGATTGAGAATTGAGGATTGAGGATTGAGGATTTATGAATGAGGATTGAGGATTGAGGATTGAGGATTGAGGATTGCGGATTGAAGATTGAGTATTGAGGATTGAAGATTGACGATTGAGGATTGAGGATTGAGGATTGACGATTAAGGATTGAGGATTGAGGATTGAAGATTGAGGATTGGGAGTTGAGGATTGAGGATTGAGGTTTGAAGATTGAGGATTGGGTGTTGAGGATTGAAGAATGAGGATTGAGGAATGAGGATTGAGGATTGAGGATTGAGGATTGAGGATTGAAGATTGAGGATTAGGGACTGAGTATACAGGGTTGAGTGATGAGAATTGATGTTTGTGGATAGAGATCTGAAGATTGCAGATTGAGTATTGAGTATTGAAAACTGTGGATTGAGGATATTCTATTGAGGATTGAGGATTGACAACTGATTGTTGAGGACTCAGGGCTGAAGATTGAGGATTCAGGATTGAGGATTCAGGATTGAGGTTTGAGGACTGAGGATTGAGGATTGAGGATTGATGATTGAGTATTGATGATTGAAGATGGGAGGATTGAGGATTGAGGGTTGAGGATTGAGGACGAGGACTGACGGTTGAGGATTGAGGTTTGAGGATTGTGGATTGAGGATTGAGAATGAGGGCTGAGGATTGAGGATTGAAGATTGAGGATTGAAGATTGAGGATTGAAGAATGAGGATTGAGGATTGAGGGTTGAGGAATGAGGATTGAGGATCGAGGATTGAGGATTGAGGATTGAGTGTAGAGGATTGAGGAGTGAGGATTGAGGATTGAGGATTGATGGTTGTTGATTGAGGATTGAGGATTGAGGATTGAGGGTTGAGGATGGAGGATTGAGGATTGAGGTTTGAAGATTTAAGATTGAGAATTATGTATTTATATTTCAAGACTGAGTATTGAGGTTGAAGTTTGAGGATTGAGAATAGATAATTGAGAATTGAGGATTGTAGATTGAGGACTGAGGACTGTGGATTGAAGATTGATGACTGAGGACTGAGTGTTGAGGTTTCAGGGTAGAGGATTGAGGATTGAGCATTGAATATTGAGGATTGAGATTTGTGGACTGAGGTTTCAACATTAACGGTTGAGGATTGTGGACTGAGGGTTGAGGATTGAGGATTGAGGATTGAGCACTGAGGATTGAGGTTTGAGCCTTGAGATTTGAATATTGAAAATTGAGGGTTGAGTATTGAAAACTGAGCATTGAGGATATACTGTTGAGGATTGCCGATTGAGGACTGAGGTTTGAGCTTTCAGGATTGAGGATTGAGGATTGAGGATTGAGGGCTGAGTACTGAGGATTGAGGATTGAAGACTGAGGATTGAGGATAGAGGATTGAAGATTGAGGACTGAGGGTTGAGCATTGAGTGTTGAGAATTGTTGTTCGTAGACTGAGATTTGAAGAATGAGGATTGAGTATTGAATAGTGAGAATTGAAGCTATTTTATTGAGGATTGACGATTGAGGATTGATGATTGAGGATTGAGTATTAATGGTTGAGGATTGAGTATTGAAGATTGAGGATCGAGGATTGAGGATTGAGGATTGAGGATTGAGGATTGAGGACTGAGGATTGAGGATTGAGGATTGTGGATTGAAGATTGAGTGTAGAGGATTGATGTTTGAAGATTGAGGTTTGAGGATTGAGTGTTGAGGATTGAGGACTGATTTATGAACATTGACAATTGAGCATTGAGGGTTCTGAATTGAGGATTGAGCAATGAATGATGAGGATTGAAGTTTGTCGTCTGAGGTTTGATCATTGACAGTAGTGGATTGAGGACCGAGCGTTGAGGATTGAGAGTTGTGAACTGAGGATTGAGCATTGAATGTTGAGTATTGAAGTATGAGGTCTGAGGATGGAGGATTGAGGATGGACGATTGAGGATTGAGTATTGAGAATTGAGGACTGAGGCCAGAGGATTGAGTATTGACGATTGTCGATTGAAGATTGAGGATAGAGGATTGATGTTTGAAGATTGAGGTTTGAGGATTGAGGATTGAGGATTGAGGATGGAAGCTTGAAGATTGAGTATTGTGGATTGCGTATTGAAGGTTGAGTATTGAGGATTGATGTTTGAAGATTGAGGTTTGAGGATTGGGTATTGAGGATTGAGGACTGATGTATGAACATTGACAATTGAGCATTGAGGGTTGAGAATTGAGGATTGAGCAACGAATAATGAGGATTGAAGTTTGTCGACTGAGGTTTGATCATTGACAGTAGTGGATTGAGGACCGTGCGTTGAGGATTGAGAGTTGTGTACTGAGGATTGAGCATTGAACGTTGAGTATTGAAGTATGAGGTCTGAGCATGGAGGATTGAGGAGTGAGGGTTGAGGATTGTGGATTGAAGATTGAGGATAGAGTATTGAATATTGAGGATTGTGGACCGATGGTTCAAGGCTGAGGACTGAGGTTGAAGATTGAGGATTGAGGGTTGAGGATTGAGGATTGAGGATTGAGGATCGAGGATTGAGGATTGAGGATTGAGGATAGAGGATTGAGGATTGATGATTGAGGATTGACGATTGAGGATTGAGGATTGAGGAATGAGGATTGAGGATGGAGGATTGAGGATTGAGGATTGAGGATTGAGTATCGAGGATTGAGGATTGAGGATTGAGTATTGAGGATTGAGGATGGAAGCTTGAAGATTGAGTATTGTGGATTGCGTATTGAAGGTTGAGTATTGAGGATTGATGTTTGAAGATTGAGGTTTGAGGATTGGGTATTGAGGATTGAGGACAGATGTATGAACATTGACAATTGAGCATTGAGGGTTGAGAATTGAGGATTGAGCAACGAATAATGAGGATTGAAGTTTGTCGACTGAGGTTTGATCATTGACAGTAGTGGATTGAGGACCGAGAGTTGAGGATTGAGAGTTGTGTACTGAGGATTGAGCATTGAACGTTGAGTATTGAAGTATGAGGTCTGAGCATGGAGGATTGAGGAGTGAGGGTTGAGGATTGTGGATTGACGATTGAGGATAGAGTATTGAATATTGAGGATTGTGGACCGATGGTTCAAGGCTGAGGACTGAGGTTGAAGATTGAGGATTGAGGGTTGAGGATTGAGGATTGAGGGTTGAGGATCGAGGATTGAGGATTGAGGATTGAGGATAGAGTATTGAGGAATGATGATTGAGGGTTGACGATTGAGGATTGAGGATTTAGGAATGAGGATTGAGGATGGAGGATTGAGGATTGAGGATTGAGGATTGAGGATTGAGGATTGAGGATTGAGGATTGAGTATTGAGGATTGAATATTGAGGATTGAGGATTGAGGATTGAGGATTGAGGATTGAAGATTGAGTATTGAGGATTGAATATTGAGGATTGAGGATTGAGGTTTGAGGATTGAGGATTGAAGATTGAGTATAGAGGATTGAAGTTTAAGATTGAGGATTGAGGATTGAGGATTGAGGATTGAGGATTAGGGACTGAGTATTCAGGGTTGAGTGATGAGAATTGATGTTTGTGGATAGAGATCTGAAGATTGCAGAGTGAGTATTGAGTATTGAAAACTGTGAATTGGGGATATTCTATTGAGGATTGAGGATTGACAACTGATTGTTGAGGACTCAGGGCTGAAGATTGAGGATTCAGGATTGAGGATTGAGGATTGAGGATTGAGGATTGAAGATTGAGTATTGATGATTGAAGATTGAGGATTGGGGATTGAGGATTGAGCATTGCGGACTGAGGATTGAGGATTGCAGATTGTGTATTGAGGATTGAAGATTGAGGATTGAGGATTGAGGATTGAGGATTGAGGATTGAGGATGAGGGCTGAGGGTTGAGGGTTGAGATTTGAGGACTGAGGACTGAGGATTGAGGATTGAGGATTGAGGATTGAGGATTGAAAATTGAGTATTGAGAATTGAGGTTTGAGGATTGAGGATTGAGGATTGATGATTGAGGATTGAGGATTGCGGATTGAAGATTGAGTATTGAGGATTGAAGATTGACGATTGAGGATTGAGGATTGAGGATTGAGGATTGAGGATTGAGGATTGAGGATTGAAGATTGAGGATTGAGAGTTGAGGATTGAGGATTGAGGATTGAAGATTGAGGATTGGGTGTTGAGGATTGAAGAATGAGGATTGAGGAATGAGGATTGAGGATTGAGGATTGAGGATTGAGGATTGAGGATTGAGGATTGAGGATTGAATATCGAGGATTGAGGATTGAGGATTAAAGATGGAGTATTGAGAATTGAAGATTGAGAATTGAGGATTGAGGATTGAACATTGAGGACTGAGTGTTGAGGGTTGAGTGATGAGAATTGATGTTTGTGGATAGAGATATGAAGATTGCAGATTGAGTATTGTGTATTGAAAACTGTGAATTGAGGATATTCTATTGAGGATTGAGGATTGACACCTGATTGTTGAGGACTGAGGGCGGAAGATTGAGGATTCAGGATTGAGGATTCAGAATTGAGGTTTGAGGACTGAAGAGTGAGGATTGAGGATTGAAGATTGAGTATTGAGGATTGAAGATTTATGATTGAGGAAAGAGGATTGAGGATTGAGTATGAGGTCTGAGGGTTGAGGATTGAGGTTTAAGGACTGAGGACTGAGGATTGAGGATTGAGTATGAGGACTGAGGTTTGAGGATTGATGACTGAGGATTGAGGATTCAGGATTGATGATTGCAGCTTGAGGATTGAAGATTGAGTATTGACGATTGAATATTGAGGATTGAGGATTGTGTATTGAGGATTGAAGATTGAGTATTGAGGATTGAAGATTGAGGATTGAGGATTGAGGGTTGAGAATTCAGGATTGAGGATTGAGGATTGAAGATTGAGGATTGGGTATTGAGGATTGAAGAATCAGGATTGAGGATTGAGTATTGAGGATTGAGGATTGAAGATTGAGTATTGAGGATTGAAGACTGACGATTGAGGGTTGAGGATTGAGGGTTGAAGATTGAGTATTGAGGATTGAAGGTTGAGGATTGAGGATTGAGGATTCAGGATTGAGTATTGAGGATTGAGGATTGAAGATTGAGGACTGGGGACTGAGTGTTGAGGGTTGAGTGATGAAAATTAATGTTTGTGGATAGAGATTTGAAGATTGCAGATTGAGTATCGAGTATTGAAGACTGTGAATTGAGGATATTCTATTGAGGATTGAGGATTGACAATTGATTGTCGAGGACTGAGGGCTGAAGATTGAGGATTCAGAATTGAGGATTCAGAATTGAGGTTTGAGGACTGAGGATTGAGGATTGAGGATTGAGGACTGAGGATTGAGGATTGAAAATTGAGTATTGAGGATTGAAGGTTAAGGACTGAGGAATAAGGATTGAGGATTGAGGATGAGGGCTGAGGGTTGAGGATTGAGGTTTGAGGACTGAGGACTGAGGATTGAGGATTGAGAATTGAGGATTGAGGATTGAGGATTGAAGATTGAGGATTGGGTATTGAGGATTGAAGAATGAGGATTGAGGATTGAGGATTGAGTATTGAGGTTTGAAGATTGAGTATTGAGGATTGAAGATTGAGGATTGAGGATTGAGGGTTGAGGATTGAGGATTGAGGATTGAGGATTGAGGATTGAGGATTGAGGATTGAAGATTGAGGATTGGGTATTGAGGATTGAAGAATGAGGATTGAGGATTGAGTATTGAGGATTGAGGATTGAAGATTGAGTATTGAGGATTGAAGACTGACGATTGAGGGTTGAGGATTGAGGGTTGAAGATTGAGTATTGAGGATTGAAGGTTGAGGATTGAGGATTGAGGATTCAGGATTGAGGATTGAGGATTGAGGATTCAAGATTGAGTATTGAGGATTGAAGATTAAGATTGAGGATTGAAGATTGAGGATTGAGGATTGAGGATTGAAGATTGAGGATTAGGGACTGAGTATTCAGGGTTGTGTGATGAGAATTGATGTTTGTGGATAGAGATCTGAAGATTGCAGATTGAGCATTGAGTATTGAAAACTGTGTATTGAGGATATTCTACTGAGGATTGAGGATTGACTACTGATTGTTGAGGACTGAGGGCTGAAGATTGAGGACTCAGGATTGTGGATTCAGAATTGAGGTTTGTGGACCGAGGATTGAGGATTGAAGATTGAGGATTGAGGATTGAGTATTGAAGATTGAGGATGTGGGACTGAGGATTGAAGATTGAGGATTGAGGATTGAGGATTGAGGTTTGAGCCTTGAGATTTGAATATTGAAAATTGAGGGTTGAGTATTGAAAACTGAGCATTGAGGATATACTGTTGAGGATTGCCGATTGAGGACTGAGGTTTGAGCTTTCAGGATTGAGGATTGAGGATTGAGGATTGAGGGCTGAGTACTGAGGATTGAGGATTGAAGACTGAGGATTGAGGATAGAGGATTGAAGATTGAGGACTGAGGGTTGAGCATTGAGTGTTGAGAATTGTTGTTCGTAGACTGAGATTTGAAGAATGAGGATTGAGTATTGAATAGTGAGAATTGAAGCTATTTTATTGAGGATTGACGATTGAGGATTGATGATTGAGGATTGAGTATTAATGGTTGAGGATTGAGTATTGAAGATTGAGTATCGAGGATTGAGGATTGAGGATTGAGGATTGAGGATTGAGGACTGAGGATTGAGGATTGAGGATTGTGGATTGAAGATTGAGTGTAGAGGATTGATGTTTGAAGATTGAGGTTTGAGGATTGAGTGTTGAGGATTGAGGACTGATTTATGAACATTGACAATTGAGCATTGAGGGTTCTGAATTGAGGATTGAGTAATGAATGATGAGGATTGAAGTTTGTCGTCTGAGGTTTGATCATTGACAGTAGTGGATTGAGGACCGAGCGTTGAGGATTGAGAGTTGTGAACTGAGGATTGAGCATTGAATGTTGAGTATTGAAGTATGAGGTCTGAGGATGGAGGATTGAGGATGGACGATTGAGGATTGAGTATTGAGAATTGAGGACTGAGGCCAGAGGATTGAGTATTGACGATTGTCGATTGAAGATTGAGGATAGAGGATTGATGTTTGAAGATTGAGGTTTGAGGATTGAGGATTGAGGATTGAGGATGGAAGCTTGAAGATTGAGTATTGTGGATTGCGTATTGAAGGTTGAGTATTGAGGATTGATGTTTGAAGATTGAGGTTTGAGGATTGGGTATTGAGGATTGAGGACTGATGTATGAACATTGACAATTGAGCATTGAGGGTTGAGAATTGAGGATTGAGCAACGAATAATGAGGATTGAAGTTTGTCGACTGAGGTTTGATCATTGACAGTAGTGGATTGAGGACCGTGCGTTGAGGATTGAGAGTTGTGTACTGAGGATTGAGCATTGAACGTTGAGTATTGAAGTATGAGGTCTGAGCATGGAGGATTGAGGAGTGAGGGTTGAGGATTGTGGATTGAAGATTGAGGATAGAGTATTGAATATTGAGGATTGTGGACCGATGGTTCAAGGCTGAGGACTGAGGTTGAAGATTGAGGATTGAGGGTTGAGGATTGAGGATTGAGGATTGAGGATCGAGGATTGAGGATTGAGGATTGAGGATAGAGGATTGAGGATTGATGATTGAGGATTGACGATTGAGGATTGAGGATTGAGGAATGAGGATTGAGGATGGAGGATTGAGGATTGAGGATTGAGGATTGAGTATCGAGGATTGAGGATTGAGGATTGAGTATTGAGGATTGAGGATGGAAGCTTGAAGATTGAGTATTGTGGATTGCGTATTGAAGGTTGAGTATTGAGGATTGATGTTTGAAGATTGAGGTTTGAGGATTGGGTATTGAGGATTGAGGACTGATGTATGAACATTGACAATTGAGCATTGAGGGTTGAGAATTGAGGATTGAGCAACGAATAATGAGGATTGAAGTTTGTCGACTGAGGTTTGATCATTGACAGTAGTGGATTGAGGACCGAGAGTTGAGGATTGAGAGTTGTGTACTGAGGATTGAGCATTGAACGTTGAGTATTGAAGTATGAGGTCTGAGCATGGAGGATTGAGGAGTGAGGGTTGAGGATTGTGGATTGAGGATTGAGGATAGAGTATTGAATATTGAGGATTGTGGACCGATGGTTCAAGGCTGAGGACTGAGGTTGAAGATTGAGGATTGAGGGTTGAGGATTGAGGATTGAGGGTTGAGGATCGAGGATTGAGGATTGAGGATTGAGGATAGAGTATTGAGGAATGATGATTGAGGGTTGACGATTGAGGATTGAGGATTTAGGAATGAGGATTGAGGATGGAGGATTGAGGATTGAGGATTGAGGATTGAGGATTGAGGATTGAGGATTGAGAATTGAGTATTGAGGATTGAATATTGAGGATTGAGGATTGAGGATTGAGGATTGAGGATTGAAGATTGAGTATTGAGGATTGAATATTGAGGATTGAGGATTGAGGTTTGAGGATTGAGGATTGAAGATTGAGTATAGAGGATTGAAGTTTAAGATTGAGGATTGAGGATTGAGGATTGAGGATTGAGGATTAGGGACTGAGTATTCAGGGTTGAGTGATGAGAATTGATGTTTGTGGATAGAGATCTGAAGATTGCAGAGTGAGTATTGAGTATTGAAAACTGTGAATTGGGGATATTCTATTGAGGATTGAGGATTGACAACTGATTGTTGAGGACTCAGGGCTGAAGATTGAGGATTCAGGATTGAGGATTGAGGATTGAGGATTGAGGATTGAAGATTGAGTATTGATGATTGAAGATTGAGGATTGGGGATTGAGGATTGAGCATTGCGGACTGAGGATTGAGGATTGCAGATTGTGTATTGAGGATTGAAGATTGAGGATTGAGGATTGAGGATTGAGGATTGAGGATTGAGGATGAGGGCTGAGGGTTGAGGGTTGAGATTTGAGGACTGAGGACTGAGGATTGAGGATTGAGGATTGAGGATTGAGGATTGAAAATTGAGTATTGAGAATTGAGGTTTGAGGATTGAGGATTGAGGATTGATGATTGAGGATTGAGGATTGCGGATTGAAGATTGAGTATTGAGGATTGAAGATTGACGATTGAGGATTGAGGATTGAGGATTGAGGATTGAGGATTGAGGATTGAGGATTGAAGATTGAGGATTGAGAGTTGAGGATTGAGGATTGAGGATTGAAGATTGAGGATTGGGTGTTGAGGATTGAAGAATGAGGATTGAGGAATGAGGATTGAGGATTGAGGATTGAGGATTGAGGATTGAGGATTGAGGATTGAGGATTGAATATCGAGGATTGAGGATTGAGGATTAAAGATGGAGTATTGAGAATTGAAGATTGAGAATTGAGGATTGAGGATTGAACATTGAGGACTGAGTGTTGAGGGTTGAGTGATGAGAATTGATGTTTGTGGATAGAGATATGAAGATTGCAGATTGAGTATTGTGTATTGAAAACTGTGAATTGAGGATATTCTATTGAGGATTGAGGATTGACACCTGATTGTTGAGGACTGAGGGCGGAAGATTGAGGATTCAGGATTGAGGATTCAGAATTGAGGTTTGAGGACTGAAGAGTGAGGATTGAGGATTGAAGATTGAGTATTGAGGATTGAAGATTTATGATTGAGGAAAGAGGATTGAGGATTGAGTATGAGGTCTGAGGGTTGAGGATTGAGGTTTAAGGACTGAGGACTGAGGATTGAGGATTGAGTATGAGGACTGCGGTTTGAGGATTGATGACTGAGGATTGAGGATTCAGGATTGATGATTGCAGCTTGAGGATTGAAGATTGAGTATTGACGATTGAATATTGAGGATTGAGGATTGTGTATTGAGGATTGAAGATTGAGTATTGAGGATTGAAGATTGAGGATTGAGGATTGAGGGTTGAGAATTCAGGATTGAGGATTGAGGATTGAAGATTGAGGATTGGGTATTGAGGATTGAAGAGTGAGGATTGAGGATTGAGTATTGAGGATTGAGGATTGAAGATTGAGTATTGAGGATTGAAGACTGACGATTGAGGGTTGAGGATTGAGGGTTGAAGATTGAGTATTGAGGATTGAAGGTTGAGGATTGAGGATTGAGGATTCAGGATTGAGGATTGAGGATTGAGGATTGAAGATTGAGGACTGGGGACTGAGTGTTGAGGGTTGAGTGATGAAAATTAATGTTTGTGGATAGAGATTTGAAGATTGCAGATTGAGTATCGAGTATTGAAGACTGTGAATTGAGGATATTCTATTGAGGATTGAGGATTGACAATTGATTGTCGAGGACTGAGGGCTGAAGATTGAGGATTCAGAATTGAGGATTCAGAATTGAGGTTTGAGGACTGAGGATTGAGGATTGAGGATTGAGGACTGAGGATTGAGGATTGAAAATTGAGTATTGAGGATTGAAGGTTAAGGACTGAGGAATAAGGATTGAGGATTGAGGATGAGGGCTGAGGGTTGAGGATTGAGGTTTGAGGACTGAGGACTGAGGATTGAGGATTGAGAATTGAGGATTGAGGATTGAGGATTGAAGATTGAGGATTGGGTATTGAGGATTGAAGAATGAGGATTGAGGATTGAGGATTGAGTATTGAGATTTGAAGATTGAGTATTGAGGATTGAAGATTGAGGATTGAGGATTGAGGGTTGAGGATTGAGGATTGAGGATTGAGGATTGAGGATTGAGGATTGAGGATTGAAGATTGGTTATTGAGGATTGAAGATTGAGGATTGAAGATTGAGGATTGGGTATTGAGGATTGAAGAATGAGGATTGAGGATTGAGGATTGAGGATTGAGCATTGAAGATTGAGTATTGAGGATTGAAGATTGAGGATTGAGGACTGAGGATTGAGGATTGAGTATTGAGGATTGAGGATTGAGGATTAAAGATTGAGTATTGAGGATTGAAGATTGAGGATTGTGGATTGATGATTGGGTATTGAGGATTGAAGATTGAGGATTGAGGATTGAGGATTGAGAATTGACGATGAGGGCTGAGAATTGAGGATTGAGGATTGAACACTGAGGACTGAGTGTTGAGGGTTGAGTGATGAGAATTGATGTTTGTGGATAGAGATTTGAAGATTGCAGATTGAGTATTGTGAATTGAAAACTGTGAATTGAGGATATTCTATTGAGGATTGTGGATTGTCACACGATTGTTGAGGACTGAGGGCTGAAGATTGAGGATTCAGGATTGAGGATTCAGAATTGAGGTTTGAGGACTGAGGATGGAGGGTTGAGGATTGAGGATTGAGGATTGACGCTTGAGGATTGAGGATTGAGGATCGAGGATTAAGGATTGAGGATTGAAGGTTGAATATTGATGATTGAAGATTGAGGATTGAGGATTGAGGGTTGTGGATTGAGGACGAGGACTGACGGTTGAGTATTGATGTTTGAGGCCTGAGGATTGAGGATTGAGGATTGAGAATTGAGGATTGAGGATTGAGGATTGAAGATTGAGGATTGGGTATTGAGGATTGAAGAATGAGTACTGAGGATTTAGGATTGAGGAATGAGGATTGAAGATTGAGTATTGAGGATTGAAGATTGAGGATTGAGGATTTAGGATTGATGATTGAGGATTGACGATTGAGGATTGAGGATTGAGGATTGAGGATTGAGGATTGAGGCTTGAGGATTGAGGTTTGAGGATTGAAGATTGAGGATTGAGGATCGAGGATGAGGGCTGAAGGTTGAGGATTGAGGTTTGAGGACTGAGGACTGAGGATTGAGGGTTGAGAATTAAGGATTGGGGATTGAGGATGGAAGATTGAGGATTGGTTATTGAGGATTGAAGAATGAGGATTGAGGATTGAGTATTGAGAACTGAGGATTGAGGATTGAGTGTTGAAGATTGAGGATTGGGTATTGAGGATTGAAGCATGAGGATTGAGGATTGAGGATTGAGGATTGAGGATTGAAGATTGCGTATTGAGGTTTGAAGACTGACGATTCAGGGTTGAGGATTGAGGATTGAGGATTGATGACTGAGTATTGAGGATTGAAGAATGAGGATTGAAGATTGAGGATTGAGGATTGTGGATTGCGAATTGACGATGAGGGCTGAGGGTTGAGGATTGAGGTTTGAGGACTCAGGACTGAGGATTGAGGATTGAGAATTGAGGACTGAAGATTGAGGGTTGAGGACTGGGGATTGAGGATTGAGTATTGAGGATTGAGGATTGAGGATTAAAGATTGAGTATTGAGGATTGAAGATTGAGGATTGTGGATTGAAGATTGAGTATTGAGGATTGAAGATTGAGGATTGAGGATTGAGGATTGAGAATTGACGATGAGGGCTGAGGGTTGAGGATTGAGGTTTGAGGACTGAGGACTCAGGATTGAGGATTGACAATTGAGGACTGAGGATTGAGGATTGAGGATTGAGAATTTATAATTGAGGATTGAGGATTGAAGATTTAGGATTGGGTATTGAGGATTGAGGATTGGGGACTGAGGATCTAGTATTGGAGATTGATTATTTAGGATTGAAGATAGGGGGTTGAGGATTGGGGATTGAGGATTGAGAATTGAGAATTGAGGATGAGGACTGAGGATTGAGGATTGAGGTTTGAGGAATGAGGATTGAGGATTGAGGATTGAGGATTGAGGATACAGGATTGAGGATTGAGTATTGAAGGTTGAGTATTGATGACTGAGGATTGAGGGTTGAGGATTGAGGATTGAGGATTGAAGATTGAGTGTTGAGGATTGAGGGTTCAGGATTGAGGATTGAGTATTGAGGATTGAGGATGAGGTCTGAGGTTTGAGGTTTGAGGTTTAATGACTGAGGTCTGAGGATTGAGGATTGAGAATTGAGGATTGAGGATTGAGGATTGAAGATTGAGGATTTGGTATTGAGGATTGAAGAATGAGGATTGAGGATTGAGGATTGTGGATTGAGGATTGAAGATTGAGTATTGAGGATTGAAGATTGACGCTTGAGGATTGTGGATTGAAGATTGAGTATTGAACATCGAGGACTGAGTGTTGAGGGTTGAGTGATGAGAATTGATGTTTGTGGATAGAGGTTTGAAGATTGCAGGTTGAGTATTGAGTATTGAAACCTATGAATTGAGGATATTCTGTTGAGGATTCAGGGTTGACAACTGATTGTTGAGGACAGAGGGCTGAAGATTGAGAATTCAGGATTGAGGATTCAGAATTGAGGTTTGAGGACTGAGGATTGAGGATTGAGGATTGAGGATAGAGGATTGAGGATTGAGGATGAGGGCTGAGGGTTGAGTATTGAGGTTTGAGGACTGAGGACTGAGGATTGAGGATAGAGAATTGAGGATTGAGGATTGAGTGTTGAAGATTGAGGATTGGGTATTGAGGATTGAAGCATGAGGATTGAGGATTGAGGATTGAGGATTGAGGATTGAAGATTGCGTATTGAGGTTTGAAGACTGACGATTCAGGGTTGAGGATTGAGGATTGAGGATTGAAGATTGAGGATTGATGACTGAGTATTGAGGATTGAAGATTGAGGATTGAGGATTGAGGATTGTGGATTGAGGATTGAAGATTGAGGATTGAGGATTGAGGGTTGAGAGTTCAGGATTGAGGATTGAGGATTGAAGATTGAGGATTGGGTATTGAGGATTGAAGAATGAGGATTGAGGATTGAGTATTGAGGATTGAGGATTGAAGATTGAGTATTGAGGATTGAAGACTGACGATTGAGGATTGAGGATTGAGGGTTGAAGATTGAGTATTGAGGATTGAAGGTTGAGGATTGAGGATTGAAGATTGAGGATTGAGGATTGAAGGTTAAGGACTGAGGAATAAGGATTGAGGATTGAGGATGAGGGCTGAGGGTTGAGGATTGAGGTTTGAGGACTGAGGACTGAGGATTGAGGATTGAGAATTGAGGATTGAGGATTGAGGATTGAAGATTGAGGATTGGGTATTGAGGATTGAAGAATGAGGATTGAGGATTGAGGATTGAGTATTGAGGTTTGAAGATTGAGTATTGAGGATTGAAGATTGAGGATTGATGATTGAGGATTGAGGATAGAGGATTGAGGATTGAGGATTGAGTATTGAAGGTTGAGGATTGATGATTGAGGATTGAGTATTGAGGATTGAGGATTGTGTATTGAGGACTGAGGATTGAAGATTGAGGATTGAGGATTGAGGATTGAGGATTAAAGATTGAGTATTGAGGATTGAAGATTGAGAATTGAGGATTGAGGATTGAACACTGAGGACTGAGTGTTGAGGGTTGAGTGATGAGAATTGATGTTTGTGGATAGAGATTTGAGGATTGCAGATTGAGTATTGTGAATTGAAAACTGTGAATTGAGGATATTCTATTGAGGATTGTGTATTGTCACACGATTGTTGAGGACTGAGGGCTGAAGATTGAGGATTCAGGATTGAGGATTCAGAATTGAGGTTTGAGGACTGAGGATTGAGGGTTGAGGATTGAGGATTGAGGATTGACGCTTGAGGTTTGAGGATTGAGGATCGAGGATTAAGGATTGAGGATTGAAGGTTGAATATTGATGATTGAAGATTGAGGATTGAGGATTGAGGGTTGTGGATTAAGGACGAGGACTGACGGTTGAGTATTGATGTTTGAGGTCTGAGGATTGAGGTTGAGGATTGAGAATTGAGGACTGAGGATTGAGGATTGAAGATTGAGGATTGGGTATTGAGGATTGAAGAATGAGTACTGAGGATTTAGGATTGAGGAATGAGGATTGAAGATTGAGTATTGAGGATTGAAGATTGAGGATTGAGGATTTAGGATTGATGATTGAGTATTGACGATTGAGGATTGAGGATTGAGGATTGAGGATTGAGGATTGAGGCTTGAGGATAGAGGTTGGAGTATTGAAGATTGAGGATTGAGGATCGAGGATGAGGGCTGAAGGTTGAGGATTGAGGTTTGAGGACTGAGGACTGAGGATTGAGGGTTGAGAATTAAGGATTGAGGATTGAGGATGGAAGATTGAGGATTGGTTATTGAGGATTGAAGAATGAGGATTGAGGATTGAGTATTGAGAACTGAGGATTGAGGATTGAGTGTTGAAGATTGAGGATTGGGTATTGAGGATTGAAGCATGAGGATTGAGGATTGAGAATTGAGGACTGATTGTTGAGGACTGAGGTCTGAAGATTGAGAATTCAGGATTGAGGATTCAGGATAGAGGACGAGGACTGAGGGTTGAGTATTGATGTTTGAGGTCTGAGGATTAAAGATTGAGGATTGAGAATTGGGGATTGAGGATTGAGGATTGAAGATTGAGGATTGGGTATTGAGGATTGAAGAATGAGGATTGAGGATTGAGGATTGAGGTTGAAGGTTGAGCATTGAGGACTGAGGATTGAGGATTGAGTATTGAGGATTGAGGATTGAGGATTGAAGATTGAGTATTGAGGATTGAAGATTCAGGATTGTGGATTGAAGATTGAGTATTGAGGATTGATGATTGAGGATTGAGGATTGAGGATTTAGAATTGACGATGAGGGCTGCGGGTTGAGGGTTGAGGTTTGAGGACTGAGGACTGAGGATTGAGGATTGAGAATTGAGGATTGAGGATCGAGGATTGAAGATTGAGTATTGAGGATTGAAGATTGAGTATTGAGGATTGAGGATTGAGGATTGAGGATTGGGGATTGAGGATTGAGGATTGAGGATTCAGGATTGAGGGTTGAGGATTGAAGATTGAGGATTGAGGATTGATGATTAAAGATTGAGTGTTGAGGATTGAAGATTGAGGATTGAGGATTGAGGATTGAGGATTGAGGATTGAGGATTGAGTATTGAATGTTGAGGATTGATGATTGAGGATTGAGGATTGAGGATTGAGGATTGAGTATTGAGGACTGAGGATTGCAGATTGAGGATTGAGGATTGAGGATTGAGAATTGAAGATTGAGTATTGAGGTTTGAAGACTGACGATTGAGGGTTGAGGATTGAGCATTGAGGATTGAGGATTGAGGATTGATGATTGAGTATTGAGGATTGAAGATTGAGGATTGGGTACTGAGGATTGAAGAATGAGGATTGAGGATTGACGATTGAGGATTGAGGATTGAAGATTGAGTATTGAGGTTGAAGATTGGGGATTGAGGACTGAGGATTGAGGATTGAGTATTGAGGATTGAGGATTGAGGATTGAAGATTGAGTATTGAGGATTGAAGATTTAGGATTGTGGATTGAAGATTGAGTATTGCGGATTAAAGATTGAGGATTGAGGATTGAGGATTGAGAATTGACGATGAGGGCTGAGGGTTGAGGGTTGAGGTTTGAGGACTGAGGACTGAGGTTTGAGGGTTGAGAATTGAGGATTGAGGATTGAGGATTGAGGATTGAAGATTGAGGATTGGGTATTGAGGATTGAACATGTAGGATTGAGGATTGAGTGTCGAGGATTGAGGGTTGAGGATTAAAGGTTGAATATTGATGATTGAAGATTGAGGATTGAGGATTGAGGGTTGTGGATTGAGGACGAGGACTGAGGGTTGAGTATTGATGTTTGAGGTCTGAAAATTGAGAATTGAGGATTGAGGATTGAGGATTGAGGATTGAGGATTGAGGATTGAGGATTGAGGATTGAGGATGAGGGCTGAGGGTTGAGGGTAGAGATTTGAGGACTGAGGACTGAGGATTGAGGATTGAGAATTGAGGATTAAGGATTGAAGATTGAGTATTGAGAATTGAGGTTTGGGGATTGAGGATTGAGGATTGATGATTGAGGATTGAGTATTGAGAATTGAAGAATGAGGATTGAGGATTGAGTATTGAAGATAGAGTATTGATGATTGAAGATTGAGGATTGAGGATTGGGGGTTGAGGTTTGAGGACGAGGACTGACGGTTGAGGATTGAGGTCTGAGGATTGAGGATTGGGGGTTGAGGTTTGAGGACGAGGACTGACGGTTGAGGATTGAGGTTTGAGGGTTGAGGATTGAGGGTTGAGGACTGAGGATTGAGGATTGAAGATTGAGTATTGAGAATTGAAGAATGAGGATTGAGGATTGAGT